>NC_052054.1:4638250-4991584 GCF_903992535.2 Arvicola amphibius
TGAAGAACACTTGTGTTTATTAAGATCATAGATATGAAATGACTTGATGAGGTGTAAAGCATCTGCCAGTTGTTGGCTCTCACTAAGTCTAGATGCGTGTGATCCTGGGAACTCAGAGGAGTTTTGCTCCTGAACAAAGAGCCCATAGACTTATAGTGGCTTCTAACCTGCGCGTGCGTGAGTGCATGCATGCATGTGTATGTGTGTGTGTGTGTGTGTGTGTTGTTTTGTATGTGTGTGTGTGTGTGTGTGTGTTGTTTTGTATGTGTGTGTGTGTGTGTGTGTGTATGTGTGTGGTTTATAGCCAGGTTCTGTGGTCCTTTTGGATTGTGGTACTTGTACACGAAAAGAGGCAGGCCACAGGACCATACTAACACTAAATATGCTTTTATTCTCTTTAGTTTATCTTTGGGTGTATCAGGCTCCATCCTGCTGATGGAATCAAAGGGCATGTCTGGTCGGTAGCACCTACATTTCATCTCTCTAGCTAACTGATATTAAAAGTACTTCCAGGGGAAAACAACCATTTTGAAAGGCTAGGAGCCTTCGAAATTAGTAGAATCAATTAGTTTTCACAAGCCTTGTGGTTTTAAAGAAGGCTTTCAGTGGAAGAGTTGAGCAAGGGCCTGGAACAGGGAGGCCCTGAGAATAGAATGACTTTGTGCCTTTTGGGTCAATCGATCCTCCACACCTTGGAGGTGTGGGGAAATCACCTTTGTGCTGGGGAGATACCACGTGACGGGCATTGTTCTGGACACTTGACATATAAAAACCCCACCTCACAACCATCATGTAGGTGACTCCACCGTACTAAGAGAAGCCGGGCATGTGCAGTTTGTATTTGAACAAGGCGTCTGAGGCAGCAGGGCAAGTGTGTGACAGAGTCAGGGATGAATGACAGGCCCCTTCTGTCCTTCTCAAGTTCCACACCTTGTATTTGGCACAGCCCTTTATCAAGTGTCTTGTAGGAAGACCAACATCAGGGAGTGATGTTAAGGGCTGAAGAGTTGGCTCCGGGAGACACCAAGCCCTGCAGCCTGAGTTCTGTCATGGGAGCCCACATGAGGGTAGGACGGGGAAAAATGACTCTTACAAGTGCTCAAGTTGTCCTCAGGCCTCCAAAGGTGTAGCAAGGTACACACATACCCTAACCAAAAGGAATAAATAAATGAATGCAAAGAAAGGAGTGACATTATGTATCACATAAAATACATAGCAAGTGGCTTTTAGCAGGGTTTAGTAGAGTTCTCTAGAGACAGCATGAATAAGAAGCACAAAGTGACAGCTATTACTTGAGAGGCAGGACCTGGCAGAACTGCTTGATGCAGTGATAGTGGCTTTGCAGTCCCAGGACAGCCTTGCGTAAGCTGCAAGATCTCCAGGAGCGCAAGCCGAGTTCAAAGGACTCAGAACCAAGGACAGCGATGGCGTGACTCTCAGTCTAGCTGGAGGCCTGAGAGCTTGGGGTCTGCGGCTGTTAGTGCTGGAGTCCAAAGCCTGGAACCCAGAGCTGTGGTGTCCAAAGACCCAAGGGAATCTCCGAGAGGAAGCTAGAGAGGAAGGGAAAGATGGGGTGGGAAGGGGAATGGAAGGAGATGCTGGGTGGAGGTTCATTTGGGTGAGTGGATCTTCTGAGAACAGCACCCATCTCCAGAAACACCCTCATGGACTCACTGACCAGAAATACCTTCCAAGTCCTGGCTATTCCGTGGGTTAAGGTGACACTTTACCCTCACCACCACAGTGCTTATGGGAAATTTTTACAGAAGTGGTCATGGTTAGAATAACCATAGTTCAGAATAAGCCTTCATAAACAGCATAGAAAACAGGATAGAGATGAAAAAGACTTCGGGATGGACAGACAGTTTGACAGTCAGGATAAACTTAATAGAATGATGTAAGTTAAGTGTAGAAGCTAGCCTGGTTGCTGTGTGGAGTGTTAAAGAATCCTGTGTACCCTTGGCAAAGGCTTCAGAGAAAGGCCTGCAGTTGATCTTATGCGATAACTTAACAAAGCTGGCTTCTAAAGTGCAAACTTTGTCAGTGCCGTGATGGCACACACGGATAGGCACAAACTCCTGGGCAGGCATATCCACAAAATACATGACCCAAATCTCTAGATGTTCACAGACTGAGTGCACACACACACTCACTCACTCACACACACACACACATACACACACACACACACACACACACACACACACACACACACACACACAGAGTCCTTCTCCAATTTTGTCAGGATAGAGAAATCAAGTGTGAGTTGGGTTCTGATGTTTCATCTTTAAGCTTATGACATGTATGGTGTTATCAGGTATTCATTCTATAAAGAGGAGTTTAAGCACTCATCCATTTTAGACATGATGCTAGGGACAGTCACCAGCCCCTGAATCTCAGGAAATAAATCCACCCCTCCCTGTGTGTGTGTGTGTGTGTGTGTGTGTTTTAAGAGTCACTAGACTCCAAAGCCTGGACAGTGGTCCATTCTGTGTCTTTATGTATGTTAACAGTCTCTAGCCCCTGAAGCCTAGGCACACTTATATCCCATAGGTTTCCACAGATGTAAGTGAGTGTCACCTGCTATGAACGCAGGGCAGTTTTCCATTCCTTAGTTGATCTGCAAGGGGCTTCCACAGCACACACTTTGTAGTGTGGCCGTGACTTCTCTGTGTCCTGCCAGTCATTCTCTGACCACGTTCTGAATTCTCAGTGTATGCTGTGTCGCTCAAGACGAGACAGCTGTCCCCTTCAATGCTTGCTTTGCGGCTTTTATTAAACCTTAGTTAACTTAGCCAAAGCCTCTGAGCCTCGGCTTCCTCAACGGGCAAGTGATGCTGTAGCATCCCCTAGGATTGGCCTTAGTGCTGTAGTTGCTGATGTCTCGCTTCTCAGTCTCCAGCAGATCCGGTCTGCTCCTGTTGCTTTCTAGTCTAATTACCTCTGGTACCATATCTTAGGAAATATCACTGCAGATGATTTTATGGAATACCAATTCATTCTCTAATGGCAGCCAGACAGGCTAAACTGCCTTTCGTTAAGATGGACGCTGGAGATTGAGATTGAGGATCTGCTGGAAAGCATCATGAAAAAGCTTGCAAAAGGACTGTTGATATCCCTTCCAAGATGAAATACTCCCAGGAGGGAAGTCAGCATTTCCCTCTGTATTTATGCTTTGTCTTTGTTTCAGAACAAGGGCAGGGTTTGCAGGAAGTTCTCACACGTGCCCTACCTGGTCCGAGCAGGAGAGAACAGTTGTCTTTCTGCCGCTACACTCAGAGTGTGCTGGGGCCTGTCATTAGGAAAAACGTTTCAGATCCCCCCGCCCAGGGTGAAGACGAGAAATATCCCAGTTGTCTGACTTTGTACTGTGACCATGAACCAGAGGCTGTGAGCTTCAGGAGAGAACGCCAGGTTCTGTGGGTTGGGGCAGCGTCTTTCAGTTTCTAGGGCATCCCTCCTTGGCTCGTCTCCTTACTTCCTGTATTTCCTACTCACTTTTCCATCCATTTGCTCCTTCCAGTTTATCTTGGATAATTGCCTGTGGGCATTCTATTCCCAGGACTGCTTCTTTATTCTTGCATGTACCCCAGGCCCTGACTGTTTGGAGCCCATTTGAAAGTCCTATGCGTACGTGAGTAGCATAAGCTTCAGAACCCCACTTCCTATTGTCGTGTCTTGGTCTCCACACCCTCATTGCCTGAGGATGGTTTTGCATCCCGAGCTCCATGCAGCGGCAGCTCTTTCTGCATGTCACTTGGAAGTTGGGGACTTCATTCCCAGAGCCCCACAGCCACCTCTGCTGGTGTGCGGTTCCTTTGGCCTGCTGTAACACAAGTTTCTCATTCTGTACAGGATATGTCTGGTCTTAAGATTTGTGAAGAGAATCCGTTTCATATTAATAATGATATCATTTAATGCCATTGAAAAATAACGTACTGAAAATACCTATTTTAAGAAATATTTACTATCATTTGAAATGCAAATTAAATCAATGGGAGAGAGAGCGTGCTTAACTAATGTTAGTGAATGTGGTTTGAATCTCAGACCTCCTTAGAGTTAATCTAACAGTAACGTGGCATGACCCAGGCCTAGCAGTTAGTCCTTGGTGGTGTGCTTCCTGATGTCTGTAGTGTATTTCCCACTACTGGCAAATGCCGGCTCCCCACAGGAAGTATTAGACAGGAAGGGGGATGTGCAGTTGGCTCCTGCTTGATGGTACAGGGCATCACTGTTATGCAGGAGTTGTTAGACTCTTCTTGACCATCATTAGAAGAGGATACAGCAGTCCTGGGGAGTGAACGGCATGCTGAGCTGAGAGTCATCTGAGACCAATACAGAATCTTAATAGCTTCTAGCACTAAGACCGGAACTGATACCAACCAGTGACATCAGCTCTTTCCAGCCCCCTGTGATTGGTTGGTCAATAAAGTGCACTCACTTCATACATGGGGACCTAGGTAAAATAACTGAGGGTCCTGCCTATATGCGTGCAGTCAGTTAACGGCAAAGAGATTCTACTCAGGGAGATGACTCCAGAGCTCACACTCTCTAGAACTGCTCCTCCCTGAGGTGACGAGGGGTCTAATATGATCACTAAAGACTTGGTACCTTCTAATTAGCCTGTCTGTGAGCAACACAGGACTGTCATGAGGGTTTAGCACATAGATGGTTAGCTCTGAACAGCAACCAGCCAGTGGTTTCTTTCTGCTAAGAAGCCAGGTTCCAAGTTAAAAAGCATAAAGGTTGTACTTTTAGTTTATGGTAGAGTGAGGGCACACTCACATTCTCAGGTTGGGGTTCTGAGGACCTGCACCCGTCCCCTGTCCTGGTTCTAAGGACCTGCACCCATCCTCTCTCCTGGTTCTGAGGACCTGTGCCCACTCCCTGTCCTGGTTCTGAGGACCTGTGTCCGTCCCCTGTCCTGGTTCTGATGGGTCATCTGTATGGACTTCCATGTTAGGTAAACAGCCGTTGCTTCTTCTTAAAGTGTCTTCTGCTATGACAGGTTCCAAGATTAATTCCCAGTGATCATATATAGGCAGCTGATGGAGCACTGAAGAGACATACAGTCATCTGTCTTCCTTTGTTCACAGTGAGGGCCTGGATTATATCATTCCCTGATGTTCACATCGAAGGCTTTTTACCAAAGGAAAAGATGTATACAATCCCCCAATCTTATCTATTTCTGCATGACATTAAACTCATTTATGTTGTAGCTAATTTTAGAGTAAGCACAACATAAAATGAGTAAAGATATAAATAAAATCATATGCTTTCATGTATTGGCATTATAGCTTTTTAAATGAAAAAGATGACAGAAATCTTCAACCAGATTGCAGGTTAGCAGTTTGTAAGAGACAGTGGCAGAAATAGGAGTTTAACTCCTAGGTTGTGACCCAGTGCAGCTACCTTTACTTGCCTCCCCAATATGGAATCACAGTGGGCTACAGGGCATGCCAAACTATGCCAAACACTGGCAGTCCCAGAGATGTTGCCCTTCCTGCCCAAGCCCGGGTCATCTCTAGGGCCAAAAGCCAGGAGGAGTTCACGAGATTTGGGAGGAAGCGAAAGGAGTGTTTGCTTGAGTTTTCAAGTGAATGATGTGGGAGGAGCATCATGCTGTGCTCTTTGGCCATAGAAGAGCTCGCTCTCGCGAAGCTCACACACACAGTCCTGTCCTGTCCAGGGTGGCGGCTGTCCTGTGACAGGTGGCCTTCTGCACCTAGGAGGAGGCAGTGGGCTGCACAGCAGTCGGTGTTGGTAAACACTGTGGGAAGGTCCCCTTCAGCCTTGCTTTCACCTGTGTGCCCTTCCCGCTGCCCGTGGGTGTGCACTTTGTCCGCACTACCTGGGCCATGTGTCGGCTTTCTACATTATTCACACATTTCCTTGACAAAAAAAGACATGTTTCAAATTTGCTGTCCTCTCCTGACAAATGAGCCAATATTTTGACATTTAAAAGATAATATTTAAAGGAATAAGCAATATTTCAGAAGTTTCTGGCACCATTAATACCAATGAAAAAATATGTAGTTGTTCCAAAAAAGGCAGAACACTCCCCCCTCCCCTTCTCTCTCCCACTTTCCTCTCCTCTTTCTCTCTGTCCCTGTCCCTGTCTCTGTCTCTGTCTCTCTCTCTCTCTCTCTCTCTCTCTCTCTCTCTCTCTTTCTCTCTCTCTCTAATTCTGTAATGCAGCATGGGCAGGTACTTTCCAGGCTCAATCCATTTAATGTTCAGTAAACCTTATATATCTGGATGGATATCTTGTTATCTAGATTTGGAGATTTTTCTTTTATGATTTTATTGAAAATATTTTCTGTGCCTTTGGCATGGAGTTCTTCTCCATCCATAACCGTGATTCCTAGGTTTGATTTGTTCATGGTGTCCCAAGTGTCTCATGTGTTCCGGTCCCAAGTGTCTCACGTGTTCTGTTACATGTTCTTTGTTTTCACCTTACCATTCTCCTTGAATGAATGATTACACACCCCTCCCCATCTCCAGGATTCCCAGTCTGTGCTGCACACAAGCTGTGCTGTCAGCGAGGCCCCCACTGAGCTTCTCGTTTGGCTTGTTGAATGTCTCATTTCCAGTTCTATTTCACTTTTATTTTTCTGCAGTATTTCTCTCCCTTTATTGAATTCTAATTTTGCATCCTAAATTGACTTACTTTTTCCCCTAAGCTGTTTGTTTGTGTTCTACTAGAATTCATTCAGAGATTTGTTCCTGTCTTCTTTAGATTCAGTTAGACATTTCTGTTCTCATTAAATTCACGGACATAGTTATGATTGTTCTATTTGTTTTGGATTCTTGGTGATTTATTCCAAGTGGTTTTCATTAGGGACCATTACAATGGGATTGATAGGTTTGGGGGGCAGACATTGGCCTTGATTTTTGCTGTCACATTTTGTGTTGTGTTTTGTGCATCTAGAACTTGGTCAATCACATCTTTGGCATGAATTGCTGGCCCAGTTGCATCGACTGGACATGTGGGTCTGACTTTGGTGTTATCATGTCTTAGGGAAGTTAGAGTCTACTAGGTGGTACTCAGATGTGTGGTGGGAATATCTTGGGTGATCTTAGCTAGGCTGGCTGTTTTATGTGCAGAAAATTCATAGGTTATTTGATGGGCAGGACCTGGTGTCTCCAGTCTCCGACCTTAGCCTTGGCTGTCCAAGTTCCCTTAGGAACCAAGTTCCAAGTAGGAACCTAAGGATGCATAAGGAACTGCAGTTGTGATTTTGTGGCCTTAGACAGGTGCTGCTGATGCCAGTCTGAGCCTGGGGAGAGGGTCCTGGGGCCACGTATCTCTGATCTAACCCAGGACTCAGTGGCAGCTCAAGATGGGAGGAAGTCTGGCTGTGGTCAGGTGTCTATGACCTCACACAGATGCTCCTCTCAGTGGTAGCCTAGGCCTGGGAGGACACTGCTTTGTGTAAATTTTACGGGACATAGTGACAGAAGTGCATTCAGAATCATTTCAGAAATTGATGAGCCAAAAGTAATTGAATAATTTTTTTAAAAATGAAACTTGTCAGCCGCTCACACAGCAGCCGTCTTTACACAACACAATCTACAATATGCTCATGTGGTAGTGACATCCCGCAATGCTTCAAACATTGTCTCTTTTTTTTCCCACCATTAATCTATCGTGTTTCTATGAGAGCAAAGTGTGTTCTTGGTGTGTTGGGAACCAAGACTCCAGTGAGGGTGTATGATGCTTCCCAGGGAAACTCATGAACAAGCACCTTAGAATCAGATTCATTTGAATCATAATGGAATTTTCCACTGCTGTGTGTTATAACAGCATATTGTGTGTTACAGCTACACTCAGTTATTTGGCCCCATATGGGGTCACATCCCACAGTCTCCAGAGCTGTGTGGTCCAGCAGAGATTGCTAAGAACTGTGCCAAGTAGTTTTAAATCATGATATAAAAGACATACTGCTCCTTGATGCCTCTCATCATCGTTCATATCATTACCTAGATGTAGTAAGGAGGCCGCTTGTTCATATCCCGGCTGCCCAGACTCCCAAAATAACCACACAGAAACTGTATTAATTAAAGCACTGCTTGGCAAAATTACTTAAACATATTGCTAGCTAGCTCTTACATCTTGAATTAACCCATCTCCATTATTTTATATTTTACCAGGAGGCTAGTGGTCTACCGGCAAGGTTTCAACATATCTGTCTCTGGCGACAGCTCCATGGCTTCTCTTCACTCCACCTCCTTTATCCCAGCATTCAGTTTAGTCTTCCCCACCTACCTAAGTTCTACCCTATTAACAGGTCAAGGCAGCTTCTTTATTCGCCAATGACATTCACAGCACACAGAGGGGAATCCCACATCACCTAGATGATGAACATAACCTCAAGTATAGAAAGCAAGCTGTCCTATACTCGTGTTACAACCAAGTGTGAAGTATTGAAAAAGCATTAATCACACACATTAACTTTTGTAAAGCATTCGCTTTTCCCCCTATAGTGTCTCTCTACATACTCTCACAGAGTTACAAATTCACACATGTAAACATTGTCCTTTTTACTGGCTCCATTGCTTTTTTAATTTTATCTCACAATATTTTATATTGGTGTATAAATATTTGTAAAACTGTATTTGCACACATATAAGTACACATGGTCTTACTAATGCAACAGGACAGGAAGCTGCTCTTGCTTTATTTTCAAGTCCCCTCCCCACCTCTCTCTCAGGATGAGTCTCTGGCACATGCTGCAGCCAAGCACAGTGCCAGACACACACCACCTATGTGCCAAGCCCTCAATTGTCCATTAGCATAGTCCCCTGTTTATATGTCTGCTCCACTGGCATGATATTGTGCATAATACAAACATGTTACAGGTTTGGATTCATTGCTCCAATGCTGGCAAAACCCCAAATTCACTTAAGAAAAGAAAAAAATGCAATTACATCAGGGACAGAAATACAATCCCCTCAAGGAAGACAGTTTGGGTATGTAATCATCAAAGTGTTTATTTTAACAGGTACAGAAGGGTCATAGATCTTAGTCATTTGTTTACTGATAATACACACACACATTTGATTTTTAACTCTTTTATTACTAACATAAAAATGCAATAGAGGACATTATAGAAAAGATACATGATGATGGGTGGTGAGAAGATATTTTTTAAGGAAGATGTAACTCAGACAAGCGCTGTCCCTTCAAGGTTATGTGTGTACACAGCTCCAGTGTGTCTCAACTGTGAGCCTCAGAGAATTTCCCGCTGCCAAGACCCAGTCCCCCACTCACACCCCTCTTGCCTTGCAGATGTACCACAGGATCCGCCACTCAGAGTGCATCTACAGGGTTACCATGGAGAAGCTGTCCTACCACAGCATCTGTACCTCAGAGGAGTGGCAAGGCCTCATGCAATTCAACCTGCCCGCACGCATCTGCAGAGAGATCGAGCTGTGAGCTTCTCATGCTGTTTTCACTGAACTAACGCCAAGCCGATGGCGGAGTCAGAGCCACGGTTACTGTGGGATTGTCCTGTGTGGTTTCACGCGGTGCTCCTTCTGCTTGCCTTAAGTAACAACTCTAAAAGCGAAACCTTGTGTGGCGGCCCAAGCCTGTAGCACCAACGCTTGAGAGGCCAAGGCAGCAGGTTCAGAGCTCCAGGCCAGCCAGGGGTGGATAGTGAGTCCTGTCACAGAACTAAGTTTGAAATCAGTAACCTAAGTGCTGACATTTCTTATTACTCTGTCATATATTCCAAATGGCATATGAAAGAATTTAGTAATAATTTGTTTCATCTTTGCACGTCTGTTCTCCAGTGTTTGGCTAATACACTTTAAGTCTAGAGAAGCAGGACCTTGTGGTGCTTGTGTTGCCTGTGGCAGCCGCCCTGTCCCCAAACTGGCGTTCACCTTATGATTGGAAATATCCGCCTTTGCCACACCGCTAACTCTGGTCGGGGGTTGGTAATTATATTAGTAAACAAGAACACAGTTATTGTGTGGTAGGCAGTGGTTACAGGTATTGAGTTCGTGTTTCAGCTTTGGTGGAAGGCTGTCACTGATAAGGTCCTCTGGATGATATATATAGTATCAATTGTCCTGGTGACACCTGTGTCCCCTGGACGGCATGCTATGTATATGTCAGGGTCAGTTACCCTGGTGACACCTGTGTCAGCTGTTTTAACAGAAGACTCTGTAGGGTCCCACAGGAACCCGTCAGGTGTGGCAGGGACTTCAGAGGTGGGGGCAGATCATCCGTGTCCTTTGAATGCTGGGGCGGATGAGAGGGTATATTGATTTCCATGCCTGCCATGCTCACCCCCGATTGCACCTAATGATCCTCTACTCTCCTCCCGTTTCAGATTCCACTTTGACATCGGTCCTTTCGAGAACATGTGGCCCGGGATCTTTGTCTACATGATCCACCAGTCTTGCGGGACATCCTGGTATGCGCAACCTATGCGATTCCTTTCAAACGTGGGGGTGACCTAGTTAGCCCACCTGTACCTAACCAGGCTCTTTGTATAGTGATGGAAACTATGACTTTAATAAACATTCAAATACAAATTGATTGAGCTTATTGTACAAATACGCAGCTTTGCCAAATGCTCCAGGGACTGTTGACCTCCTGGCCTCTTTGTCTGTAGCCATAGCAGACAGCTGTCTAGGCTTTGTCCTGGAAACA
This sequence comes from Arvicola amphibius, assembly GCF_903992535.2. NCBI lineage: Eukaryota > Metazoa > Chordata > Mammalia > Rodentia > Cricetidae > Arvicola > Arvicola amphibius. Next base: position 4,648,917 of record NC_052054.1, read on the forward strand.
GGTCGCCTAAGTGTAATGCTAGCATGTCTTATCACTCCGTCACACATTCCAAATGGCATTTAGTGTCATTTAGGCTGTGCAGTGGAAGAGGCGGGATCTACACTTAAAGCAGTGCGTTGGAATACACCTGCCTGTAGCATCCGCTTTGAGGTCCACATGTATCTGTTAGGTGAGGCACAAAGGAGAAGTCTCTCAGGGAATGGGACAGCGACCACAGGCTGTTAACCCTCTCCATCTGCCCTGTCCAGCGTAGTTCCGTGACTTCATGTGTGATGGTTTACATCTTACTCACACAGGTTCAAAGTGCGAGGATTGTATTTGCTCGTTTTCTGTTAAGTTAGGGTTTTGCGCTCACCTGTGTGCAGAGACCTTTAGTTTCTCTGGAATGACACTGCCCGTCTTCTTCAGCTATGGGTCTTCTCTACTTCTATCAGTAGCAGCTTCGGGACTGGCAGCTCCAGTTGTTGCGTAGACAGTTGAGGGTGAGGCTGGAAGCCATTAGAAGCCGACCTTTCCCTTCAGGGACGGTGAATGATTTAATGAGGGGTACATAAGCTGTGCATACTCCAAGTTTTATGAACTCTTTGTCTTTTAATCTGCCTGAAATATATTTTGAGAGTTGTAGGGTCTCAATTAAGGAAAAATAACAATCCAGGGACAAGGTGGACAATAACATGAGTGTCCTCCTCCTTCATGTTCTGTGTGAAGAGATTTGGGTGTGGCTATTTTCCGCTTATAACATGAGCATACCTTAATGCCCTGTATTCGCCCTGAAATCCTAGTCAGGTGCAGAGTTTTGTAATAAGTGCTGGCATTTGTGGGTCTTAGTGTGCCTCTTAGAGGTCAGGAGGATGCTGTACATGACTGTCTGAGCCCTCTGGAGCACAGGCAATGTTTGTAAACACAAGGAGCTCATAGAGGGCAAGCAGGGTAGATGGCAGGCTGACTGGCAGAATGGGCCTATCAGAGTTGGACTTGGTTCTTTTGCTGCTTTCTGGCTACAGAAGGAGCAAGGAGTGGAAGAGACTACAGAGCTCATGGTCGGCCAGGAGGGAACCCATAGGTGTGTGAGGGGGTCCACAGGTGTGTGAGGGAGCCCACAGCTGTCTGAGGGAGCCTACAGGTGTCTGATGGGATCTACATGTGTGTGACGGAGCCCATAGGCATGTGAGGGAGACTACAGGTGTCTGAGGGGATCCACGGGTATGTGAGGGGATTTACAGATATGTGGGAGAGTCTACAGGCGTGTAAGGGAGTCCATGAATGTGTGAGGTAATCCACAAATGTATGGGAGAGCCTACAGGTGTGTGATGGAGTCCACAGGTGTGTGAGGGATCCCACAGGTGTGTGAAGGAGTCTACAGGTGTGTGAGGGAGCCCACACGTGTGTGAGGGAGCAGATGTGTGAGTGAGTCCACAGGTGTGAGAGGGAGCCCACAGGTGTGTGAAGAAGCAGCTAGTGCACACATCAGCTAGATGCTCTCCTGGAATGTGTTACGCTATGCTGGTCTCATCATAGTCATGACAGTCTCTTCTCCACACAGCTTTGAACTTGAAAAATTGTGTCGTTTTATCATGTCTGTGAAAAAGAACTATCGGCGGGTTCCTTACCACAACTGGAAGCATGCAGTCACGGTGGCACACTGCATGTACGCCATACTTCAGAATAACTACGGCCTCTTCACAGACCTCGAGGTGGGTGTGCACATCTATCAGAAAATGTCAGTGATGCGATGCCTACGTCCAAGGGAGTTTATGGCATGGACTTAGCACCAGCACCCAGACACATATTATACTTTATTGGAAATGTTGATCTAGAAATTTCAACTGTACTCAAATAACCCCTAGGGAAGTGTGTGTTTGTGTGTGTGTGTGTGTGTGTATGTGTCTGTGTGTCTGTGTGTGTCCTTTCTTCCTTATTAAAGCTGACAGGTCCTGCATGTATTTAACTGAGTGAATATTTCTTTTCTTTGTTTTTTTTTTTGTTTTGTTTTTTTGACACAGAGTTTTCTGTGTATTCCTGGCTGTCCTGGAACTCAGTTTGTAGACCAGTGTTGGGATTAAAGGCATGCACCACTACCACCCAGCTAGAGTGAATTTTTCTTGTTGCTCATATGCCCTGGATAATATAGACTTATCGGGATGATTTGAGAACACCAAGCACTTAGTGTAGTTAAGACATTAGTGACATCTGGTCTCCTCCAGCCTAAGGAAACAGGCTTTGAGGTACACAACCAGCTTCCCAGTCTTCACATGCCCGTACTGGAAGATCTCACAATTCCAGAATCACAAATATCATCCATTCAGTGACCATAGCACACTCTCAGCCAAGTGCTGAGTGGCAAGACTTAGTGCCCAGGTGCCAGTGACACTGGCCCCAATAGTCAGCCGGACTCTGAGCACGTCCCTGTGGGCTCCCAGCCTGGTGGTGTCAGTGACACCACAGACCCAGACCTCTTTGCTTCCTGCAAAGCAATGCCACACTTCTGACTATAAAGGACAACACTACCACCTATAACACACGGTCACACTCAAAACAGATCTACCCTATGCCTTTGCTACCCTGTCAGACCAAAGTCATAGTTGAACCAGAAACCATGAAAGATGGTTTCCCGGAGTGGAATAAAGTACCACCTCAAACAGCAAAGGGTAGGGCTGGGAGGGTGGCTCAGGAGGTGAAAGTCAGCTGTGGAAGCCTGAGGTCATGAGTTTGACCCCAGGACCCACACAACCTGTGGGCATGGCCATGCACAGTTTAACCCCAGCTCTGTGGGAGGCAGAGACTGGATTGCTAGGGTTTCCTGGCCGTCAGCCTAGGTCCAGGTTCGGTGAGAGACCCTGTCACTAAGGAATAAAACAAGAAGTAATAGAGCAGGGTGTAAACAGAGACTCTACTTTGGTTTCCTGGCCGCCCAGACCCGAATAATCACACATAATCTATATTAATTACAACACTGCTTGGCCTGTTATCTCAGCTTCTTATTAACTAACTCTTGCATCTTAAATTATCCCATTTGTGTTATATTATATTATACCATGAAGCTCGTGGTTTGTTACCTCTTGGTTCTTGGGAGGCTGCATGGTGTCTCTCTGATTCTGCCTTCTTTCCTCCTCTATCTCTGCTTAGATTTTTCACCTTGCTATATTCTGCCCTGCCAGAGGCCAAAGCAGCGTCTTCCTTAACCAATGGTAATAAAACATATTTATAGCATATGGAGGGGAATCCCACATCAGCAGGGCATCCAATGTCCCTCCCTAGCCTTTACACAGACACACAAATGTTTGTGTCCCTCTTGCACACATACTATCGTCTCACACACAGGCATGCAAAGGAGTGAACTATTCTTAGTTGTTGCTCATTTGTTGCCTAAAATAATCTTTAGTCTTAGCAAAATTTAACAATATATTGTTGACTTCAATATATTTGAAAGATTCAAATGAAGTATGCTTTCTGTTCATTTGACTAAGTTTCTATCTTATTGAAATTTGTATTCTATTTGCGGAGACTTTCAGCTTTTTTTTTCCCCATTTAACTCCTTTTGCAGTGGCACAGCTGTCCCAGGGTCACAGTGGCTGCCTGGCTTTGGGAACCTCTTTCCTCTGTTTTCTTAGAGCTGGAGTTCAGAATTGCTCAGACTCCTGCCTTCCTCCGTTCTCGCCGAGCTTTGGCAAATTCTGCCATTTTCTTTCTCCATCCAAGGCCAGTTTGAGAGTCAGACTTGCCAGCCACTGCTTGTCACTCTTGACCTGGATCCTGATGGTCTACTCACCTGCGCCACCTGCAGGGTTCCCCACTCCCGGGATGCCTGAAAACGGCATTCAGCCTTTACACTTCCATCACTGTCCTGCTCTCTCCCTCCTCTGCCTTCCCTTGGTCATTGCAGGCCCTGCTGCACATCGCTAGACAGTTTTCTAAAGCTGCCAGTTAGGTGCAGAGACGGCAATCCCGGTGTCCCCTCGCTCTGCTCCTTGTCATTTAGAATATGACCCTGTGTGAGGAGCCTGTGCCCTGCCCTAGGTCTCCAGCGTGCTCCTGACCCGACTCAGGCCGGCCCTTCGACCATGATCTCAAACCCCATCTTGCCTCCTCCCTTCTTCTCACAGGGCTCTGTTGCTGTCTGGCTCTTGCTGGCCCAGGCTGCTCTCTTCAGTATAAGTTTACCTCCCTTTGGTTTCATAGTATTTTTCTTATTCCCATGCAGTGTGCTGTTTTCATTTGTCCTGTGTTTGCATGTTGTGTTTAATGACTGAGAATAGCAATGGCCTTATTAGAACTAGGAGAACCCAAGCTGCCTGCCCCGTGCAACTCTGAGCTTGTCAGTAGGGCTTTGGTGCGTTTGATAGCTCCTGCCCCTTCTCCAGAGTTCAAGAGGAAAACGTATTTGGCTTGTCAGGTTCACATGCAGAAAAACAAAGAACAGGATCCCCCAAAAGTGTGTGATGTCAAATATTCCTACGAATTTGTATGCATCAGTGGCAGAAATAAATACCATGTGATGTGACCTGGGGTCTCCCCAGTGTCCCCTTGCCATGTGTTAAACACGCCTGCATTCTGCTGTCTCTTCCAGCGCAAAGGCCTGCTAATTGCATGCCTGTGTCACGACCTGGACCACAGGGGCTTCAGCAACAGCTACCTTCAGAAATTCGACCACCCCCTGGCAGCGCTGTACTCCACTTCCACCATGGAGCAGCACCACTTCTCCCAGACAGTGTCCATCCTGCAGGTAAGGTGCCCAGCTGCGGTGCTGGCCGGGGCGGGGGCTGTGCAGGTGGTGTCCATCCTGCAGGTGAGGTGCCCAGCTGCGGTGCTGGTGGGGGCTGTGCAGGTGGTGTCCATCCTGCAGGTGAGGTGCCCAGCTGCGGTGCTGGTGGGGGCTGTGCAGGTGGTGTCCATCCTGCAGGTGAGGTGCCCAGCTGCGGTGCTGGCCAGGGCAGGGGCTGTGCAGGTGGTGTCCATCCTGCAGGGGAGGTAGGTGCCCAGCTGCAGTGCTGGTGGGGGCTGTGCAGGCGGCAGCTGCAGTCTCCTGTGACGTCTTACCTTTAACGCAATTGCAAGCAGTATTTTAGGATGTAGCATCCAAGATTGGTTTCTCTATATCCCATAGCCAGTGTGTGGTATCTCCTGTCGGAGGCCATAGAAATATATAGCATATGGCAACTGATCGTTCAGATGTCAGCTCACCAGAAGGTTGGGTCTGATGGAGGCTAATCCCGCCCAGGCAAGGCCTGTAGGATCATCGACTCTGGAAACTGCTGCTCACTCTTGCTAGAGCAGCTTGGTGTCTCCCCAACACCTGCACTGTAGTGTGTGATCTCACGTGATGTGTATGTGAGACCTTATGGGCACGTATTATATCTGTGGATGGTCAGGAAGATGACTTCATTTAGCTATATAATTTTGGTGTGTAGAATATGTGCTGGGACGTGCTTCATAACTAGGTCTGTTTATCCCATGAGGACTGTGGACACAGAAAAGCCTGCTTTGTTGGTTTTTGCTCAGACTAACTGCAAAGCAAGTTTAAACTAGATTAAAAGCCTTTTGTCTACAGATCATAAGTTTAAACCTTTACAGCTATGAATAAGGTCAGAGCTGCAGATGTCTAACCAGGTTGCTATACAAATCACCCTAAGAAAAGCATGTCAATTCTCCACTTGCTAAGTCTGCTGACAATAGACCTTTGTCTCAAAGTTTGTCACTGGGCACCAGGCTGGGATTAAAGGCATGCGCCACCACTGCCTGGCAACCACAACAATTCTTATAAAGGAAAGCATCTAATTGGGACTGGCTTACAGTTTCAGAGAGTCAGTCCCTTATCATCATGGCAGGGAACATGGCGGTGTATGGCCAGCATGGTGCTGGAGAGGCAGCTGAGAGTTTTACATCTGAATTCAGGAGATAGACAGCAGGAGAGAGAAAGACACTGGGCCTGGATTGGGCTTCTGAAACCTTAGAGCCCTCCCCTAGTGACACACTTCCTCCAACAAGGCCATACCTACTCCAACAACATCATACCTCCCAATAGTGCCACTTCCTGTGAGCCTATGGGAACCGTTTTCATTCAAACCATCACACTTTTTTTTGGGCTAGCCCTTGACTTCTTCCATACCCTTGTGCTCCTCTATGCCTAAGCCTTTGCACCCCAGCACCCCACTTTGATTTAATTCACAGTCTGCTCTCCCACCATCTGTGAATACATGCTCCCACCCATGACCCTTCTCTAATTTCCTGGTTTCCATTTGACGCCCAAGTCTTTTGTGGATGGTTTCTGCCTACAGTAGAGCCACAGTGTCTACTACCCATGTGCAATCCCAATTTACACCCTCGGCTGCAGTCAGGGTGTCCTGTTTGTCTGGCTTGGTGTAGGCATTCCTTCCCTGGTAATGTCATGTCATGATACCTCCCACATAGTCCAGAGGCACAGCCTTATACCCCTTTTAGTTATTGCTGAGTTCCTCAGTGTTCACACCTCTTGGGTTTCTTTTTTGCCTCCTGAAGTTTTCTCTTTCAATAGGGTACTTCTGCACATTCAGTGACTGTGCCTAACGTGTCTGCTTCTTGTGAGCTCTAGGAAAGCGGGTTGCTAGTCAGAGTGTGACCTGAAGTGGTTGAGTATATGGATGATTGTCTAAGTGTGAGTTTCAGTACGTATGAAATTACTTGTATTAACTGGTCCAAAAGAAAAAGCTGCTGATAACTTCATTATTTTATATTTCCTGTGTCCATCACTATAAAAACACACAGAAATCAGGCATAGTAAAGCCACTTGTGTTTTGTGGGACCAAGTGGTATCCTATAGATAAAATTGTCCACGTAAGCAATTGCTCTGTCACAACAATGAAACAATCCCTTGGTTTCCCCAAACTTGTCATTGCGGTGACATTTGGCACTGTTGTCCACACTGTTTCCAAGTAGCGGAAGATGCCTTGAGGCAAGGTGTGCTGCTATTGGTGGTTTTCCTCTGGTCTCTCTGTAGCTGGAAGGGCACAACATCTTCTCCACCCTGAGCTCCAGCGAGTACGAGCAGGTGCTGGAGATCATCCGCAAAGCCATCATCGCCACTGACCTCGCCCTGTATTTTGGGAACAGGAAGCAGCTGGAGGAGATGTACCAGACGGGGTCGCTGAACCTCCACAACCAGTCGCATCGGTAAGGACAGCTTGGCCGGGGCTATGAGCCTAATGTGTGAGCCAAGAACTGTAAATGTGTGTTTGTGTGTGTGTGTGTGTGTGTGTGTGTTCAACCGAGAACACACGGAGGGCATGCCTCTGCTGAAGTGCATTTTGGTGGTGGGTCCACTATTTTTCTAGGGGATGGTTTGCAGAGTGGACTCAGCTTCAGGCCCAGTGTGCTGTGAGTCACTTACCTGCCTCAGATTCCATGTTGTGATCATCTGTATCCAGCCAGTTTCTCCTCTGTGAGGCCATCTTTATCCTGAGATGCAAGGACAGCTACTTACTGGTCCCGTCCCTGTCTCTTCTGGGATCCCTCCAGACCTGGTCTTAAGATTTCTTTCTAGAGGATGGTCTCTGCTTTTAGGCTCTTAGCAAATGGGTAGAACCGGAGCCCGGCTCGCAGGAGTAAAGGACGTCTTTATAACCATATGTGTGCCTCAGCTCCCCCTCACGCCAGGGCGTGTCCACAGTCTGCAAGCCTTTTACTGTATAGAGTGTATGTGACCGTCTTTCAGAGGGACAATACAGGAGGTCATTTTACTCTCATACACAGCAAGGCCTCTCCAGGACGACATGAGCCATTGTTTATAAAGCTCCCAAGGTGCCTCTAGCTCCTCCTGCCCTGCCTCCCTGAAGTTCACAAGGGCAGTGTGCTTCAAGTCACCTCGGCCCGCAGTGTGTGTGGTTCTTGTGCAAAAAGAGGAGTTTGTTTACATTCTATTTATGACACCTTCAGAGGGATATTAGACCCTCATGAAGTATGCTTGGTTTCAGAAACCCATTCTTCTACTTTTTTTCTTGGATATATTCAGTTATTATTTTAACCAAATAGTCACAATAATTAATATGTCATTACAGAAAATTTAAACATCAAATTGAAAATCTGTTTTTCATGCTTAATGCATATGGGCCTCTGTGTTGGTAGCACAAGTTAGCTGTGACTGGTTTGTGTTGGTTAGCAGTTTTAAAGGAAATACTTGTTTGTCTCAACAAGTTTCCAAGTGAAGAAATCTGAGGAAAGAGAGCGACAGTCTCTCTTTTATACTCAGCTGTCACGTGCTTGCTCTGGCATTACCCCATTGTTTCTCCAGAGGTGTGCACAGTGTGCCTGCGGTGTGCACATAGCCATGTGCCTTCTCCTCAAAATGTGCCTATGCCAGACCCGTTCCTTTTTTTGTTTTTATTGAGCTGTATGCTTTTCTCCACTTGGCTTCCTCCCTCCCTCCCTCCCTCCCTCCCTCCCTCCCTCCCTCCCTCCCTCCCTCCCTCCCTTCCTCTCCTTTTACCCTCTTCCATGATCCCCATGCTCCCAATTTACTCAGAAGATCTTGTCCTTTTTTTTTTTTCGAGACAGGGTTTCCCTGTAGTTTCTAGAGCCTGTCCTGGAGCTAGCTCTTGTAGACCAGGCTGGCCTCGAACTCAGAGATCCGCCTGCCTCTGCCTCCCGAGTGTGGGATTAAAGGTGTGCGCCACCACCGCCCGGCCGATCTTGTCTTTTTCTACTTCCCCTGTAGATTAGATCCATGTATGTCTCTCTTAGGGTCCTCATTGTTGTCTAGGTTCTCTAGTTTTGTTCTTTGTAGGCTGGTTTTCTCTGCTTTATGTCAAAAAGCCACTTATGAATGAGCACATATTATATTTGTCTTTCTGGGTCTGGGTTATCTCACTCAATATGATGTTTTCTAAATCCATCCATTTGCCCACAACTTTCAAGATATCGTTATCTTTTCTCCCATTGTGTAGTACTCCATTGTTTAAATGTACCACATCTTCTTTATCCAGACTTTGGTACAGGAGTATTTAGGTTGTTTCCAACCTAAACACTGCAAATTAAAATTTGCAAATATTAAAACTGACAAGCACTGCAGAGCCATTCTTTTTTAAAAAGATCCTATCACACAATCTAACATAAATAGTTGTAAAGTTTTAGAAACCTTCTCCAGATTGATGGTGACAGTTTCTAGACTTTTCCATTATAAACGGCGATGCAATAAACTTTGCTCATGTGATCCTTCCTATGCCTATGGACCCTTGATGTTATATAGCATAGAGCTGAAGAGATGGCTCAGTGGTTAAGAGCATTGACTGCTCTTACAGGGGACCTACAGCATCTACGTGGCAGCTCAAAACCATTTTCTAATGTCTTCTTCTGGCCTCTGCGGGTACCAGGAAAGTACACGGTGCACAGACACACATGCAGACAAAACACCGATAGACATGAAATAAAAATTTAACTATATGTGGCATATATTGCTAGAAATATACATAAAGCTTTAAAACAGACAAGCTAGGAAGTCCCCCATCTTCTCACAGGATGGGGAGACCTGCTCCATGCACTCCTGTCTGCTACCCGGAAACATCTCACACCCGCTGACCACCGTGTGCCCTGCTGTGCTGTCTGTTCACAACCCTTGCTTGTTCTGTTGAACGTTTACTCCTAACAAATCATTGTCTGGCCTGTGTGTGTGTGTGTGTGTGTGTGTGTGTGTGTGTGTGTGTGCGTGTGCGCGCGTGCGTGTGTCTCTGAGGTCTGAGGATGGAACCCAAGGCCTCACACATGCCAGGCAAACCCTCTACTAGTGACACTCTAGCCCTAGATTCTCTGTGAAGAACAAAGAAACCTCGGATCAAGAAGACACATCTGTTACTTGCTCTTATCAAACCCCACAGCCATGCAAACACTTCATAAATTTTTGTCTATTTTATAGTTCAATTTTTTATATTTAGCTCTGAATTCTTGTATTAATAGAATTATATTTGTATTTCCTCTTGATGCATTAAATCGGTATCACTTAATGGCTAGTTCAGTTTCCCCACTGAGTTGACTGTGTTAAGGGTGTTGTGACCTGGGAGGTCTCCTAAAGCATTTCTGCTAACCGTTTGGCTCCCCTGCAGTCCGTCTGTATTGGCTTTCATCTTATGGAATGAGTCACGTGACATCACAGGCTTGCACCCCTTCCTGTGAGTGTTTAAAGCAAACAGTAATCTGCTGTAGATTTTCTGAATTATAAATACCCACACCGACATTTTAGCATTACATTTGTTTACCTGAAAGGAAGGCACAGTGTCATTTTTTGATAACATTTTTGGGTTATTTGCTTTTCCCAACTAGAAGTTTCTGTGAGAGCAGAGTTCATCTTATTATGCAGGATCCAGAATTCTTAGATTAACTGAACAGGCCAATGTGTTTGAAGTTACCAGGGGACCGTGAGCACACTGTATTCTGAGTTGCTTTCTGCTTTCCCTCTGAGGTCTGCAGTGGCAGACTGGTCACCCTGAGATTCTACCAGGAATGCTTCCTGCAGGAACCCCGCAGGGCACAACTGCTGGCAGGAACCCTTTCAGGGTTGAGGTCTAACTACATTCATGAACAGAATAAAGCATCCATTCTGACATTTCTGAGTGATCATGAACATCTAACTGATTTATAATTGTGAATAAAAACAGTAATTATACTTAATATGGATACATGCCAAATTTCCAGGCTATGTACTTCCTCATGAGCAATAAAATAATGACTTTGCATTGTGTTGCCTCAAAAATGTTGACAGTTCTAAGTGTGAGGTTGTTTCCAGCAGGAAAGAGTTTGCATATTTACAAAGCCCAGTGATATTAACACTGCTTTTTACAGAGTTCCGGAATGAGAAGTATTTTTTTTTTCAGATTAAACCTTAATATACTACTTAGCATAAGAATGTTGGAGTGTAAAAAAAATGTTGAGGTATGGGTGAAAATACATTGAATGAGACTGACTCACTTAAATTGCATGAAAGAATTATTTGTAACTATAATGCTAGTCTGTCTAATAAATTAACTTAATTCTTTAGAAGCCCAAGTTCAAAAACGCTCTTCTTTTTCTAAAACTGAATGGAGCCAGAGAATCGTAGATTTCTCTGGTCACTTTAAACTGCTTGGGTCTTGAAGTGGCATCTACTTGGGATGCTGGGTGGTCATACGTGACTGTTGAGCGTCTCTCAGTTACCCGCCCTGACCTGTAGCATCTGCTAAGATTCTCTGGCACGCCCCTCCCCCACCCATAGGTCTCCAGGCAGTGCAAATACGGCACTCACCAGTTTTGTGTTATCTTCTAGAGACCGTGTAATCGGGTTGATGATGACTGCCTGCGACCTTTGCTCTGTGACGAAACTGTGGCCAGTTACAAAACTGACAGCAAATGACATTTATGCAGAATTCTGGGCTGAGGTATGTCCTTGATTCTTTACTACCTTACACATTACCAAGAAATGGAATGAATGAGTGAGTGAATGAGTGAATGAATGAGTGAATGAGTGAATGAATGAATAATGAATGAAGCACAGTGGCCAGTCAGTCTACCTAAGACCTGATTGGTCATGCCCATAGTTGCCTTGGAAACCCGTGGTCAGTCACACAGCATGACAAATTCAGCGGGTATCATTGTGTGCTGAGAACTCTATCCCAGCCTACCCGACTTAGGGCAGATCCCCTGATCCCCACTGGAAGAGTGAGTGTGAGAGCATGCTCAGTGAGCATTGCTGCAGCAACTTCCCTTTCTCGACAGCCAATCTGTGCTCACTAGAAAATGTACTACTGGATATTGCTTTACATGTGCAGTGGGTATCGAGGGCCATGGGCTGCATCTGCTTCCTGTGAGGAACTGGGGAGAGTCATTCTTGTTTGACTCTAGCATAAGACAGTGTCAGTGTGTTCCCAGGACAGCTTGGGTTCTGCCTTCTACGGAGCAGCCAGCCTCTAGAGCAGTGGTTCTCAACCTGTGGGTCTCAACCCCTCTGAGGTTAAACCACCCTTCCACAGTGGTTGTGTAAGACCATCGAAAAACACAAACATTTTTGTTATGATTCGTAATGGTAAAAAAATTATAGTTATGAAGTAGTAACAAAGTTAATTTTGTGTTTGGGTCACCACAACATGGAGGAACTGTACTAAAAGGCTTCCAACATTTAGGAAGGTTGAGAACCGCTGCTCTAGACCACACACACACACACACACACACACACACACGTACACACGCATGCATACACACATGCACACACTCACTTTGTTTTACCGTATAAGAGAACCTGTCAAGCTTAGTTAATGAAAGTGAGATCCCCTGGTCTCAATCCTTCCTTGGTTGTGTGGTTGTGTGGTTGTGTGGTTGTGTGGCTGTGGTTGTTCCTGTGACCAACAGTACATCCTGAAACCCTGCGTGGGGAAACTGGGCTACTGTTCCGCCCAGTTTTACACACCATGCAGATCATCCTTTACCGACTACATTTGTGTTCTAAGCCATGAATGAAGATGTGGCAGACATATCCTCGTGGATTACCCAGTCTCTAGGACCTTGTCCTCCCTGGGAGGAGCCCCTAGTAGTCTCAAGGCACTGTCTGATTTAAGCCCTGAAGTCCAGTGTCTCCTCTCCTCCCCATCATGCTGCTGCTGCTTCCTACTCTACCCTCCCCGACCGCCACATTTCTCATCTGTGCCTTTCAGAGCAGCCATGAAGAATGCAGTCTTGGGTTGTGCAGTCCCAGAGTGCCCTTGCTGGGCCCTTAGCATAGCTCTGGGCATCAACACCCCATGTCAAATCCTCCACTAGCATTGGCTTCAGATCTCCACTCCATCCCTGCACCCCCTGTCATAGCCTGCCTCTGCGCCTCACAGTACTTGAAGCCCTCATTAGGTGCCTGTCGCTTGCTCGTCCCGTGTCACTGGGTTTTCTTGTCAGCATTAATCTGGCTCTAAGCACGCACTGAAATCGCCTATGTAGAAATGTGTTCCCCTCTGAGACTCCTGACAGCTTCCCAAGCAGGAACTTGGTAGTTTTCCCTCCTTTGGTTAGAGACGAAAGCAATGAGACCCACCAGTTTCTGCATGCAAAGCGTGGAGCTGAAGAACTGGTGCTTTGGGGACCTGGGTACTACAGGACAAGTTTTAGGGTGTAGAGTGAGGGGTCTAGCCACTCATGGCTGACTAGCAGGTCCTAGGTTTGATTTCTGAAGAACAAAAAAGTTGATTAAAATGACTCTGTGTGTATCATTAAGAAGACTTCAAAAGGCTTCAAGGGAACAGAAGCTAGTGTCTGTAGGAGCTGTAAGGATACTATGTCTGGTGATTGTAGGAGCCGTAAGGATGTTGTGTCTAGTGACTGTAGGAGCCATAAGAATACTGTGTCTAGTGACTGTAGGAGCCATAAGAATACTGTGTCTGGTGACTGTAGGAGCTGTAAGGATGTTGTGTCTAGTGACTGTAGGAGCCGTAAGGATACTGTGTCTAGTGACTGTAGGAGCCATAAGGATACTGTGTCTAGTGACTGTAGGAGCCATAAGGATACTGTGTCTAGTGACTGTAGGAGCCGTAAGGATGCTGTGTATAGTGACTGTAGGAGCCGTAAGGATGCTGTGTATAGTGACTGTAGGAGCCGTAAGGATGCTGTGTATAGTGACTGTAGGAGCCGTAAGGATGCTGTGTATAGTGACTGTAGGAGCCGTAAGGATGCTGTGTATAGTGACTGTAGGAGCCGTAAGGATGCTGTGTATAGTGACTGTAGGAGCCATAAGGATACTGTGTCTAGTGACTGTAGGAGCCGTAAGGATACTGTGTATAGTGACTGTAGGAGCCGTAAGGATACTGTGTATAGTGACTGTAGGAGCCATAAGGATACTGTGTATAGTGACTGTTGGAGCCGTAAGGATACTGTATCTGGTGACTGTAGGAGCTGTAAGGATGCTCTGTGCACCTTGTAGCGCTTCTAGAGGACTAAGTGGAATGACACAAATGCTCATCCCCAAGCTTGCTGTGCGGGAAGTCCCCTACAGCAACCACCTACATCAGGACTGTGATACCAGGCTGTGTGTCTGTTGTCCTGGGTCCCCACTGACCCTTTTGGCAAACTGCTTATCATTTTCTCCATCAACACCATGAAAGCCCAATTTCACTCTTTTCTCACAAAGAAAGAACCATTTGAGAAAGAAGCAAGGGCAGCCATGATGCCTTTGTATGCCCATACCCTCTCCTGCCATTCGCGACTCTGCAGTGGCACCAGAGGAGATGTTCAGGTGTCTAGTAATTTGGCAGAGAAGAATCTCAGAGCACAGTACTGTACAGGGACACAGAGGTCACCATGGCTTTGACACCATGTCTTTTGGGGCAGGAGATATTTTAAAGGAAGTTTTTATTAACACCCAAATTCTGTATGACTATTTGAAAACTATGGGTCATCTCCTCCTGTCTACTGCAGGGAGATGAAATGAAGAAGCTGGGAATTCAGCCCATTCCCATGATGGACAGAGACAAACGAGATGAAGTCCCGCAAGGACAGGTATGAAGACCAAGAGCCGTCTGTGTGGTTGTCTGTCTGTCCATCATCTATCTATGGAACTTGGTGGTTTTGAACCCAGAGCTCACTGTTAGTGTGTTCTGTCTAGTCCCCGTGTTGGTGTGAACCTGTGGGGGTCCAGCACACTCTGGGGTGTCGACTCCTGCCTCTCTACTGCTGCTTCTGTTTTACCGTTTTACATTTGGTTATTAAATTATATGAAATACATCTTGTCACTAAGGAAGGGACCCAACAAAGTCTTTCTAAACAGCTGTAACAGATTCTTTCCCCAAAAGGGTTCTGTGTTAGGACTCTCAATCAGAAAAAATAGTTTGTTTTAAAATAGGTTGAGCTTTGCCAAGAGTAACTCCTTTTGTAGCATGAGTGAGTTTTAAATATCTCTGGGGCCCGCAAATTTTTTCCAATTCTTCTGAATTCCAAACTGATCACTGTGAAGCTGTTTTATCACAACAGGGAAGTACTCTCTCCCCTGGTACATAATCTTTTTCTTAAGTGTTCTAGCTCAATGACTCCTTGCTCAGATTTAGAATAAGAAAATCCCAGCACAAGCTATGTAGTTAAAAATAAGCCCATGGTGGTGGCGGTTCATCCCTGCAGCCCCAGCCCCGGGAGCCTGTGGCAGGAGCTTCATGAGGTCCAGGTCCACGGGCACTGCAGACGAGACGCCGTCCCAAACCCGTTTCCAAAGTGGAAATGTGTAAGCATTGCTCATGCGTGGAGACTGTGACCACAGTAGGAGATAGTGAAATCGGACCACGTAGACCTCCTGCTGCCTCTGCTCTCGGCGTCTGGATTTCTGTTCCTCAAGAAGCTGCTGGGCTAACTTAGCGAGTAGATGGTGCCTCTTTGCCATCTCATTGGTCAGTTATGAAGTGGGGCTCATCAGGGGAGGGCAGCCCCACAGTGATCCGCGTCTGCCCTTCACTGGGTAGCCTGGGGTAGCATTGGTTGGTGGCTGGTGACGTCTCGCTCTTAGAGAGAGGGGAGTGCTGAGCTAGGAGAGCACCACTGAGCACCAGCGAGGAGTGTGGGGATGGCACAAGGCTAAAGAAAGCAAACCAGAAATCACATCGGCTGCCCTTGCATGCTAAGCTGGAAGAGAACTGGGCAGGTGAAGGATTATGGGCCCCCCGATTTTGCCATGTCCAGAGGACAGCATCAAATTAACACAGGACCTTAACAGGCCTTGGATTCAAGCCTGACTTGTTTAACTTGTTTTAACTCCGATGGGTATAAATGGCTGCTCTGTGTTAGGAATGTGTGCAGGTATTCTTGGCATTTATCTGAAAGCACTGTCAATCACTCAGCACTGGTCCTCTCAGGGCTCAGGAGATACATCAGATAGCACTTACCAGACACAGGGCACAGCACACAGCAGGAACAGCACACAGAACATAGTACACAGTACCGCATACACACAGTACACACATATCAAGGCACAACACACAGTACACACACACACACACATCACAGATACACACACAGTACACACAGCACAGACACACAAACAGCATACAGCACACACATAGCAAGGCACCACACACATCACAGACACACAAACAGCACACACACAGTACACACACAGAACTGACACACACAGCACACACACAGCACATACACACAAACAGCACACAGCATACAGCAGAACCACTGACTTCATACTTAGGCTTCAGGGACATCCACATCCTAACAGTGACCTTGTTTTGTTTCCTTGACCTCTCTCTGTGGCAGCTTGGGTTCTACAATGCCGTGGCTATTCCCTGCTACACCACGCTGACACAGATCCTCCCGCCCACGGAGCCGCTGCTGAAGGCCTGCAGGTAAGCACCGCATTCCAGGTTTGTGTGGCCATCAAAGCCACCTGAACTCTGCGTGAGGTTTCTCACTCCATCAGCCTGTGGGTATGTGGTATTCAGTTTATAGTGAATCTTCTGGTTTGCAGCCTGCGTCCTTGCTGTGCTAGCCATTTGACCTGTTCAGGGGTCCTGGGTGAGCCCAGTTGACTGGTTTCATCATGGTTGAGAACTCTCCCTGCTTTCCTTTTAATCAGAGTTGAATTTCAGACACTAGCTGATGCTAAGGCAGTCTATTGTGTCACTCAGACAGGACAGATGGTACTGGCAGCCCATGCCATGGACCAGGGCAGGTCAAAGGACAGCTGTGCAGCTGAGCTAAAGGGGATGTGTGCAGAGAACCCCTCGGGGTAGGGTGCTTACCTGTGCTCTGTGTGAGCCAGGCATGAGGAGTCTCCCTGAAGGCAGTGAACCCCTCTTTCTATAAGTGGCTCCCTTCTCCGCCTGTGAATGTCCTGTCTGTGGTCTATGTGATGGGACCTTGACTCCCAGATCCCTAGCAGGCAGCACCCTGCAGCCTCTCACACCCTTTGTGGCCCGCAGACACTCAGACATGCCAGTCACAAATCTCATAGTCACCGTGTGTCTCCTACAGTAACCTCTACATGGTATGTGGGGAGAGTACACACAATTCATTCTTTCCAAACAGAGTGGGAGCCACTGTCAGCCTGCAGAGGAGAGTCCCGCGCTGTCTCCTCGGGTGACTGTCAGGAAAGGGGCTCATCCTCGGTCACAGCAGGAACTGTGAGTGGGAGAGGAGAAGGCTTGGGTGGATGCCCTTCCTCTCGGGTGTACTGTGCCCTCCCATCTGTTACCTGCCCTAGCGGCAGATTCCCTCCGCCTCACCTTACCCTAGGTTTCAGCTCAGATAAGAACACTGATACGTTTAAAGATTCCAACCGTTTTTGTTTGGCTGGTTTTCTGAGACAGGGTTTCTCTGTGTAGCCCTAGCTGTCCTGGAACTTGCTCTGTAGACCAGGCTGGCCTCAAACTCACAGAGATCTGCCTGCCTCTGCCTCCCAAGTGCTGGGATTAAAGACATGTGCCACCACCACTGGGCTCTAATTTTCTTTTTAAGAGAAGCCCCTCTTTTACAAACAGAAGGTGACTGGTGTCCAGGCTTTCTCACTGCTCGGGCTTGCCCAGGCTGGGCAGCTGGGGTGGACACCAGGGAAAGAAGAGGGCATGCTATTGGCCGGAAGGTGCATCTTTAAAACACCAAACCAATAAAGCCACCAAGGAAGGCCACTTTAAATCATTTGTTAATCTATCTGAGATTTGTTAATCTATCTGAGAGACGGCATTTCTTCCATCCCGTCCTGGATAGTTCTACATGTGACCCATCTCTTTGCACTTCAATGGCCTGAATCATTGGGAGTTCATGGGGATTTGATCCACAGAGGCTTACAGGGATGGCTCCTCCCTGGGCTATGGCTTGCCCCTGGAGGGATCAACTTGAAGAAGTGCTCACATCAGAGGGCAGTAGAGATAACAACTCATCTGCATCCAGGCCTGTATATAGATAGAGAGTGTGTATTGGTTTCCTGGCCTCCCAGACCCGAATAATCACACAGAAACTATATTAATTACAACACTGATTGGCCAATGGCTCAAACATATTCCTAGCTAGCTATTATATCTTAAATTTATCCATATCCATTAATCTGTATATCACCACGAGGCTGTGACCTACATGTAAGGTTCTGGCATCCTTCTCCTTCGGTAGCTATGTGGCATCTGCCTGGCTCTGCCTACTCTCTCTATATATGTCTTCCAGCCTGGCTATATTCTGCCCTGCTGTAGACCAAAGCGGCTTTTTAATTAACAAATGCTAATAAAGCATAGTCACAGCATACACAGGGGAATGCCACATCACCTGTACTTGGCAACTCTAAGTTGAAAGCCTCTTTTCCTATCTGGGCCACCACGTTTTGTGGTAAATATTCAGGAGTGGGCAGGGTACATAGCTGTTGAACCTTCGAGTACAGAACTGACTGTAGCAGCTTTGGCTAACCCACATCATTTCTTAAAGGCTATCTCAGTATTTAAATATTTTGTTCACATGAAGATTAAGGAAATTACCAAATTTAGCGTATGTCTTTTGCCAATATGTCAGACAATCCCTAAGATCTAGGAAAATGATACTCAATGTTATGGTGTAGATACCTGGCTTACATTGTGTTTTAGGATTCTAGCCCCCCCACACACACACATACACCCCAAGGTATTTTAGCATGCTTGCTAATAAAAGAAAGTAGGGGAGTTTTTAGTAGTGTTGTGTATAAATTTTGTGCTTGCCACTGTTAAAACTCCCTTCTGACATTGACTTTGTGTAAAAGAAAGCCAAGTCAGAGTGGGGTGCTGTAAAGAATTCCGCCAGGCTCACAGGGCAGGCTCACACTGTGGGCTCACACGATGGGATCACACTGTGAGCTCACACAACGGGTTCACACTGTGAGCTCACACTGCAGGCTCACACTGTGGGTTCACAGGATGGGCTCACACTGCGGGATCACACAACAGGTTCACACTGTGGGCTCACATGATGGGTTCACACTGTGGGCTCACAGGACGGGTTTACACTGTGAGCTCACAGGACAGGCTCACACCGCGGGCTCACACTGTGGGCTCACAGGGCAGGCTCACACAATGGGTTCACACCATGGGCTCACACAATGGGTTCACACTGTTGGCTCACACGACAGGTTCACACTGTGGGCTCACACAATGGGTTCACACTGTTGGCTCACACAACGGGTTTACACTGTGAGCTCACAGGACGGGCTCACACTGTGGGTCACAGGACAGGTTTACACTGTGAGCTCACAGAATGGGCTCACACTGTGAGCTCACAGGAGGGACTCACACTGTTGGCTCACACGATGGGTTTACACTGTGGGCTCACAGGACGGGCTCACAGTGTGGGCTCACACAGTGGGTTCACACTGTTGGCTCACACGACAGGTTCACACTGTGGGCTCACAGGATGGGCTCACACTGCGGGCTCGCACTGTGGGCTCACACGACGGGTTTACACTGTGAGCTCACAGGACGAGCTCACACTGCGGGCTCATACCGCGGGCTAACACCGCGGGCTCACGCAGCAAGCTGTCACCTTTGCAGGGTTGGGAGGCCATGTGCTGTGCCGTACCTGTTGAGGACAAGGAAAGGAGAGATTAGAGGACAGTAGGACGAGGCTCCGATACGAGGTCACCAGAGCAGAGAGCTTCTGCAGCGGGACGTTTGGAAGCCCAAGCCATTGAATTTGAGATGTTTCACACAAGAGAGGCTGTTCAGATTAAAGGCACCGTGGAGAGGTTAACTGCCTCCCAAGGTCTGTGTAACTTGGGTAGGACCATCCTTCTCTCTCACCTGCCACCCCTGGCTGCCTCTTGCCTGGTTCAGCCCCAGCAAGGAGCCCTAGGTACTCTTGCTGACTCCATCCTCAGTAATTAGTAAACACGACCCTTGTTCCAGCCCAGCTTTTATCCTCACAGCCTAGAGCCGTTGGGACAAGGTGCCCAGTGCCCTGGTGTCTCTCGGGCTCACTGCTGAAGAGACGTGACAAGAGCTTGCCTTGCCACCCCACACCAGCCGCTGTCAGCATCAGAATGGCTCTGACAAGGCCATGTCATTTATAACTCTGTCCTTTGTTCTTAGGAATAATCTCAACCAGTGGGAGAAGGTGATTCGTGGGGAGGAGACTGCATTGTGGATTTCAGCCCCAGCAGCTGGTAAGGAACCATCTGAGAAGCTGCCCGTGAAGGTTGATGACTGATCCTGGCAAGATGTCCACCCAGCAACCGACCCTCATCCTGCTTCTTCGACGTCGTTCCTTTTATTTTTAAGGGGGAGGGGATACCTCTCCCAGAAGGTACCATCACATACACACGTGAAGCAGAGGACTTCCTGCTTGCCACGCACACCTCGGACAGTGAGCTGTTTGGGCTCCACCGTGTTCAGACATCAGCTGTTCTGTGGCTCCACCTGACTCCTGAATGACCTCTGTGAACAGGCCAGCAATGCACTGGCCTTGAAGGTGGGCAGAGACCACAGGAGGGGTTCCTGTCCGGGTCCTTCCGTGAGGGTGTGCTCAGTACCCTGGCTCTGTGCTTCTCCTCTAGGGCAGTGTTGTTTGGTGGCATTGGCTATAAACATGACACCTGACCCTGTAGTGAAGTCCACATGTGACCTCCCTGTTGTAGCCTGGGACACAGGTAATGAAGGGTCACTGCCCGCAGGCAATGGAGGAATTCAAGTTGTCGGTTTTAGGCAGACGAGGTGTGTTCTTTCAGTTTATTCTGGGGCATGTAAGTGAGTTGGCTCCGCCTAAGGAAGCAGACCTCTGCCCTTCATCAAGGAGACACAGGGTACATCCCAGGCATCCGAGAACCTCAGCTCTCAGAGAATGAAAACACGTTCCCCTCGCTGTAGACTGTAGCCTTTGGCAACTTTAGCCACAGAGAAAATAAAAGTAAGGCATCTGAATTTCCTGCAGCAAGAAAAAACCTTGTGAGTAAAACAATACATTAATTTTCCAGACAGTTCCTTTAAACTTTGACTGTGTTATGGCAGCATTTTAGTCACATCCAAATTGAAAGATTATTCTAAATGACTCCCCATCCCACTCCACACTCCCCTCAGAGGCACCAACAGTGCAACCTCAGTCTCCTGGGATTGCAATCTCTCCCCTCACTGTGCAGTCCGGCCCAACAGGAGGAGGTGCAGGGCCGCCATGCTGACCCTTGACCGTGACTTGTCTGCCACGCTCATCCGGAGTCCTCCACAAAGACCCCCGTTTGTGACTCTTTCTTGTGTGTGACTGTCTGGTAACTGCAGCTGGGTGAAGTTAGAGAAGCCAACAAGTCCCCATGGGCCGGCCCTTCCTGCCGCGTTCTAAGGAAGTCATCGGTTCACGTCACGAGGATTTTCAAGGTTGTTCTGGCTTAGGGAATGAGTCTTGAGAAGTCGGAGGCTGGTCAGAAACAACGGCTCTCTTACTGCTCTGCCAGGAGGGTGAAAAGTTGCTTTGAAATGCATTTTCGAGATAGGCTTTGATACACTCCATACTGTATGCAACACTGCTTACAGGAGCTTGGCATCAGCAAAAATCTATTGGGTTTTTTTCTACATATTGATTTATGTTGTAGCAGAGCGGCTGAACACAAACCTTGTTCTCATTTCATAGTAACACCATGTGCTCATTGTCCCCACGGGCTTCTAAAAAGCTGCCATCTCCCCTCCATGACATTGATTTGCTGTTCTCACCGTATCAGGTAAAAGGTGATGCCAGTGACCGCCAGGGCTGGGCACACGCATGCACATGTAGTATGCATGGCGTGGGCACAAACACACAGATGTATATGTGGTACACATGTGAGTCAAAAGGAAAGAAAGACGCAAGCACTTATAAAAATGACAGTCACCCCCATATTCAAAAGCAGTGGTTTTCCACGTTGGGATATAAGGACATGAACGGAAGTGTGCCTTCTGTAGGTGTTCACAGGCAGAAGGCCGTACCAAGTCCTTTCCTCAGGCAGACATGCAGCACTAGATTTAACAAAAGCCACTTTACCCACACACGTTGACAGATCATCTGTCTTGGAAGCTGGACTGCAGCAAGGGGCAGCATTAGGATGCTTGTTTCATTCTGGCATTTTGAAGGAATGCATGAATTCTGCCCCCAAGTTTGGAAAAGGACCCTGGTCGTGGGAATCCTGTGACTGCTTTAGCATTTCGTGGTGGCCGTGGCAATAAGAATATTACAGAAATCTCTCTCAGTTTGACCTAGCCAAGAATATTGTATTGTGTGGCCTCTACTGGGGCAGTTGTGCAGAGGAACCTGCTGGGGATTTACTGGCTGGACAATCTCTCGCGAAATACTGCCACACGATAAGCAGTTTGGATAAAAGGTGATAGCTGATTTTTTTTAAAGGCCTTTTTTAAAATTATTATTTTCTAAAAGATGTTTGTAAGATTGTTTCCACCATGTGTGAGACCCAGGAGTCATAGATTTGTCGGAAATAAGAGAGGCCAGGATACAGCCTTGTTTAGTGAATAATTTGGCTTTTGAATTCATGCAGTCGTGTGTGTGTGTGTGTGTGTGTGTGTGTGTGTGTGTGTGTCTTGGCAAGTATGTTTAGCAGACAGACACTTGAATCCTGCCTCTAAGTTTTTCCACCTCTTTTGTCACCGTGCTTTCTCCCACCAAGGATTTCCAGGAATTTCTCATTAGTGTCTGATGCAAGCTTCGTGATTAATAATGAATATGATAAAGAGAATGTTCCATTTACCAAAATTACATTATTTATGATCATTTTAACACACAGGTTTTAGAGTAGTGCCGGTTATTTCATTTCTTTCCACACTTTGTGGTACCTTTTTATCTGGGAAAATGTTCCCGGATACCTAAGTGCATGCCAACACCAACGTGAAGTGTTTTGAGTCTGGGCGATGAACTCCAATCCTAAAAATTGTGCCACCATGGATTAGTTGTCTAAATTAGTTAAAACAAAGTAGAAAGCACGAGCGGCTGAGGAAGCAGCGAAAAGCTGGGTGGCTGTCAGCTTCCCACTTCCTAGGATGTAAGAAACAGGAAGAGAGAAGTTGAGTCCTGCCCCCATCCTGCTCGCTGCGGTTTGAAGAGTGTGCTGGTGATTGTCACTGTGGTACCTCAGGAGACTCGTTCCCGCAACAGTCAGGCGGATCTGCCCTGTTAGTGTTGGGCTCCTCTTTTCAGCCTGCGTTGGCATTTTTATTTGATCCACACTCGGCGAGCTCTGCTTTTTCACGGTGCTCATATATGTTCTAGATGTGGTAGCACAGCCTGCCTGCTGCTGCATGACGCCGTAGGGACTGAGCAGGTCTTCCAACAGGCTTAGCTTGGCATGTGGTGTTCCTGCTCTCCTGGGTCTAAATTAAGGTCTCAGCTTTAAAAGTAGTTGCCCTGCCTTGGTCTCGTACCTTTATTTTGAAAGCCAACTTTCCCCCTTTTTTCCATGTGTTCGCCTTTCATCTTTGGCAAGGGTAAGGGACAGGCAGCATTTAAAGGGGTGTGCCTGGTAGGTCCACCTTTGTCTGTCAGGGTCCTGTCATCCCACGTCACTGATGTCTACCCTGGTGACTTAGGGATCCTCTTGTTTGTCGGGAACTGTGGTTCCAGTTAGAGGCACGGATCTCTTGGTTTCTGGCTCCTCAGCTGGCTTTGATTTTGAAGGCCACTTCTCTGTTTATTTCAAATCTGCGTGGTTTGCTTTGCACTCTGCTGGTCTAGTGAGCAGGAGGATTCTAGGAAGGCTGTTCATCCAGTCCCCAACTCCCCCTGTTGCAGGCTTCAGTCTGATCTGGCAGTCATTGTGAAATTCGAGCTAGGCATGTGCACCGCCAGCCGTGGTTCCCCTTTGCGTGACAGCTGTATTTTCACATGTGAGTTTTTGTTGCTGTTCCTGTGGTATTACTTACACTAAGTTGAGATTAGAGGTGTCCAGTGGAGTACGACATTCTTACTGTCTTCAAACAAAGCAGTGCACTTTAATCAATCAAAGTATTTAAGGCATTTCACGATTTGGCAAAGCCAGAACAAAAAGAAAGAAAAATGCTGCAGGTGTTCTCCTTGCCAGTGAGGAGCACAGGACAACCAAGCTACTGTCTCCTAAGGAAAGCACACTTAAACCCCAAAGAAACACTACCGCAGTCCCCCCGACGTGTCCCTTCTCAGCCGTGGAAGCTGACGCTGTGTAAGCTGTGAGCAGTATGACTGCTGTCACCGTAGCTGTGAGGATTCTGTAACCTAGAGCTGACCCTGTCAGGGGGTGGGGAGCACAGGATCAATCACACCCAAACTCCAGCGGGGAACCACAGCTGAGTACAGCCTGCCGCCAAGGAAGCCGGCACACACCGCTCAGTGCTTAATGTCCAGGAATATACATTTGCCGATGTTTTATCTGTAATGTAACTTAAATCCCCAAATGCTTGTTTTGTCTAGCCTGCCTAAAATATCATTCTATCATGGGTGTCCCCACTTTCCTTTCTGGTTTGGTCACCCAAATCCCCAGTCGTAAGCTGTATCTAGACTAGTGACTCTAAATGATGTGTGGGAATACCGTTTCCGTGTGGTCTGTTGTGTACAGTGGATGCTACATGATCATTTACTGTACAAAGAGAAGAAGCATTTCTGTACAGCTCCCTGCCTATCTAAACACCACATCCTTGCCCAGAACACTGTGAAGCACTTACCAAACGGCAAATGCAGCGTCTGGACTCTTCCTGAGAAGAACAACTTTCTCCACATGAACACATGAACAAAAGAGATTCTCCATCTGCACCCAGCCAAGGCACCTCAGAGGTCACGGTGACAGCCTCCTGGCTAGCCAACACCTGCTGGAACAGGAGCACAGGTCCAAGCAACTGATCCTCAGGGGACGGGTCGGCAGCCAAAGCCTTAATGGGCTCTCTTTTGGAAGGGGAAAGAAAAGAATTTCAAGTTAACAATATCCAACACTATTGTAGTTGATGAGTTAGTAAATTCCAAAAAGATGATTTTATATGTCTGACATTAAAAAAATATCTTTGTAAAGTGCGTAAGTGCAATAATTTAAAGAAGTCTTATCTTTACATTTATAAATTATAAATATTGTACATGTGTGTAATTTTTCATGTATTCATTTGCAGTCTTTGTATTTAAAAACCTTTACTGTTACGTTTGTATAATAGGACAGTAATCATTTATTATAACTCAGACAAGATGTAAATAAATTCATAAATCAAACAGCCAGTATATATGCATATATGGGTGTTACATTGCGAAATCTGTATCTTTGCTCTACTCACATGCTTAAAGCAGTAAGGAATCTTTTGTGGATATGTAATTATACATATAAAGTATATATATATATGTATGATACATGAAATATATTTAGAAATGTTCATAATTTTAATGGATATTCTTTGGTGTGAATAATTGAATACAAAGTTTTTAAAATATCATCTCTCGAGTTTGCTCTCTTGTTTGTGGGGAAGACGACAGATGCTTTGAGTGGCTGCCCCCGATCTTCTTCCCACAGACACTTGCTTGACTGGGAGACAACCCAGCTGCCCCAAACACAGCTGGTCAAATGCTCTGTCTCTGTAGAGGGGCCAGGGGATAGCCTCTCTGTAGAAACATGAAGTCTACTGCTTCTTGATCTTGTCAGGGCCTTTGCTTGTTAGTCTTTTGGTGACTTGACACAAGCCAGAGTTATCTGGGAAGATAACTTAGAAAACGTCTTAAGAATTGACTTGTAGGCAAGTCTGTAGGATGTTTTCTTGATTAATGACCGACCGATGTGAGAAGGTCCAGCCCACTATGGGTGGTACTACCCCCGTGTAGATGGTCCGGAGTGTATATTAAATCAGACTGAGCAAGCCATGGGAAGGAAGCAAGCCAGTAAGCAGTACTCCTCCGTGGCCTCCACATCGCCTCCTACATCCAGGCTCCTGCCCAGCTTGAGTTCCAACTTCCTTGGGGGACAGAGTGGGACCTGAGCGTTGTGAACTGAAAGCAATGACTTCCTCCCCAGCTTGCTTTTGGCGGCAGTGTTGATGACAGCCACAGGAACCAAAGACGAGGCAGACGGCCATGTCTACTACGCCCGCCCACCCTCTTGTCCTGTCTGGCAGGGGCTGGCTTTCTCTGTGGTTCCACACAGGCACATGCACACATCCCACACCCCGACTCTGCCGCTAGCTAGGCTAGGGGTGTGTGGTTGGTGACTGTTGCTCTGTGGTAGGACATTTGTCTCCGAGGTAAGTTGTTCCCTTGCACACCAGATCTTGACAACTGAGAAGCACCTCGCAGTCGCTTTTCCACAGTGCTGGCTCTGGGTCAGGATTCACTGCTGAGGTCATAGGTTAAGAGCATAGGTCACCGTGGGGATGGGGGCGAGCAGAAGCACCTCTGCTCTCCTGGCTTTCCACAGTGCAGGCATAGATACTGCTGCTAAGGAGGCGCCTCCCTGGGAGAGCCCAGGTGTGTCTGGTCCTCCTATCCCTCAGCCTTCAGAGGGCCCCCAGCATCACACAGAGGAAGAACATAGAACAACACGAGTAAACCAGGGATTTGCGTCCAGAAAAATCCAGTTTAGTTTTGACAGATTGCACAGATAATTGAATATACTTCTTCAATCACTTTGACAGACTATTTTAAATAGTAGGAGAGAGTTGGGGTTTTGCTGTCTTCTTAAGGCCTGGCAGGTATCCAACCCTTGATATTCTGATTTTGTCACCTAAGGGGCAGCATGGCTGTCATGACTTGGAAGAATTCTTTCTGGCTGGAGAATAAAAAAGAGGTGATAGAGGTGGGTGGAGGGTGCAAATCAGAGTTCTTTCCTCCCTGGACAGCCTTGAGTAAGTCAACAGAAGTCCAGAATCTCCATTGGTGGCACCATCACATATTCAGTACACCACAGCCCAGGGTTGTTTTAGTGTTCACAGCGCTCTGGGCTAAACCAAGGACCATAGCAGGGGCACATTCATCTGGGACACCACAGGGAAGAATCACCTTTTGTCCCTAGGCTCCATAATAAGTCTGCTTAGTTGCTGTAAAATCCAAAGAATGTTTTGTTTTGAAAAGTTAAGCCAGTGAGCATCCTTCCTGTGCTCCCTGGCAATACTCGCAGGCCTGGCAGAGGAGCCATGGGAAATCTTGGTTCTCCTGCCACCCTGTGGCCAGGCCCCACAGCTACATTGTAGAGGAGGGGCTAAGAATGTTGATTGTTCCCATGGAAACTGCAGCCTTGACTCCCAACTGGTGACTGGAGGGGCGATGGCTAAGGATCTGGAACCTGACTGTAAGTTGTCTGTCTCCATTTTTGTGTGCTTGCCTGGCTTAGGTGATGATTGATTTCCTGGGAAAGCCTGTTTCTCAGAAGTGGGTTTGAAAGTAGGAACCCTTCTGCTGGCCGAAGGTCAGCTCCTGGATCAGGATGCTTTGCTTGGACCCAGAGGCACATTGCCCCTTCCGAAGCTTGAAGAAGTTGGTCATTTCTGTCCACAACCAGGAGCAAAGGACACATGACTTCATTCAGTCTAGAGTCCAGCCCAAGAAACAGGGTGGGTCTCTCCACCTCAAGTAACCCATTTAAGGAAACCCCTCAGGGCATAGCCACGGGGCAACCTCATCTAGACAACTCTTGAGGGTTCCTTCAGGGAGTCTAGGCTGTGTCAAGGTTAAAATCAAAAGTAACCATCCCATGGTGTCTGTGTTGTGTTGTGGGATGCGTGTGAAGGTGTACATGTTATGTTGTGGGATGTGTGTGAAGGTCTACATGGGTGTGTTAGTATGTACAGTGCCCTGGAGGGAAGCGGATGGAGGGACTCACTAGTTCAGTGTTTGCTTTCTTTAAAGTTGAGCTCAGAGAAACTTTCTGTACCACACTGCTGTCTTGGAACACAACAGGTCACAGAAAAAACGGACAGTCAGATGTCTTTTCCAAAGGTTAAATTCCTTGAACACATAATAAAAGAGGGAAACAATTCACATGAAATAAATCTAACAACCTAACAATTTTGCTCTACATGATGACACCAACATCCAGAGTCAGAGTTCACTCGTGGACAGTTGGTAGAGGTGGTAGCACCAAGGAGGTTACCAGTCTGAAGGCCCGGTGCCCAGCAGACCCCCACGTCCACACCCACTGGTGGGAAGGACGGTGAGTGGCTGCTGGCTCCACTACAGGTGTCCTTGAAGGCGTCAGAGGCATAGGCACAGCCACAGTTGTGCTTAGTCAGGTCAGGGGGTGTGGGACATTCAATACATACAGAGTCGGGCTATCGGCAAGTGATTTGGTGAGACGTGGTCACCCAAAGAGCTGTTATGCCCGTGCCACTGAATCCCAAGTGAATCCGTGGAGCAAGTACCGAAGCAAAGTGCATGAGGGTCTTTGTTTAACAAACTCAAGTCTGGACCACGCTCTTCCAGCACACCAACACAGTGGGTGAGGAGAAAGGGAGACCCCGTGCCCAGGGAAAGGAGAACTGCCACAATCAGGGTGGACGGACACATGTTTTGGGGTCT
Source organism: Arvicola amphibius (assembly GCF_903992535.2). Taxonomy (NCBI): domain Eukaryota; kingdom Metazoa; phylum Chordata; class Mammalia; order Rodentia; family Cricetidae; genus Arvicola; species Arvicola amphibius. The sequence continues at coordinate 4,677,312 of NC_052054.1, forward strand.
TGGGATTGGTTGAAGGGGGTACAGAGTAAGATGATTTCTGCAACCATTGGCCAAACTTTGGGTGCAGACTGTTAACAAAGGACCACAAATTGCTGTCAGGATGTCTGCAAGGACAAGGGTGTCTGCAGAAAACATCTGGACCCCCATAAGTTCTATGACCCTGCTCCTTATCTGGCTATTTCTAGGGTATCATTTAAATTCCGCTATCGCAGCATGTTCCTGGAAATGAAGTCAGTCCCTGGTCACTGTATGGCTTAAGATGAAGCATCCTTTTTAAAGTGGAGTCTGCAAAGTCCGGGCCTCACAGGATCTCTTGTTGCTAGAATGTGTGCATGGCTTTTATGTGCTGAGGTACATTGGAGACCAGCGTCTGCTGAGTCTTTTGGAGCCTGGGTTTGTATGACCCTGCTGAGGCTTTTCTTGTCTTTGCAGACCTTTGAGCCTCTGCTCCTGATTGGTGTGGATCACCTGATCCCAGCATGTTGCTGTCAGCACATCCTATGTCAGGACAGGGAGCAGGAAGGCCTCCATTTTGTTTTTGTGTAGACGTAAGTGTCCACTACACTCACCCACTTGCAGTCCCGCCCTCAGTGACCACGGAACACAGTTCTGAGTTCACAGTGTCCCAAGTGCTTTCTCCTCTTAGTCCACAGAGCTCGTCCAAACGCTGCTCGTGAGAATGGAAATAAAATCAGGAGCTGATTAGATTGAGTAAAACGCTCTAAATTAATATAATCTTCACACTAAAGGCTATTATTTGCATCTTGGCAAGAAAAAAAGAAAAAGAAAAAATGATAAAGATATAGAGGGTATTTAACTGAGCTGACGCCGTATCTAACGACCCAGTGCTATGTTGTCCTCATTAAAGAGCGTTCAAAAAGTCCTCTTGTTTTCCCTCAAAGCCAGCTTGTTTTCAGATCATTTGTGAGGAGTCTGCGCTTCCCGAAGAGCAGTTCAAGCATTCGAGTCTTTGGGAGTTGGGCAGAGATGGTGGGAGGTGCCCACTGCTTGTGTCTTTAGTCAGGAGGCTGCTGACTTCACACAGGCAGACAGAACATGTGGTAGGCAGGGTAAGACCCTGATAGAGAGAATGGCGCCTGGATTTGTCAACTATCACTGCAAGTCAGGGGAAACACAAGCTAAGTGAGCAGTTCTCGACCTGTGGGTCAAGACCCCTTTGGGGGGTGAACGACCTTTTTACAGGGGTCTCCTAAGACCGCCTGCATATCAGATATTTATATTACAGTTCATAACAGAAAATTAGTTATGGAGTAGCAGCAAAAATGATTTTATGGTTCATAGTCACCACAACCTGAGGAACTGTATTCAAGGGTCGCAGCATTAGGAAGGTTGTTCTAGCAGAAAGAACTCGCTGGTGGCTTTGGTGGTTTTGAGTCTTTTCTGGACATAAACTAACAGAAGAATGGTTTTGTAGCATCGGGAACCCCTGCACTCCCATTTCCCACAGTAGGGGTCATTTTTCTTTCCTAATTTTTGTGTTCATACTTTGGAGGAAGTTCAGGACTATCAGTTTTGGAAGTCACATTAATATTTTGTCAGTCAAGGGAATTTCTTTGTAGTACTGGGTAAAATCTTAAAAATTTCACTCTCAGAAGTGTTTGTTTCAATATTCAGCTGTTACCATCCACACAGGAAGGAGGAGCATGGGTCACTTTCACACTGGGCTATGCTAGGGTGGCTGGGATCTGGGTTTGACCACATTCCCAAAGAGACAGAATTCTGAGATGGCCAGAGCTTCTTAGGTACCCGGTGTGACCCCCAGGCATCACTCTCGGGTCTGAGAAGGAGGAGCTTTGGTGATGGTCCCATGTCCTAAGGTCCCAAGACAATGTAGCATCCTGGGAGCCTATTGACTAGAAACAAAGGGTGGGAAGCCATTAGCCAGTCAGAGATGCAGGGTTTCTGAGTAAAAAATGGTTGATCTCCAGAGGGGAGAGCTACCGGACCACTGGTGTGTGTGTGTGTGTGTGTGTGTGTGTGTGTGTGTGTGTGTGTGTGTGTGCGCGCGCGCGCGTGTGTACAGAAGTAGATTCTGCCAATGTCTGGGAGTGAAATTCCCTGAGGCTTCCAGCCCTGGGTCCCAGACCTGTGAGTTAGGCTAGAACACAGGACTTGGAGCTTGGAGCTCTGGGGCTTGTCTGACACACTCTGGTTACTATGAAACAGCTGAATCACTGCTGGCCTTCTGTTCTCAGGATGTACCCTGAACTTTTAGGTGATGCTTTTAGATCAGGACTGGGCACATAGATGGAACTGCACCTAGCACAGGTCCTGAAGTCCCCAATCTTTCTGCCTCCCTTTGCTCAGGTCGTCAGTCATACAACAAGAACAGTCTAACATCTGGTGGAGAGCTGTGCTTAACAACCAGCTCTGCCCTGGAAGGCTGGACCTGGAAGGCTCCCATAAGCATCTCAGCAGCCCTCCTTGTGATGGCGATACAGCTATTCACAGATGGACTCATCTTGAGGACTCCCAGCTATGACAAGAGATGGCTCTTGGTCCATCCTGGCCTGCTTAGAGTGAGGCCCCTCAAGTCTAAGGCAGGCCTGACCCACCACCTGGAGCTTGGATCTTTATGGCTTGGGGACAAGAGAAGCCTCAACGTTACTGAAGGGGTGATGCTTGATTATTTATCCTCCAGGACCTTCCCAGAAGTCAATGCCTTGGTTTTAGAGACATCTGTGGACTCTGCCCTTGTGGTGGATGCCTTACAGATCTGTATACACCTCTACTTGTGAATTTGTAAAGGAACATTAAACAAGAGAAGGGACTATTGGCGGGCTGTTTACTGGCTGTATTATGTGAGATGATTAGCCTCATTTTCAGAGGAAGAACACACTAGTTCAGAGTGATAAGGTAATAGGTCTGTATCCACATAGTTAGGACTGCATGGAGTCCAGGCTCCCCAGACCGTGGTGTCTCAGAGTCTTTCTGCCAAAGCATAAGGAGCAGAACTTGTCAACACGGGCACAGGAGAGGAAGAACTGAAGGGCAGGTCAGTCAACAGGGGCTGGGTGCATGGACCTTGATAGTCTCTAGAGTAGCGTTCTCAACCTTTCTAATGCCATGACTCTTTAATATAGTTCCTTATGCTGGGGGGACCCCCAACCATAAAATGATCTTCCTTGCTACTCTATAACTGTAATTTTGCTACTGTATGAACTGTAATGTAAACATCTGTGTTTTCAGACAGTCTTAGGCACCCCCGTGAAAAGGTCATTCGATTTTTAGGGGTCACAACTCACAGGTTGAGAAACACCACTTTGGTAATCGGAGGGGAGAAAGAATCAAACAAATAAGCAACCCCTGTCTATTCCCTGGCATGCCTTATGAATCACATTTAGAGGTGACCCTTTCATCCTTGCCAAGGAAAATTAGAACCTCACGTGAAAATTGCCTTCTAAGAGTAGTTTTGCTTATACTCGTAAGCAACACTGTGTCACGTCAAAGCACTTCACCTCCTTTCTGGTTGGTGCTCCTCCTTTCATTTCTTTGATAAAAAATACCCAACAAAAACAAGTTTAGCAGCTAAAAGGTTTGCCAGGCTTACGATTCCAGGCACCAGTCCATCACACCACTGAAAACCAAGGGGGCAGGAACTTCAAACAGCTAGTCACTTTGCACCACAGTCAAGAGCAAAGGAGAAAGAATGCAAATGACTTTCTTGTCCTTTGTGCTTTCTCTATGCCTGCACCATCTGGGGCACTGAGCGTAGGGATTGGTGCTGCCTGTAGTGGGTTGGTTCTTCCCACATCAGTTAAGGTCATAAAGACAACCTAGGACAAACATGACCTCACGGCCAACCTGATCTGAAGCCTCCCTTCTTGAGATTCCCTTCATGGGTGATTTTACTGTGTTACATTGACAATTAAAACTACCCATCATGTTGCCCTTAGAGGGTTGTGAATTTTGTGTTGATAAGAGCCCCTGCGGCTCACCTATGTGTTCTTTGTCCTCAGCTACACCTGAGGTGGCCACAGGTGTGTTTGACTTACAAGGACTGATCTTGTCCTCTCTGAAGACCTTCCCAGTGGCTGCAGGAGGGGCTCATGGTTGTGCTTTCTCTCCCGAGCAGTTTACCTGAAGTGGAAGCACTGTGAGACACATGGTGTTAAGACTCTGTGCAACCTGAGGGAGCTCCTCACCCGACTCCAGGAGGATCACAAGGATGATGTCTATGTCTACACCTCTGGACACCTGAACCCCAACAAACTTTATAAGCCACCCCAGACTATTGCCCAGCACTGGCGCAATGCAAACCGGCCAAGGGAGCAAACCAGGGTCTTCCCACCCTCTGTGTCCAGAGACAAACAGTTAGCAAAGATGAAAGACGCATGGACTTACTTCACCATCAACACAGCCCTGCATCCCAATGACAGCCAAAACTCGCAGCTGTTCCGGTATTTGAACCCACATGTGATCACTTCCCATGCTTCCAAAGAGGGTGTCGCCTTGAAGTTTTCAGAGGACGAGGAGGAGGACGAAGTAAGGGAAAGACACGTGTTCTCTCGGGAAAGACACAGGAAGGAGGAGCTCAGGCTGCCTGAGATGAAAGTGCTCAAATACCCAGAGGTGACATCCAGTCGCCAGTGCTACAAGTCTCCCCCAGGCAGGGATGTGTACCGCTATGTCAGCTCCTATCTAGCTGGTATAACAAAAGCTGACAGATACAACAAGTTCCGTAGCTTCCAGAAAGAAGTGTTGGCAAAGGAAGATCTCCTGAAGAATGATTTCACAGGGAGCAAAGTGGCTGTGAACCACGAGAACAAACTGAAGGAGGTAAGGGGAGTGGGGCTCATGCGCTCAACATGGGGCTAAAGTTTAGAGACCCTCATAGGCCCAGACTCAACCCGATGAACTCCAGTTACTTGTTCAGGCAGAATGCAACAAAGTGGCTGATGCACCTAATACCCAGGAAGGTCAATAAGAATTAAGGTGATGGGGAGGAAGGTGACATTTGACAAAAGTAGGCTGGAGGTAAATTTCATGATCAGCAATATCCAGTGATGGGTGGGGACAGCTTTGGAAACACTGTATCCAAGGTACTAACCGCCTGTGGAAGATGGGTGGAAAGAGCCTGGGCAAGAGTTGATACAAATGCTATTGGGTTAGGAGTGATGGGGCATGCTGGTGGGGGCTGTGATGTGTGAAGGGACTGTGGGCTGAGAGGGAACCTTATTGACCAGGGCAGCACACTGTGAGCAAGAATTCAAGGCAGGAGGGGAGAGAAGAGCCATCTATGTGTCAGAGAGCTAGAGCCTGGTGTTAGGGACGAGAATTCTGTGAGAAAAGGAAGGGACGGGGAAGGGGGTAGAAGATGAACTTCAGAGTGCAGGAGGCAGAGGTGGAGAGAGAAAATGAGCAGACGCAAATGCACACGAGTGGCCAGGCTCTGAGCAACTGTGGGAGGCGATCAGAGGCTCCCTGATTTGCCACCCGCTCTGCAGAGTCCAGCATCTGGATCGCCCTTTCCAACCATACCCTCAGAAGGACAAACCATTCTGAGAAGAACATGGAGACCCCACCGCCTTTAGGGACTGACTGTGTGTCTTCCTTCCAGGAGCTTGAGAAGATATGCACTTGCAATCCTCAGCAATTCAACCGGTTGCAGGTCTTTGGGGAAATCTTTGAGGATATTTGCAACAGCTCTTTGATCTTCGGGGACCTCCTTAAAGAGGTTAAGGTAACAAGGGGCATTCTCCTCATTGTGGTTGAGAGCTATGCAGGAGAAGCTGCATTCGTGAGAGGTCTCAGGCCTCACAGAAATTACACAGTTCCACAGAGGAAGTCATTAGCCAGGGGATCTGCTTCCTGTCCTGTCCGTCATGGGAGCCGAGAGAAGCAAGCACTGATTAACTTGCTGCTTAGACCAGTGATTGCCCACCACAGCTTCCCAACTATGAAGTCAGAACAGCACAGCAAGTGCACTTTCAGAACGAGGCTCTTAGACCTTGTGATTTTTCCCATGAAAGTAGCTGTGTGGGATCCAGGTTGAAGTCAAGTTGCATAAAGCCTGTGTTAATTTTCTGCCATTGTGCTAAAATAAAATGCCCAGGCTACGAGCGAGGTAGGGTAGAACGTCTTTATTTTAGCTTGAGTTTCAGGGGGCTAGAGCCCATCGTGGTGGTGAGAAGTCATAGCTACAGACAGGAAACACATGGATGTCCGCCACACTGTCATGCACAGGAAGTGGAGGGAAATAATAGAAACTTGAGCCAGGATATACATACTTAAAGCCTGCCTTCAGTGGCTGCCTTCTTCCCCTGAGGCGTCACCAACTAAAGGCTCCATTACCTTCCTCAAAGTACCACCAACTCAGGCCCATGTGTTCAAATACACGAGCCTGTGGGGATGATCTCATTCCAACCACCACAAGGCCTGTGCTGTGCTCTGATTTCCCCGAGGACAAGGGGTGGATAGTGATGGCTGTGTGCCGCTTATTGCCCGGGGCTCTTGCCACCTCCCCTTCCGCAGCTCTCAGATTGACACATGGCAAAGGACAGCATGGCTGGATGTGTGTCAGGATGCTTTCCAACAGCATCTTGAACGGATCAGTAGCTGGTAGTCAATGTAGGTTTCAACGATAATTCAGTGTTACATGCCCACACACGTGTGTGTGTGTGTGTGTATGTGTTTTAACACATTGCACAATTTTTAGACTTTGTGCTTGAAGTGGTTTTAACTGAAATACTTAATACCTGTGGGATTTATGCATGCAAAAAAATAATAGTTGGGGCTAGTTCATAACTCAGTGGGCAAAGTGCTTGCAGGACCTGGTTTTGAATACCCTGTACTCACATAAAATCTCAGTGTTATGATACATACATCTGAATCCCAGTGCTGGGGCAAAGCAGAAATAGGAAGATCCCAGACTTGCTGGCCAATCTGTGAGCAAGCATCGGGGAGGCAGTGATAGAAGAAGCCTGATGTCAGCTCTGACCCTTGTGTGCACATGTGGGTGCCTGTGCACATGTATATACACACCACGCATTCCGCCCCCCTACACAAGCCTGTCCATCTGGTGACTTTTTTTTCCCCACAGGATGAATACGAACTTTACATGGCGGCTCTTCTGGACTCACAGCCCACAGCACAGTATAAGGTAGCAACCACCAGGAAGGGTCCAGAGTGAGCCTGTATGTTCATGGCTTCATACTTAGGAGCAGGACGACACTCTCAACCTGGGAAGCCCCAGGTTGTTTGTTCCTCTGTCATGCAAAATAGCTGTTTTTTTTAAAAAGGGGGTGATCTTCATATGAAGCTAAATTATGGTGGGTCAAGATCTTTCCTGTACATTGACATGGCCCGAGGTCATTCCCTCACCACAGCCAGTGTGACTAGGGAGGGGCATAAATGGCACTGCAGTGATTCCCAGGAGATAGCATCCCATTGTTTCCCAGAGCCACAGCACAGATCTCTGTCTCCTCGGGTAACTGATGACAGTTTTTCCCAATGGTCTCTGTAGGGTCAGTGGGTCGGTAGAGGTCAGCACACCCTAGTTCTAGTGAAAAATGTCCTGTGGGGATGACAGACAGCCCAAAAGCTCCAAGAACCTAGCACCTTGAGATTAGTCACTATTTTGTGAAGTAGAAAATGTAATTTATATATATATACATATATATATATGTATATATACATATGGTATGTGTGTACACTTAATTAAGTAAATATGTACATATGTACATATACATATATATACATGCACACATATACACATATATACCCTATAGCGTACAGAGTCAGTTCTAAATTACATCCTAATAAAACAGAAATGGACATTATGTTCTGTATTCTGAGACTTTCAGTGCTATGTGATAATAGGTTTTGAGGCCTCGCGGGGGGGGGGGGGGGTAGCTCCGCAGGTTGGAGCACTGGCTGCTCTTTCAGGGGAGTCAGGTTCAGTCCACAACAACCACATGGTAGTTCACAACCATTGTGCCTTCAGTTCCAGGAGATCTGACACCCTGTTCTGACCTCCACAAGTACTAGACATGCATGTGGTGAAGCAACATAGATGCAGGCAAAGCCCCCATACACATAAACATTCAATCAATCAATCAAATCAGCATTTTAAGCAAAATCAGGACTGAGCAGCACCTACAGCCACAGGCCTTACTCTGAGGTGTGGCAGAACAGAAAAATTCACGCACACATCTCAGTCAGACACCCAAGTCAGGGAACTGGCAAGCTTCTGGGGCTCTCTGTCTTTCCATTCCCGAAGCCCAGATGACCGCCTAATGAGGCAAAGGCCTTTGTTACCCAGCATGAGCCCCACCTTCTTTATGTTCACATGATAGGAGATTCAGATTGTCTATCACATATTTGAAATAGTTGATAATGATGTACCCAGCCCTTTCTTCTTTGTCTTTCTTCAACCCAGTTCCACACAGAAATCATGAATGCCCCTGCCATTCTTAAGAATTCTTAGAAAGATAAAATCTTGAACTATTGTGAAGATTATTCTACTTGAAACTTTGGTATTATTTTGCTTATTCCTCAAACTCTCCCAGTGCACTCATTTAGGACATCTGGGGCACACATGAGCAACCTGGGCTACACGTGAGCAACCTGGGCCACACATGAGCAAGCTGGGCCACACATGAGCAACCTGGGCCACACATGAGCAACCTGGACCACACATGAGAAACCTGGGCCATACATGAAAAACCTGGGCCACACATGAGCAACCTGGGCCACACAGGAACAAGAGCCCAGGGTGCCTTTTGCTCTCCCTAACCACCCTACCCTTTGTGTGCCTTGCTCCTGGCAGCGGCTCCTGGCAGAAGTTAAGGGATTGGAGAAGAGCCCTGTGCACAGCACAGACATTGAACAAGCCAAGGAGCAGCTGAGGAAGCTCGAGCAGGCTGCCCTGGCAGCCCTGGAGCACAATGACAAGTAAGGAAGCAGTGGCACGGTGCTGGTGAAGTTTCCATTGACACTTAGCAAGACCTTGAAACTGTGATGCACAGTATCTGCATTTTTCTTCATTGCCATGCATGATGTGCAACCTGTACCAATGATGTCCTGTTAACCCAGACTCTCCCACAAGTGCTGGACCTCATGGCAAGCCTCTTGGAGGTCTCTGAAGGTCTCCTTGATTGGACTGAGGGTGGCTGGGCCAGAGAGAGCCTTCTGATTTTCTTAACTTAGAAAACCCTGAAATTTCTCTGTGGTGGTTTGAAAGAAAAGGGCCCCCAAAGGGAGTGGCACTGTTAAGAGGTGTGGCCTTGTTGGAGTAGGTGTGGCCTTGTTGCAGGAGGTGTGTCCCTGTGGAGGCAGGCTTTGAGGTCTCATATATGCTCAAACCACTCCCAGTGAGACAGACCACTTCCTCTTGCCTGCAAATCAAGATGTAGGATACTTGGCTCCCTCTCCAACACCATGTCTGTCTGCATGCTGCCAAGTTTCATGATGTTAATTGCCCAAACCTCTGAAACTGTAAGCCACCCCAGTTTAGTGTTTTCCTTTATAGGAGTTGCTATGGTTGTGATGGTGTCTTTTCATAGCAATAGAAACCCTAAGAAACTCTCTGAGCACTTGTATAGAGTGACGTCACCAATTGGTAGAGCATGTTATTTTTAAGAATGTACATATAAAAGACTATAGACTGTAGCCATTCTGAACTAATCCAACAACAACAACAAAAGTCCTCAGAAGCAAAACATTGAATTTTCTGTCAGTGTTACAGAGAGAGAAAGCTATTGTCTCTCACTATACTTTGGTCTAAAGTTCTTTCACAGCCTGGCTGCCATAGCTCCTGCCCTCCCCAGGGACATGGAGAACTGGCTGTGGATGTCACATTGTGTCTTGCAGGTGATACTTCAGGTTTTGGCCTAATGTATAAGTGCCCCCTGTAGCCATGTGTCCCTCACATCCGGTGATGTGGGAGAGTCTTCTGTTTGAGTTGATTTCATTGGCTAATAAAGAAACTGCCTGGCCCATTTGATAGACCGCCCCTTAGGTGGGTGGAGTAGACAGAACAGGAAGAGGAAGTGAGGTAGAAGGATCAGTAAGATGCTACGCCTCTCCTAAGTTAGACAGACTGCCCTGCCTCTCCTCAGAGAGAGAAGCCAGACGCGATGAAGCTCCAGCCCAAGATGGACGTACGCTAGAATCTACCTGGTAAGGCACCACTTTGTGGTGCTATACAGATTATTAGATATGGGTTAGTCAAGATGTGAGTAAGAGGCTGGAAGTAATGGGCCAGGCAGTATTTAAAAGAATACAATTTGTGTGTTGTTATTTTGAGGCATAAGCTAGCCGGGCGGCCAGGAGCTGGGCGGCAGGAACGCAGCCCGCAGTTCCAATCACTACAGAATGGCGCCCAACGTGGGGCTGAAGGCCTGAGAAAGCTTGGGAAAGAATAGAGTAAGGCATGCTTTCTTGATAACAGCAGTTTCTCTCAGGTCTGCTCTGCTTGCTAGAGGCAAGAAAGTGCTCTCATCTAAGAGAGGCTTCCTGACTCAGCTTCAGCTGCAAAACCCTGCAGCTCATTAAGAGGTCCTGCCACAAAACACTTAAATGGTGTTGATGAAAAGCTTTTCAGTTTTCAGCCATAGCAGGAAAAAAGCTGTGCTGTTTTAAAATGCCGGCTTTCTGGGTCATCCTACCAGGGCAAACTCTGACTCTTTCAAGCAGGCGGTCCTGACTATGGAGCTTTTGAGTGTTGTTTAACACTGTTCCAGCTTGCTTGCTGGCAGGGACCTTGAACCGCCAAAGAGTTGTGGTACCTCTGCCATGAGGCTGGAAAGCTAGGGAATGGGCTGGATCTAGCCGCCAAAGTCCCGGCTTTCGTCCTACTGATATTGTTTGATAAAGTAAAGACTCATGTAGTCAGAAAAAGAGATATACAGTAAAAGAAAAATTCAAAGTCGAAGAAAATGTCTAAGTGGTTTACACTGTGTTAAAAATATATGCAGGCTAAAGGTTAAAGTTCTTAAAAGTAAAAAACAAAAAAAAAAAAAAGAAAAAGAGGAAGTAGTTTGTTGTGGTGGTACACACCTTTAATCCCAACACTTGGGAGGCAGAGGTAGATTGACCTCTGTGACTTCAAGGTGTGGCAGCACACACCTTTAATCCCAATGCCTGGGAGGCAGAGACAGACAGATCTCTGTGAGTTCTAGGTGTGGTAGCATACGCCTTTAATCCCAGCACTTGGGATGCAAAGGCCAGTGGATTTCTGAGAGTTCAAGGACAGCCTGGTCTACAGAGTTATTCCAGGACAAAGATATACAGAGAACTTGTTAAAAAATAAAAGTAAAAATAAATAGAGGTTAGAAATAAAGCCGTACAAAGATGGAAAATATACAAAGAATCTTGATGCTGTATACTATTATGCTCTCTTTGAATTGTTTGAATGCTGAGGAAGGAGCAACAGCTGCTAAAAGATATTTGTTTACAAATGCTGCTAAACTATTCCAGAATAGATATTTTGAAAATACCTTGACTTTACAATTTGGATCTAAGGACATGATGCTTTGGAAAGGAGTTTCTTTTATTTTTACAGAAAATGAGACCCGTTGGATTGCTTCTATCCCAATATGGTATGATAGACCACGCCCTCCTGAAAGGTTGCTGTGAACACCTTCAGAAAATTACTTCACCCAACTGATGACTGAGATGAACCTGGCACACAGGTTACACCATGAAAGATCTGATTAACAGCGTCCCCATTCAGCAGGAAGCAGTTTGGAGAGAAATAACTACGTCCATATTCCCAAATATTGTTTATAAATGTTCTTTTACATTTAAAGGGGGAGATGATATAGATATGAATAATTTACATTGGTATAAATTTTGCCTTATTGATAGAAATTTAAGGTCTATTTTGTTATATGTATATGTATTTCTAATAACGATTAAGGTATTGTGATTGTGTAGTTCATTTAAAAATGTAATGTATAATTAGGAAATATAGGTTGCTAATGAATAATCATTGATAATAGTTAAGCTTGTAGTCATGTTAGTTAGATTTTCTAGATATATAGAGATATATTTCAGTTAGATAGGCATACTTCATATCTTCCAAAGACTACAGAATATTGCATTTTAAATGTCTTAATAACTTAGGGTTTTTCATGACAATGAGACATGTCTGCTCCTGGCAGCACCAATCTACTTCAAGAGGAAGATGGGCATCGAAGAGGCTCCTTATTGAGTTTGATAGCCATTTGGGCAAGAAACTGCTCTTGCCTGGACTATTGCATAAACTGGACACAGAGAACCCTCAGAGAGAGGACTGCTGAACTTGCCTAGAGGTGAGATGATCTCTTTGGGTTCCTGACTCATGAAAGAGTCTGCGAGACATTCTGCAGGACACAGCAGATACTGACTGAACTGCCTTTGAAATTTCCTGCTTCATGGAAACGTCTGCTGGAAACTATGGGCCTGAAGGCCGAAGATGGATGCCCCAACGGTACAGAGGAACTTTGGGTGACTGTCCAGGCAGCAAGATGTCTCTGTCATTTCTAGAGTTTTGTAAGTTGCTTACTTCTTATTTACTTAGGTAATATTATATCCTTCTGGAATTTTTGATGGAGTTGAAGAATGGATAGATAGTTAAAGTTTTCCTTTGTTATGATAAAAGATAAAATGGATATAATATTGTAACTAATTCTTACTTGATAACTATTTTGTTATATGTAATTTTACTATGTTAAAGTTAAAGCCTTTCTTTTATTGTTTAAACAGAAAAAGGGGAAATGATGTGGGAGAGTCTTCTGTTTGAGTTGATTTCATTGGCTAATAAAGAAACTGCCTGGCCCATTTGATAGACCGCCCCTTAGGTGGGTGGAGTAGACAGAACAGGAAGAGGAAGTGAGGTAGAAGGATCAGTAAGATGCTACGCCTCTCCTAAGTTAGACAGACTGCCCTGCCTCTCCTCAGAGAGAGAAGCCAGACGCGATGAAGCTCCAGCCCAAGATGGACGTACGCTAGAATCTACCTGGTAAGGCACCACTTTGTGGTGCTATACAGATTATTAGATATGGGTTAGTCAAGATGTGAGTAAGAGGCTGGAAGTAATGGGCCAGGCAGTATTTAAAAGAATACAATTTGTGTGTTGTTATTTTGAGGCATAAGCTAGCCGGGCGGCCAGGAGCTGGGCGGCAGGAACGCAGCCCGCAGTTCCAATCACTACAATCCGGCTTTTAAACATGTGTAGTCTGACCTGTGTCCACCTCCTACCATGAAGATAGTCAGGATCTTATAGGCCCTGACTAGAGGAGTCAGGTGTGATCACATCAAACAATGAGGGGGGGACCCAGGCAAGTCCTAAAACAAAAAAGTTTGCTATTTATGAATCCCAGAGAAGGCAACACACCCTGCAAGGACAATAGGAGCCAAACATTGTAGACTATGTTAGACTTGGTGTCAGGTACAGAGAGGAGGGGTAAGTGGGGAGGCAGGAAGGACCTACTTCAGAGTGCCATGCCAAATGTGTCTACCTTGGGCTCTGAGCCTAGCTGCCATGCTCAGGGGAATCACACTGGCTGGGGCTGGGGAGTAGACCAGGAGGAAGTCAATCCAGATCCCTAGCACCCATAGAAATTCAAGTTAGGTATGGTGGTTGCCCTGGAAACACATGTGGGAGGTGGAGACAGAGGATCCCCTGGTGTAGCATGCTAGCTAGACAAGCTGAATACTTAGTTTTGGTTCAAGTGAGAGATCTGTCTCATTGTATAGAGAGTGATCAAGGATGATGCCTGACATCAACCCCAGGCCTCCACAAATATGTGTGTGTTACAGGCACATCCACACTGTCATACACATATGTTTCCACATTCATGCACACACATATACACACACAGAGACATGCAATAATGCACAATTCCTTGCACACACATGCAGGCACTCATGCATGAACATACACACATGTATTAATGCACACATACACGCACACTCACCGCCAAGCACACACACATGCACGCACACACATACACCAACACACATAAACAGACATGCACTAACATGCACATATATGCATACACCTGCACACTCACCAGAAGGCACACATGCATGCACACACACACATGTGCACATAAACACACGCATACAAGACTTGTGTTATAAAATGGTCAGGTGCAATAAGGCCCAAGCAGGGCCTACTGTTGTGTGACTGCTTTCCTATCGATTTTTAGACTGAGAAGTGAACTGGAGGTGGAGAGCCTGTTACTGCAGTCTGCTAAGGAGAAATGGGGTGAGTGCCTTCCAGAGCTGCCAGCTGCCTTTCTAGTATCTTCTCTGGGTGTCTTGATCCACCCCCCTTTCCTCTCTCACCGTACACCTACCCAATTCCTACTCCTACCTCAGCGTCTAGTTCCTCAGTCTTTAGCAGATTCTCCTTAAACCTGAACCAAACTGCATGGTGTTCACACGGGTCTCCCCAGGGCGCTGTGCACCCTTCCCCTGGTCCATCATTTTCATGTGGTTTCTCAGAAGTGTGCACTGTGAGAAAGCTAACCTGCTGGAGGTTCTGCTCATCACTCACAACGGCCCCTTTCCACGTAGCCTGGAGACTGCAAGACTTAGAGTATGCGACCACATTGAGAGGAATACCCTATTTATTGGAACAGTTCATTTTTATTAATATGCTTGAGTTATACGATATAGCTAACATATACATATATAGTTACACTACTGCTTAGCACATGACATCATACACCCAGCACTCTTAACAAGTGTTGAGATATTAAACAGAGTAACTGTTTTCAAAACTATCTCCAGAATCTTTTGACAGAAACAAAAATGATGAAAACCAACTCACTCTGATTGAGAAGGTTGAGAAGAGGAGATGCGAAATCTTTGAAAAATGGGATGAGATTAAAGCACTTGAAAAACACATTAAAGAAACGATGGTGCATTGGAGAGTGTCGGATATCACCGAGAATGGGATTAAAAGTGTAGAGGTATGCAAATTATTCATGTAAAGATTTCTTTTCTTTCCTTCCTTCCTTCCTTCCTTTCTTTCTTTTTTTTTTTTTTTTTTTTTTTTTTTTTGCTTAATGATATTCTCAAAACAATTTGATTCAGGGTAAAATCTAATAAAGCTTAGTCCTAAATATACTTTCACTTCAAAAGGTGTAGTGACTACATAGAGCAACGAAGGCCTAGCTAAAACAAAAACAAAGGAGAGACGTAAGTATGTGGAGCCCTGTGAGTGCTTGCACAGAACTTGTGTGAAATGGGACCTAGTAGCCTCTTGTGGCTAGCTCCATGTATTTTAGCAGTGCTGTGCTTTTTGTTTATAATGCAGAATAAGACTTGCAAAATACATAGAAGGGTGGTGTTGCTCTGAACCATGGGTGGGGATGCAGGGTATTAACTGAACTCTGTTCCTGTAGCTACTCAGTGTAGCTACCCGGAAGATCAATAAACAATCAGTTATTGATGCTGTTTTGTGTCTTATTTATGGATGTAAGCATACCTGGGTGATGCTGTGGAATGGTTTCCAGACACCACCGAAAAGCAGACACCACAATTAGATGGGTTGCAAGAATTATTCGCCTTCTCGGTGCATGTAAACTTATGGTTAAATTCTATGGCAGACAACTGCATGCTTAGCGCCACTGTTTTGATTGCAATGAAAATAAACCATCGGTGCAGCATGCTGCAGCTCACCGGGGCTATTGGACATGCTTGACAACATGCTGCAGCTCACCGGGGCTATTAGACATGCTTGACAACATGCTGAAGCTCACTGGGACTATTGGTCATGCTTGACAACATGCTGCAGCTCACTGGGGCTATTGGACATGCTTGACAACATGCTGAAGCTCACTGGGGCTATTGGACATGCTTGACAACATGCTGCAGCTTACTGGGGCTATTGGACATGCTTGACAACATGCTGAAGCTCACTGGGGCTATTGGACATGCTTGACAACATGCTGAAGCTCACTGGGGCTATTGGACATGCTTGACAACATGCTGCAGCTCACTGGGGCTATTGGACATGTTTGACAACATGCTGCAGCTCACTGGGACTATTGGACATGCGTGACAACATGCTGAAGCTCACTGGGGCTATTGGACATGCTTGACAACATGCTGCAGCTCACTGGGACTATTGGACATGCTTGACAACATGCTGAAGCTCACTGGGGCTATTGGACATGCTTGACAACATGCTGCAGCTCACTGGGGCTATTGGACATGCTTGACAACATGCTGCAGCTCACTGGGGCTATTGGACATGCTTGACAACATGCTGCAGCTCACTGGGGCTATTGGACATGCTTGACAACATGCTGCAGCTCACTGGGGCTATTGGACATGCTTGACAACATGCTGCAGCTCACTGGGGCTATTGGACATGCTTGACAACATGTTGCAGCTCACTGGGGCTATTGGACATGCTTGACACAGGCTTGTCACCAACCTTCAGTTCCTAAGAAAAAGAAACAAAATTTTTCAAGCACAATAAAACAAAGTGCATAAAGTAAAATATATTTGTACTTTTTTGTTGATTTGAGACAGGTACAATGTAACCCATGTGATCTCAAAGCTAAGGATGACCTTGAACTCCTAATCTTCCTGCTTCTACCTCCGAAGTACTGGGTTAAAAGTTTGCTCCCATTCCTTTCTTCTGCATTTATAGTTCCCCTTGTTTCTACAAACAGATAACCGAGGAGTTCTCTTGGGTTCAGTGTCTACAGGGTTTGACGCGCAGGCTCTTCCCCACTATAGAGTCTCTTAGTTAATGATTTTAATATCTATTTTATTGTTTTTCTTTAATGGAAAATAGATTTTTAAGATCATACACTGTATTCTGATTATGGCTTCCTCTCCCTCTACTTCCCCCAGTTCCTTCTACATCCCCTCCCATCTGGATCCACCTCCTTTCTGTCTCTCATTAGAAAACAAATTGACTTCTATGGGGAAATACTGAAATAAAGTATAATAAGAAAAAGCAAAAACTAACACATCAGGATTGGACAAAAAAAGAAAAAAAAAACAGAAGAAAAACAGTCCAAGAAAAGTCCAAGAAAAAGAGACCCATTCACTAATACACTCAGCGAAACCATCAAAACACTAATCTGGAAGCCATGATATGTACACAAAGGCTCTGTGGAGAAAAGAGAGAAAGAAGAGAAAAATCACATAAATAAAAGAAAAAATAAGAAAAGAAAAGCAAGAGCCCTGACTCCGCATTGTGAGGCAAGGAACCTCCAGTGACGCTGCTGAGTTTTCTGTTGTCTGTCTACTGCGGGGCATGTGGCCCACCCTTAAGAGTAGGTTGTTTCCCCAGTGAGACGTCCTTGAAGGAAACTAAACTTTCCTTTGCAAATGGTCATCGATCAGAGATAACCTCTGGGTTAGGGGTGGGGGCACATGTCCACTTAGGGATGGGGGCACAATGTGCCTACTTCACCTTTCATCTCTAGAATTCCGACTGGTGCAGGCCTGTGCATGCCCTGTGCATGCAGCCTCCAGCTCTGTGATTTCCTATGTGGGCTGATCATGCTGACTCAGAGGTGTCTTCCATTGCCCTTTGATCTTACAGTTTCTCCACTTCCTGCGGGGTTTCCTGAGCTCCAAAGGGAGGGTTTTGATGGTTATATCCACTTAGGGCTGAGTATTCCAGGGTCTCTCACTCTCTACATGTCTGGCTGTGATTTTCGGGATTTGTTCCCATTTGCTGCAAAAGGAAGCTTCTCTGATGATGGCTAAGCAAGGCATTGATCTATGAGTATAGCAGAATGCCATTAGGAGTCATTTTATTGATACTTTTATAAAGAACAGTCATATTTTGTCTTACCCTAGGTCCCTGGGCTATCTAATCTCAGGTTCTTGGTCATGCAAGCAGTGTCAAGTATGGGTTCCATCTTACTTAGTGGGCTTTAAGTCAAACCAGATGTTGGTTGGTTACTCCCACAAGCTTTGTGCTGCTATTGCCATAGCATATATAACAGGAAGGATACCATTGCAGATCAAAGGGTTTGTGGTTGGGTTAGTGTTTATGTTTTCCCTTTGATTGTGTATAGAGTACCTTCCTGTACCAAAGGCACAAGTGCATAGGTGTGAAGGCTCTATGTAGGCACCAGCTCAACTTCTCTGTGTTTAGTGAGTCATGTAAATGTTGTCTTCAGCAATAGGGCTTTGCAATCAGATTGTGGAGAACAATCTCTAGTCTTGGCAACAGCTTCAGTTGTTTGGGGGTTCCCATGGTACTCCTTTGGCCAACAACTTAATTAGATGTAACCCATTCTCAGTATTGAAAGCTTTAATTGGTGACTAGAGATATCCAGTCGGTGCTTTGTCTCCCCTCATTATCTGTCAGTTCCATTTAGGTCTCTTTCATATAGGTATGTATTTTAGGAAGCTTCTACTGTGTTAGGTTTCCATACTACATGACCCTTAATTTTAGCTGTCTCTCCCCAAATTACCTTCTCCCTCACCCTTCTTTTCCACCCCCCTCTACCCCACACACCCATCTATAACTATCTATTCTATTTCTCTTTCCCGAGGAGATCTATCTGTCTCCTTTAGTCTCTTACTTTATCCCTAGTCTCTGTGACTCTATGGTATGTCACATGGTAATCATTGACTTTACAGCTAATATCCACATAAAAGTGAGTATATACCATATTTGTCTTTTTGGGTCTGGGTTACCTCACTCAAGATGACCTTTTATCTAGTCCCATCCATTTACCTGAAAATTTCATGATTTAATATTTTTTAATGGTTAAGTAATACCCCATTGTGTAAATGTACCAGGTTGTCTTTGTCCTCTCTTCTATTGAAGGACATCTGGGTTGTTTCCAGTTTCCGGTGATTATGAATAGAGCAGCAATGAACATGGTTGATTTAATGTCTCTGTGGTAGGATGAAGTGTCCTTTGAGGATCTGCTCAAGAGTGGTATAGCTGGATCTTGAGGTAGCTCTGTCTGGATCTTCCTGAGGAACTGCCATATTGATTGCAGAGTGTCTGTATAGGTTTTCACTCTCACTGGCAATGAATAAGTGTTCCTCTTACTCCACATCCTCATCAGCATGAGCTGTCATTTGTTTTATTTTTCTCAGGCGTTCTAACAGTGTAGATGTCCCACCTGGTCCCTCAGCCGTTCAGTCCCAAAGAAACACACAGAGGCTTATAACAGTTAGAAACTTTTTTGTCTATTAAGTCAGGCTCTTTATTAACTAGCTCTTACACATTAAATTGATCCATAATTCTTATCAATAGTTAGCCCCGTGACTTGGTACCTTTTCTCAGTAAACCATTCTCACCTTGCTTCCTCTGCATCTGACTAATGATTGTATTTTTGTCTTTCCTTTTCCCAGAATTCTCCTAGTCTGGTCACTCCTCCAATATTTTCTGCCTGACTACTGACCAATCAGTGTTTTATTAAACCAATAGGAATGACAAATCCTTACGGTGTACAAGAGCATTATCCCACAGCAGACAGGCATTAGATGAAATCTCAAAGTAGTTTTGATTTCCATTACTCTGATGGCTAAAGATGTTGAACATAACTTTGAGCATCATTTGAATTTCCTCTTTGGATAATTCTGTTTATATCAGTACGACATCTTGAATGGGTTATTTATTTTCTTGATATCTAGAATTTTTTAGTTCTTTATATATTTTGGATATATCAGATATATAGTTGATAAAAATCTTTTCCCATTCTATAGGCAGCCATTTTGTCCAATTGATGGTGTCCTTTGCTGTGTAGAAACTTTTCAGTTTCATGAGGTTCCATTTATTAATTGTTGATCTTAGTGTCTGTGCTGTCAGTTCAGGAAGACTTTTCCTGTACTAATGCATTCAAGGCGATTGCCCCACTTTCTCTTCTGTTAGGTTAATTGTTTCTGGTTTTATGTTGAGGTCTATGATCCACTTGGACTTGAGTTTTATTCAGGGTAATAATATGAATCTATTTGCATTCTTCTACATACAACCATCTGGTTTAACCACGACTATTTGTTGAAGATGCTGCGTTTTGTTCCAGTGTGTATGTCTGTGTTTTCATTATAAAAAAATCAGGTGTCCATAGGTGTGTGGGTTTATGTTTGGGACTTCAATTTAATACCCTTGATAAATAAGTCTGTTTTTATGCCAATACCATGCTATTTTTTTAAAAAAATTACTATAGCTTTGTTGTATAATAGAGATCAGAAATGGTTAGATATCAAGCAGTTTTTTATTGTTTAGGTTTGTTTAACTATCCTGTTTGTGTGTGCGTGGTGTGTGTGTGTGTGTGTGTGTTTCCATATGGAGCTGAGAATAGTCCTTTCAAGATCTATGAAGAATTGTGTTGGAAATTTGATGAGTATTGCACTGAATCTGCTTTTGGTAGGATGGCCATTTTTACTATATTAATTCAATCCATGGACATGGGAGATCTTTTCATCTTCTGATATTTTCTTCAAAGACTTGAAGTTTAAACATACAAGTCTTTCACTTACTTGATTAGAATTATTCCAAGATATAGATATAAGATTAAAAGGTAGATTATTGAATTTACTTTTAAAAAGCAACTACTAGTCTAGTTTTAAATGATTTACATTAAACTCTTGTATATTGTATACAAATTTTGTATATTGGTACAAATTTGAGATTAATTTTGTTAGAACATACTGTACATATATTTATACTCTTGTTCAAGGTATTGTATCTACATAACTCATTTAATAATTCAATACAAATTTCTCGTTCTTGAAAATTATTATTACCAACTGTTTTGGATAATAAGGAAATACAGGGTTAGTAATTAGTCATCTTTTGTAATCAAACTTGTAGTCATATTAGGTATGTTTTCAAGGTCAAACAAATTCATATTTTAGATAAACAGGTCATCTTCAAACACTTCAGAGAACTACAGAATAAGATGTTTTAATAACATAGTATCTTTTTATGACAATGAGGCGTATCTGCTCCTGGCATCACCAATCTACTTCAAAAAAAGGTAACTTCACGTGGAGTTTACTTTCTTTGTGGCAAAAGTAAGCTTAGCCACAAAGGATTAGCTTTGGAGGCACATAGGGAGAGATGAAGATCTGTAGTTAGCCTACCTCCTTGCCTGACCAGAGTAATTGTCTTTTTCAAAAGTGATGTGGTACTGAGCACACTTAAATTTACAGCCAGGCCAGTCTCATAATTCTTCGTTAATTTCATAAATAAAGCCTTCACCATTTCTTTTAAAACTGCTTTTAAAACCATTTGCTTTCAGAATGAAGCTTTAAAATTGGAAACAACCAACAGAATCTTAAAGAAGAAAATAAAAGTAAGATGTCTTTTTTTTCATGGTTTATTTTTTTGTACGATGTCTTTTTAATATGCAAACTGGTGTTTATCTGTAGAAAAATTTCTTGACGTGTGTGCTTGCCTGTGTCATAAGTCACCCAAAAGTGCCTGCTTTCTTCTTATGGAATAGCCGTCTACTGTGTTTGCTGTGTCTGGCTGTGCAGACTTCAGCCTAGAGCTGGACTCTTGTGAGCAAGTGCATTAGTGAAGACACACTACATTGTGATGACGATCATAACTGCGTCTCTATCTTATCCACACACCTTGTCATCAGAACAATGAACACCACAGCCAGCAAGGAGTGGAACACTCCAAACACACATGGACAATTGCCGCTTACAACATAGTTCTGCACACCCTGGCTGTGTGTGCCTCTGAGCTATGCAGGGTGTGGTTAGTGTCCTATAATTGGCAGAACCACCAGTTCTGATTCTATCTTATTGTCGTTATGCATGACCAACTTCGTGGTGTTCTAGATGACTGGAGGTTTTTCATATCTCTGCAGGTTATTGAAAACCAAGTCAAGCAGCTCATAAAAAACAGTAAGATCGGCGAAGAGGAGAGGCAGTAAGCATTGATACTGTGTTCTGAAATGTGTATATGTGTGAATGTGCCTTTACACATCTGTGGGCACACGTGTGTGCAGATGGAGATGTGCACACGAGGCCCCAGGTTACCGTGGGGATTCTTTCTCATTTACTCCACCTTATTTGTTGAGGCAGATTCTCTCATTTGAGCCCAGAAGTCACTGACAGGATTAGTCTCATTAGGCAGCTTGCCCCAAGGGTCCTTCTCCACCTTCTGAGTGCTGGGATTCCCGGTGGGATGCTTTCATGCCTAGCTGGCATTTACATGGGTTCTGGCTTTAAATTCTTGTGCCTTGTCTCATGTGATCAGTTGACGGTCTAGAAATCTACATGTACATTTTCTTCTAGAAGAAGCTAAAGGATTGGGTAAATTCTCAGGGGTAAAGGCCAGAAATATGGTATGGGGGGGGGGGTAGCATGTGGTTTTGCGTGGCATTCTTTGCTCAGACTGCAGGGCTCTTAATGGTAATGAAAACATAATGACATCCTGTATGCGTCTAAGCTCTCAATTTCAAAAGTAAACGGGGGCCAGTAATGGGGCTCAGCTGGTAGATGTCCTGATCCCTAAGGCTGATTAACCTGAGTTGATCCTTGACCTCTACACGGCAGAAAAGGGCTGTGACCCCTACAAGTTTTCCTCTGGCCTGCACACATGCACCTTGGCCTGGGCCCAGCAGTGTCCTGCTTCCCTAACTTTCTATGCATGTGGATTTCCTCATGGGGTCCCACAGTGGCTGTTTCTAGGCATCAGGTCTGTGTTACAAGGCAAAGGACAAACAGCCCTTTTTTCTCTCTGAGGCTCATTTATTTATTATTTATTTATTTTGCCTGCTGTAGAAAGACGGCCTTCTCAGGTACCTCCTCATACATCTCTGGCTAGCATGAGGTCCCGACAGGCTGTAGTCGTAGGGAAGGGCAGAAATCAGGGACTACTTTCCCTCTCGCGTGGTAGAGGAATGTGCAGTAAGAGCCTGGATCGCTCTCCTTAGGCTGTGCCAGAAGTCAGCCAAGGGCAGTCACGGCTGCACAGACTCCACTCTGGCTAATGGATGGGCTAGAAGGTGAGTCATCTGCACGGTATCATTAGCCCACAAGATGGTTAGGGGGTACCCCTCAGGTCCTAGAGAAGCCCCACGGCATTCAAGGCCAAGGCTCGTGTGTCGATAGGACCAAAAAGAAAGCTTGTTGATTTCAGTATCATCAGTTCGGGTAGATTTGTCCTAAAATGGATATTTACTAGGACTTTTACTTTTCTCCTTAATGTCTATTTTTTCTAACCCATTGCATTTATGTCTTGTGCATTTTAAGGATTCTGTGGGATCTCATTAAAGAATATGCAGATTTAGAAGATGCAGAAGATGACTCTCAGATGTTTGGGAAGTGACAGAGGGGTCTCCACTGCCCAGTCCACCACCTGGATAGCTCGATGAAGATGTTTCTTTTTGTCAACTCCCCGCTAATGTCAGTGCGGGATCTGCATCCTCCTCAGTGTGTTGATAGATGTGTGCTCCGTGTGATTCATTTGACTTCTTCCATGTGTGTCCTGGACCTTAGTTTATCTTTCACTCCGTAATTTTCAACTGAACAAACCACTTTAAATATTTATTAAGAACGATGATTTAACGCTGCCGTGTTATATACCAGTCCTGTCTAAGTGTTAACATGTTTCCATACATTCTTTCATGCAATAAACGTCACACCCATGCTGGTCATGTGCTTATTGTTGTGGCCGGATAGTCTGACAGAAATAACTGAAGGGAACGGAGGTTTGCTTTGCTTCATGATTTCATGGGTTTCAGTCCTTCATGGTTGGGGCAGCTTAGTTTTCCACAGAAGGAGCATGTAATGGAGTGCTGATCTGGAAGCAGAGAGCATGATGGGGATGAGGAGCCATGATTTCTAGTGGTCTGCTTCTGCCAGCTTCTATCCACAGCTATGCAGGCTCCACGGCCACCCCTGAAACACTGGCCATCACCTGGGCACAAGTGCCTCCAACACAACCTTGGGGACCAGTGCCCCAAACAGGAGCTTGTGTGTGTGTGTGTGTGTGTGTGTGTGTGTGTAGTGGGGGGGGGGATTCAAACGGTAACAGTAGTGCCTGAATTCATACCTATTTAACTAAATAATATTTGCGTCTTGTGAGAATGTTTGCATGGTGGCTGGCACACACCCCAGCCACTTCTGAACTTGGGACAGTTTTGAAGACTAAGGATGTCTTCTTCCCAGTACTCTGGGCATGTGCTAGTGGAAGCATGGAGCGTGGAAATGACAACAAAGCCTCTGAGCGTCCATAGCTTCCTATGTGAGGGTCAAATGTGAGTGGTAAAGTATGAACAGGAGAGATTTCACCCTAATTTGGAATACTGCAGAGGGGAGGCAAAGAAGAGGAGGGAGAGAGGGAGGGAAGAGAGAGAGACCAAAGAGAGGAGAGAGGAGAGAAAAGAGAGGGTTGGTAGGTTAGTTTGAGGGAGAGGACGCTGTGTGAAGCATCTAGCTGACTTGCTCAAACTCCCTGTGTGTGGCAGAGCTAGAAAGGGACCCTGTGTTTGGTTGATGGGGTTCCTATTTCCATGGCCTCATGGTGCTTGTGGTTACTATTCTTTTCTGTCAACTTTGCACAAACTAGAGTCATCTGGGGAGATGGAACCTCAATTGAAAAAAATTCTCCATCAGATTTAGCCTGTGCACAAGCCTGTGGGTGTTTTTCTTGATTGATGATCTATGGGGAAGCCCAGCCCACTGTGAGCAGGTGGTCGTGGTTGTGTAAGAAAGCAGGCTGGACAAACCATGAGGAACAAGCCAGGAAGCAATGCTCCTCCATGGCCTCCGCACCAGCTCCTGCCTCCAGGTTTCTGCCTGTCTTCTCTCCGTGACAGACTCCAACGGTAAGCCCACAAAAGGCCTCCTGCTCATCCCCAAGTAGATTTCGGTGAAGATGTTTATCGCAGCTATCGAAAGCAGCTAATGCACGTGTCGTGTAATGCCTGGAGTTGGCAGGCTTTGTGAGAGACACAGAGGTGGTTTCTGCATTGCCGGCAAGTGGTGGAAAGCCCAGTACAACTTAAAAACCAGCCCAGGTTAGATCATGTAAGGGAAGAGCTACCCACACAAGGCTCAGGCCAGGGTTTTAAGTATCTGGAGCTGGATGTTCATATTCATGGAGGTTTGGGTCTTAGGGTCCAGATAAATTTGTGATAGGGATAAGAAGATTGAAAAGTAATTCTTGGTTTTTTTTTGTTGAAATATTTCATTATTTTGGTTAATGTCATAAAAACTTTTTTTTTCCAAAAAAGCTCAATATAAATTACAGGATGGCTTTTTCAAGAGCAAAATTTGTAACAGTTACTATGAATGCTTCCTCTTTGTGAGGAAAATATTATTTTAGAAGTAGGTGAGAGCTCCTCCCAGCCATTATTTGTGTCAGCAATGTTCATTCTATCAGCATTCCAGTCTATAAAAGACATTTTGCCAGCAGGGAGTTGTGTGTGTGTGTGTGTGTGTGTGTGTAAACATTTCAGTTTGCTCATGTGTGTCTGTGTAATCAAGTGTGCATGTATGAGGAGGCAGTCAGAGGGCAATTTTTGAGCCAGTTCTCTCCTTCAACACATGGGTACTGGGGACTGAACCCAAATAATCAGGCATGGCCTCCTGTCTCAGGTTTTCCAGTCACTGGAGCTCCTGTGACAGGGGACCAGAGCTGCTAACAGGAACAAGAGTGCAGATCTCCAGGAACCTCCCAGGAATCCAGGCAACGCCCCCTCCCCCCCTCCCATCTTCAGTTGTGCAGGGGTTTCCTTCTTCCCTTCCAGCTTCCTCTATAACACTGAGGGATAGGGAGGAGTGGAGCTATGGTCGTCATTGAGCCCCTCCCAGGCCCTGATAGCTTTGTGTTTTTTTTTTTTTTTTGTTTGTTTTTTTTTTTTTTTTTTTTTTTTCTCTTCTGGGTTTGGCAGGCTCTCTTCTAATTGGTCCCTATTCCTCATTTACCTGGCACCTGAGGCTCAAAGTTCCTACTCTTAAGTGAGGATTGCTCTGCCTCAGCCTCAGAGACTCAACCTGTGGTTGCTCCCCTGTTTGGGGACTGACCTCCCCTTTCTCCTGCCCATCCCTGCCCTGTGAGACTCACTATTACAGAGCCCTGCTCTTCAATCTCAAGCCTGCTGTGACATTCCTGCCCTCGCAGTGGGCACTCCAGCCTTCTGAAATCACAGTGCTGGAGTGGCATCCTATTGCCTGGAAGATGCCATTTCTATTTGCTTGTCGGTTGGTAGTCTTGTGTTTGTTTACCCTCCACCGTGCCTCCTACTTTATTCTTACAAAGAAAGACCGGGTGACCCCGAAATAAGAATTGACCGTTTTCTCGGTGCCATGCCCAGCGAAATTCATGAACATCCACTGCATCTTACGTGTGCTCTGGAGAAGGATGTGAGACTGCAATTCTTAGGAAATTGCATCTGTTTGCTGTTTACATTCCAGGTTTCCAGATCATGCTGCACGCATATGAAATCTAATCACAGCTTTACATATTTTAATGATTGTAAGGGGCTGGTAATTTAGGCATTTCTAACTCACCAGAGAGGCAGCTTAGATGCTGCAGAGCTCAAGCTGTCTCTCCTCCCTCTCATCCTGCATGGCAGACAGAACACTGAGCAGGGGCACAAAAGTGCACCTGCTGGTGATGTTTGTTTCCACGGCTTGTTATCATGTAACATTTCATGACAAGTTGTATCTTTGTCTTTGGTCTTTTTAGGGCCCCTTAAACCACAGCGATCTTTTCAAAGACTTAGGAGCCTCCTAAATTAGCACCACTTCAAGCAAGGTCTTTCATTGGGCTGTTCTCCAAGAAACTCTGAGCAGGTGCTTGGCCTTACACTGATGGCAGGGCAGGGTGGAGCCTGGAAGTGTAATGGGTTCTTGAGGCTCTGAGGGCTAACCAACATTCTCAGGTATCCCCCATTTCTCCTGCACTTCTTCCCCAAGTCCTTCACACCATCTCTGTCTCCTCTTGTCCCCAATTTTAGTACTAGTTTGTGCAGTGCCAAGTCTCCTGGCTCCCTGATCTCATTTCATTTATGCCTGCTCCTCACTTCCCCACTTTCCAGAGAAAGAGAGAAAAATGTCTTCATGAGTACCCCTGAGATATGTTCTGTGGATGCTAGATGCTTCCATCATGAAGGCACAGAGGGGCAGGCCCATGATCATCAGCTTTACCTTGGAAGCTGAGACAGAAATAGCATATCAGCCTGTGGGAGCAGGTACCATGCCTCAGGGGCTCTCTAGAACAGTACAGCATTGTTGTCTGTCCCACATCACAGTATAGTTCAGTACAGTCTAGTCATGTAGATATCTGGGCAAGGCTGAGGATCTCTCAGTGTTCAGATGACTTTCTATCACACATGGCTAGTCTCTAAGGGGGAGCAGGCAAAAGTAACCCACTTTCTTCTTCCATCATCTGGGATGTGGTGCGAAGATGCAGGGAACCTTGCTCCAAATCCCAGAGGTCTCTCCTGCCCCTGACAATGACAACAAGCTTGGGAAACATGAATAGAGGAAGTGTGGGAGGATGGCTGCCCCAAAGTATTTTATCTGGTGTGTGGACTTGCGTGGAATCTGAAGACAGTGTTCTGTATTAGCAATCACTGTCAGAAAGCAGAATTTGCCATTATGTGTACTCAATCACATGTGGCTTTGTTTTTAAAAACCCTAAAATAATCTTAACAATTTATGTCTATATCTATCATTTATCTATCTCTAGGTACGTAAATATCCTTGGTCCAGCTATCTGTCTATTGTCTATCTTCATATATCCAGATATTATGTACATATCCATCATCCATCCATTCATCAATTATCTCCTCATAATGTGTGTATGTGTTGATATATCTATCATGTGTATTTGTATCTATCAGTGTATCGGTTCTCTCTATATACCCATTTTCTACTTATCCATAAATCATCTCTCCATATCTATGTCCAATTTCCTAATTTCTCCATTACTATATAGATTTATCATATATGTGTGTGTGTGTGTGATACGGTATATCAATGCTAGGTAGTGATATCTATCACCTATGTATCATCTATGTATCTGCATCTATTACCTATCATTTATCTATCATCGATTTTTATCTATTTATACTCATCTGGTTAACTAGCTATCTAGCGAGCAGCTAGCGAGCGATGCGAGCGAGCGAGCGACGAGCGAGCGAGCGAGCTAGGAAGCTATCGAGAGCTAGCGAGCAGAGCGAGCGAGCGAGAGCGACTATCGATCTATCTATCTAGCACATCTATAGCTAGAGCGATCTATCATCTATCTATCACATCTATCTATCATATATCTATCTATCTATCTATATCTATCTATCTATCTATCATCTATCTATCTATCATCTATCTATCTATCAATCATCTATCTATTTATTTATCATCCTCATACCATCTATCTTTATCCCTATTCATAAGCATGAGAGCAAACATAGACCAAATAATCACAGTGGGTGGAGCAATGACAATTCTATTCAGAGACCATTGTCTTTTCATGAATTGTATTTTGCAAATTTAGTTAACAAAATTAGAGTTAGTGAGTTTATCTTAAATTGGATTTGATCCTATGGTCTTATTTGAATGTATCCATTCAAGTGTGCAGAACAAAACTCCAAGGGGGAGTATTGTTGGCAAGAAGGAGCTGCACAACACAGTGTCTCCTTGCTGTACCAGGGTCATGACCAAAAGTTATGACTGTCTTGGAGTTTGCTCGGCTTTGATGCATAGTTTAACCTTTCAGTTATTATATTTGGATGGATAATTTGTTTTACGTTCATGGGCATATAAATCCACTTGGTCTAAGTCACTGAACTACGTGTTTGTAGGTGGCATGTTAATGGGTATTACTTTACAGAACTATTTAATTTAAATTTATTTAGTCTGTGATCATGACATTTATCCCACATTTTCTTTCAAAACAAAACAGGTAAAAACTCCAGGGTCAATTTCCAGATTTTCATCAGCATGTGTGGCAAGTTTTTTTTTTTTCTTGTACGTTTACCAAGTGTAGCCAGAGCCAGGGTGCTGACCAGCTTCCCTGTGTTCTAATGGTGGAGGAAGATGTGCACAGCCCTTTGAGGGGAAGGAACGGCTTTTGAGTTTCCTGTAGAACTTGAGTCCCTGTAGAACTGCTCAGGAAGGCTTCTTGCCCGATCTGCACAGCACTTGAGTTTCTGATGCTAGGCAGTTGCTCTGGGTTCTTCTTGATCTCAGACTCTTCTCACTTGCAAGGGATTCTGAGGTGCTTCAATGAGCTTCCTCACCCACTTAACTTCACGTGAACTCCAGGTCCCAGAAACACCAAACGGTGATTCCTCTGTACTCCAGCACCGCCCATTACTCTTTGTCCTTTATCTTTAATTCTTTCTTCTCTGTTAGGTCTTCAAAGAAACACAAATCCCCCTTTATCTTTCTTCTCGCCACCAACCAGCACCCATTACCCACTTCTGCCTTCATAAGGCACTCGTGTTATTAAATTATTGCAAAGTTTCATTACATATATCATGATCAAAGGCTCCTAACACAGCAGACGTGACCTTCCCTCTATCTTCCTGAGTAGATCCTAAACAATCCCACGTTGGTAGTTCTCAGTTTTTCTAAAGATTTATTTAGTTTTATTTTATGTGTATGAATGACCACATGTATGCATGTGTGTGAAGCATGTGCCTGTCTGACATTCATGGAGGCCAGAAGAGGGCTCTGAACTCCTGAAACTGGAGTCACACAGTTGGCTGTGATTCACCAAGTGGCTGCTTAGAATTGAATCCAGGTCTTCTGCAAGAGCAGCCAGGGCTCTTAAGTATTGAGCCATATCTCCAGTCCTGGTGATTTTCATTTTTATCTGGAAATCTCATTTACAGAGATTTTCTCAGGTCAGATTTATGAGGAAAGTGTTGGGCTATAGGCACTGAGACCTTTAAAAAGAACTCAGTTCTGCTGATTGGTAGGCTATGGTGCCTAACCCCTACTTTCCAGTGGTTGGTAGATGTTTTAGTTAGGCTTTTATTGCTGTGAAGAGACATATTTAATTGGGTCTGGCTTTCAGTTTCAGAGGTTTAGTCCATTATCATCATGGTAAGACAAGGAGGCATGCAGGCAGACATGGTGCTGGAGAGGTAACTGAGAGTTCTCCATCTGGATCTGCAGACATCAAGAAGAGAAGTGAGACTCACTGGCCAGGCTTGAGCACCTGAGACCTCAAAGCCTGCCTCCAGTGACACACTTCCTCCAATAAACCCACACCTCCTCCAATGAGGTCACACCTCCTAATAGGGCCACTCCCAATGGGCCTATGGGGGCCATTTTTATCCAAACCACTATGTTAGAGATAGAGACTGCCCTGTGTGCCTTGTTCCCATCTAGGAATGGTCTGTTTACATCAGACCAAAGGGAAGGGTTTATTTCACAGTGGGCAGTGGGGTTCTGAAGCTGACTCATTTGTGCTCATCCCAGTGTGAAAGGAGACACCATCATCCCTGAAGCCACACTGAGCCCATCTGTCTGCAGTTTGGGATTTAAGTGCACACACCACTTAAGGTTATTCTTGTCTTTGCTATTCAGGACTCCCACAAGTCATTTCCTGCCCTTGATGACTTTCTCACTTCCAGTTACACTTGCTGCTATCAGACCTCTGCCCCTTGTGCCGAGTGGACATTGTTCTTGCACTTTCTTTGGTTCCTCGGTTCCCCCATTTCCCTCAACCTGCTGTAAGTGTTGTCCAAGGATCTCTGTGACTTTGCAGAAGAGAGCTCTGGGCAAGAACAGCCTTCTCTTCCTTTTAACAACAATCAATAGTCATTATCTTTAAAAACTGACTCACATAAGCCGTCCTTCACCTTACCAGGACAGGCATAAAGTCCCTTCTATGGAGATAGCATTACAGATCCAGCACTGTTCTGTGTCCACTGTTTGTAGTTGGTGGTTTTCACTCTTTATTCTTTTGACTCTTGGGGAGCTTGCTACCCAACTCCCAGGTAAAACACACATGGAGTCTTATTATTACTATGAGTGTCCAGGCTCAGCTTAGCATATCTCTAGTCAGCTTTTCTTAAATTATCTCATCTACCTTTTGCCTCTGAGCTTTTATCTTTCTCATTTTATATACTTTTCTTTACTTCTTACTCCATTGCTGCTGTGTGGGTGGGTAATTGGCTCCTGGAGTCTTCCTCTTCTCCTCTTTCTTGCTCCTTGCTCTTCTTTCTCTCTTTTCCCCTTCCATTTATTCTCTCTGCCTGCCAGCCCCACCTATCCTTGCTCCTGCCTCACTATTGGCTGCTCAGCTCTTTATTAGACCATCAGGTGCTTCAGACTGACAAAGTAACACAGCTTCACAGAGCTAAACAACACACAACGGAAAAGAACGCAACACATCTTTGCACCATTAAACAAAGCTCACACATCTTAAAATAATATTCTACAATACATCTGTCCCCTGCATGTGAGGCCGCCCCCTCAGGAAGGGGTCTGAGCATCCATGACTGAGCTGTCATTGTCCACACGATATGGCATGTTTAGTGGCTGGGATTGTGCGCCATGAAAGATGTGAACGTACTTATGCATGCTCTCCATGTGCACATGTCCAACCTTTATATAAAAACACAGGGCAGATGGGGTAAAGGGGTCACCCTAATGATCTCAGCTGAGCTTAGTCATGCAGGAGTAGCTACTTCTACACGAGGCCACTCCCGAGGTAGAGACTATGTCTACATCTTTTGTGTACCCCAGAAGCTGGAAAACAGGCCTGTCAGATCTTTCCCTAGCATCGTCAGAAGGGTGTGGCCCAGCTGATACTCTGACATCACACATCTGGCCTCCAGAACTCTAGGGGTAGTGACTTTCAGTGTTTAAGGCACTTTGCCTGTAGCTCTTCACCACAGAACTCACCAGAAACCACCACAGTGGGGCACGCTGCATGGCTGGTGGAGAGTGGTGGAACAGTTGGAAGCCATGCTCTGTCCAGAGTGAGGCTCTGCCTCTGCACTCTAATCAAAACAAAGAACAGAAAGGTCAGCTAAACAGAGCCAGAGGGAGAACGTCTGGCCCTGTCTCTATCTCTGACTCACTCATTAAGAGTAGAATTATGATAAGCCAGTAGTTCTCAACTTTCCTTTAAGACAGTTCCTTATGTTGTGATGACCCACCAACCAAAAAATTAATTTGTTGCTACTTCATAACTATAATTTTGTTACTGTTATGAATCATATTGAAAAATCTGATATGCATGGTATCTGAGCTATGAACCCTGGGAAAGCATTGCTCAACCTCAGGGGTCGGTGACCCACAGGCTGAGAACAACTGTGATAAGCTATGCTTTCACACAGTCACAGAAACTGGCAGGTCCTGTGGTCTGTCTTGTGGAAGCTGGAGATCAGAGAGGCCAGTGTACAGCCTGGATGCCTGGCGGTCAGGGGTTAATGGTGCAGTTTCTAGGAGTGTCAAAGGTAGGAAAATTGCATCCAGAGAGTAGACTTCACCTTCCCTGTCTCCTGCTGGGCTGGGTTCTTCAGTGGGTTGCATGTTCACTCAACACGGGCGTGCATTTGCTCGCCTCAGTTCACCAACTCAGGTTTCAATTTCCCTTAGAACTAACCTCACAAATACAGTAAGAGTTAACGTTTAACTGCCGGCCTATGCATCTGCCAGTGTGCTTAAATTGACATGTAAAATTAACCTTCATTGAAAGGTGGGGGATGTTTCTGCTGCTATAGTGAAGAGAGAAAAGTGCGGGGCAGAGAAAGAGGAGGGGATGTGACCTCACCCCACCACTAGGCTGAGAGGTGGTGCTGAGCCCATGAACATGGTGCTAACTTGGAGGGGTGAGTCCTGGCTAGTCTCACATTCATGAAGATCTCCTTTGCTCAGGCTGCTCCATAGGAATTGAATATTTCTGATGAGGGTTAAAGAAAGGGGAAAAAGGGTGTAAATGGAATATTTGTCCTGCCAGCCACCTTACAAGTAACCACACAGAGACTTATTATAAATGCTTGGCCTGTAGCTTAGGCTTGTTACTAACTAGCTCTTACAACTTAAATTAACCCATTTTACTTATCTACACTGTACCACATGGCTCAGTACCTTTAACAAGGCATGTTCATCTTGCTTCTCCAGGTATCTCCCAGCGACTCACCCATCTTTATCCCAGAGCTTGCTCTTTGTCCTCAAGCCCTACATAACTTCCTCCTGCCTAGCTCGTGATCATTTAGCTCTTTATTAGTGAGAGCAATATATCTTCCCATTGTACAAATGATTGTTCCACAATAAAAGGGGATTAAATATGGGAATGATCTGGATCCCTTGGCACCTGATGTTGTGTTTCAGCTGAACATGACATTTTCCAGAAGCAGCAGGGCGTGTAGTGTACATACAAAATTTCAGCAGGTTCGTACATTCTGGGATGCAGACTCAGAGTCTCACTTGCTGGGAAAGAAAATGGTTTAAATGCATGGGCTCAGGATGGCTCCTGCCACCTCAGGGAAAGGAGCCTGGGTGCTGACAGGCTTGCTTTAAGTCCCAATGGGCCTACCCTGAAGTTAGCCAAAGCACACATTCTGCTCATGGCATTTTCTCACCCCTCTACCCACACCTCAGGAGTTTTTAAATTTCAACAAGGAAGACAATGTTCATCCAGGAGACAGGGTTACTGGGGCATGGTGCCTCATGCCTACAACCCCAGCACTTGGAAGTATCAAAAGCACAAGGTTGTTCTTGGCTACCTAGTGAGTTAGAAGAGGCCAGCCTGGGCTACATAAGACAGTTGTTTGAGACTTAAAAAGAGAGAATTGCTTGCAACAGCTAATGTCAGTCATGACTGCCAGAGTTAAGTTGTTTCAGCTTTTGGGCATCTGTCTGGTTGGAGACTCAGACAAGAGCCATCGAGTCTGGGGTTCTCCTAACTTCATTGTCATTCCTGCTTCCCCAAATTTCTCTGCAGTTGTGAATTCCTGAATGAAAACAAAAGGAATGTGTGTGTTAGTTGATGCAAGTCACACACTGTAGGTCTGGGCTAGACTTTTCTCCACGAGATGTCTGTTGCTAATGAGGATCTTGGGGCATCTTCCACAAATGCATGCTGGGTGTCCATGGCCTTGATGTGGTCTGCTCATTAAGAAGAGGGCTCTTGCCTTACTTCTGGGTGTCCCTGTCATGTTCACTGTCACATGGAGTGAATGTACAGGGAGTGAGTGTATTAACAAAACTGTACTGAATTTATCACACTGACACACAGATCACTGCCCTCTGCAGGGTATGGGGATGAACACCTGCATTAGCCAGAAGCCCTTCAGCTTCGAGCTGGGCCAGCAATCTCCGCTTACCTGCTATGATAGAACTTGAGACGAATGCGACAGGTACCGAATATCAGGTTGTCTGTCGTCAGTTCCGATGGCGGGTCCTCGCCTGCCAGCGCTCTACACCTGACCTACAGTGTGGCCTGAAGTATGTCAGTGGCGTGTTCCAATGCGGTGATCCGGAAGGCCCCAGGCTGCTTTGAGTAAAACTGGTTGGGTTTGGAACCAGGGCGGGGCGTATCTTCTTGGCACCACAGCCTGACACTCATTCAATCTGGAAGGGGGTCACCCTCTGGAACCTTCTGTCCTGAATTGAGTTCTCCCTGTGCCTCAGGTTCTCCCATAGTTGCTGCCACCAGTTGCTCTGTCACCTTCCACCCATGATGTACTCTAAGGGAAGTGGCCCATCCTGGTTCCCAGGAGTCTCATGTTCCCTGGTTCTGAGCCCAGTGAGTTTTGCTTTAAGCGGTTTCCTTGGGGCCAAGGTCCCCTCATTCTGAGGTACTTTATTCTTCTGTCACCACGCCTGCTTTGACTCACTGCTGGACCATCCGAGTTATCTGGCCGCAGGGGTCTCCTAACTTCCCTTAGCTTTTGTGTTTACTTGTTTATTTGGTGCGCCATCAGCTTCCTCTTAGCAGAGCACCCACCCCTAGCATTACGGGTTTCCTCTTAGTGGAGTACCTGCCTCTAACGTTATGGGTTTCCTCTTAGCGGAGCACCCACCCCTAGCGTTAAGGGTTTCCTCTGAGTGGAGTACCCGCCTCTAACGTTATGGGTTAAGTTGGTTGGTCCACTCCTTGAGCCAACAGCAGAAGTGGATGTGATAGAGCGAGCGCTGGTTCTGACGCACACAGGCCTTCTGTACAACAAGACGTTTGGCTCTTACACCACCTGTAAAGAACTATGTCCTGTCATTGTCCGTATGTAGATAACTGTAGCCAACACTGCTTGTGCCCAACCATGACTGAGACCATGGACCCTGTGAACACGGAGGGGCCTAGGTTCTGACTCCACAGTCCTCCACATTCCAAGGCCACTCCGAGTACCCAGACGTGTTGATGGTTTGCCACGGCAACACAACTGTGGCTTTATGAAAAACTGCACAAAGCACCAGAGCTACAAAACCATCCAGTCATACACACTGCGGGCTTCGCACTTAAAAGGACTGGAGTCGGTGAGAGGAAGACATGTTCTCCCGTGCTCATCACAGCCTTCTTCACAGCGACCTATACATGAAAAGAATGTGTTTATTGATGAATAAAGGGGTGTGTACACACAGCAGTCACGACTCTGCCTTACAGAAGGAATCCTTTGTGACTGTATGGGTGTATGCAGAAGGCATTATTTTATTTAGGTGATACTGACTAACCTCACTCATGTGAAGTCTGCAGCCTCAGGATGTCTCTGGTTTCTAGGAGCTGAGAGTGTTCTGGGGAAACGGTGGTGACAGCATATAAAGCTTCAGTTGGATGGGAACTCTCCACTCTAGACTGTTGCCTGGTGCTCTCATAAGAGCTGCAGATGACCGAAGCCCCCTCTGAAATGTTCTACCACAAACTCAGGTATGGATGTGGGTGACTGGTATGCTAACTAGCGCCATGTGCTGAGTTCATAATGTAAACACGCAGCAGAAGAGCATGCAGGGCCCTGAAATGCATGCAATCTGCCCAGTATCCCCAACTGGTAGGCCTGCTTCAGTGCAGTCTCACCTGGGCCTGGGCTTCATCACTTCAGGGATGGTCCCGGTCCTAGTTCTACAGAGGAATAGGCCAGTGGTGACTTCTCCAGACACACATGTTGAGGCTATAATGTCTGTCTTTCTTGCAGTTACTATCTTCTATGTTCTTAGTAGATGCAGGAGGGTAGGGTGGAGGCCCTGTCATCCATTCTCAGTTCTGTTCACATCTCAGAGGACGACTGTAAAACCCTGGACTCATCATTTGATGAAGGATTGCTACTCTGTACCAGGCTTCCCTCTGTTCAATTATCCCCGAGTGTTTGGTGGAAATTCCTATTTGAAGATTAATATTAAATCTAAAAAGTAAAGCATAAAGTATGAGCATAGTTAGCAATCATGAAATTAACAGAGACAATTTGTGTTGGCACATAAATTACATGTATATGTGTTATGAATAAATACACGTGTGTATATACATATATGTATTTATGCACACATACAACCAGTTGACTGCATTTTGTGTGGTTTGTATGTATATGTTTTTAGGACTAACATGAGAATTGGAAAGTTCATTTCTGTGGAATATTACCCTCTCAGTAATTGTTGATTGCCTGAAGTTCTTCATCTAGAAGTAGGGCTCCATGGCATGTCAGCTGGCATTGTCATTGGTCAGGTCTTGTTTGAGCAGCTATACTGTTGAGATTTCATGAGTGCAGCTCCCCTGTTATATATAAAAAAAAAACCCATGATTTTACAGTATATCTTTTAATAAATGATGTAGAAAACAGTATCTTTAGGTACAGTTAAAACGCTTGTGAACTACATGAGATCATTGTAGATGTTCTCATAAACAGTTTTAAAATATTTTACATGTATGTATCCAATGTATTTGAGTGTTTTGCCTGATTCATTTGCCATGTGCATACAGTGCCTGCAGAGGCCAGGAGAGGAGCCGGATCCCCAGGAACTGGAGTTATGAATGCCAGCTGCCATGTGAGCCCTGAGAACCAAGCCAGGCCCTTCTAGAAGAGTAGCCAGTGCTCTTAACCGCTGAGCCATCTCTCCAGCCCCAGTTGCTTTCTCTTTGAAAAGAAATACTCCTTTAATTTAAATTGCCTTCAGCTTCATGTATAAATTAAATATATCATGCAGGCTTAAGAATAAATGTCTTTATTCCTACTGATTTTTTCAGGTTAGTAATTTCAAGAATTCAGAAAAATACTAAAACTTAGTAAATCATTTTACTATTCATGAATTTTTTACATGTGTTATTTGTAATAGTAATAAAATAACAAATGCAAGATTAATGGTTTTCTGGGGATGTAGTTCACTTGGTAGAGCATATGCCTAGCATGCAGGAAGACCTGTTTTGGATCCCAGCACCACATAAAGCAGATGATGGCTCATGCCTGTGACCCCCAGCACTCTGGAGGTGGAAACAGAAAGATTAGCAGTTCAAAGTTACCCTTGGCTAGATAGAAAATTCTTTTGGGATCATCCTGGGCTACATGAGACCCTTTCTCCAAAGATAAACAAACAATAAACAAGTCTGAGAAATATCTGTGGTGGTATTTTGTTTGTGTTGTAACAAATAAAGATTGTTTGAATATCAGAGTGTAGAGCTAGCCACACTAGTTATTTATAGAGGCCAGGCAGTGGTGGTGCACATCTTTAATCCCAGCACTCAGGAGGCAGAGGCAGACTTCCATCTGCGAGTTCAAGGCCACCCTGGGCTACACTAGATTGATCCAGTCTTAAAATGAAGCGGTGCTCGGCAATGGTGGCTCACACCTTTAATTCCAGTACTTGGAAGTCATACACATTTAATCCTAACACAAGGAAGGTGGAGACAGAAAGGGATATGCTTGGGTGGAGGGAGGAATATAAGGCAGGAGACACATGAGCTCGAGGCATTCAGTCTGAGGACTTGTAGAGACAGGATACCCCATTTGGCATGAGGATTTTGTAGAGGTAGTGGCTGGCTGCCGCTTCTCTACAAAATCTCTCAGCTTTCACCCTAATATCTGACCCCAGGTCTTTATTTTTAAGAACAACTAGAAATTGCACAACAGTTTTTTTTTGTGTGTGTGTGTTTGTTTTTTGTTACAGGAAATCTGGGATTCCCATGGAGGATGTAGCTCAAATCTTTAAAACTCTGTACACACTTTCCGATAAACAGGTCCCTGTCCAGTCCGTATTATCTAGTCATACACATTCTAGTGAAAATGATGTGTCCAGACTAAGGAACTCACGCACCTCTAACTTTTCCAGTGATCAGAGAAAAACCTCGCATGCTGTTGCCTGTCGACCTGCATGACAGTGGCTTCTTCATGTTTCTGTTTGCTTGGTTCAAATGGAAACCTTGGAATTCTCTGTGAATTCTCCTCCACTCATGTCTCTGTTAGGAATTCAGATGGATTACTTTATTGGTAGTTTTCCACTCTGAGAAGACACAGACAAAG
This sequence comes from Arvicola amphibius, assembly GCF_903992535.2. Taxonomy (NCBI): domain Eukaryota; kingdom Metazoa; phylum Chordata; class Mammalia; order Rodentia; family Cricetidae; genus Arvicola; species Arvicola amphibius. The sequence goes on from NC_052054.1 coordinate 4,715,639, forward strand.
CTGCAGTCACGTCAACGTTAAGCTCTCTGACTCTAGGACCAGTACAGAGCACAGTTCTGTCTCCTCGATGTTTCTAATCTATCCACAGGATAAAGACAAATAGACCCAGACAGAGTCGTAAATTAAGTGTGTTTCATAGGCCATTTCCTGTGATGCAAAATTTAACTTCCTGCTTTTCTGATGAGCTCCTTCTAGGGAGTGAGCACAGGCTGCCCAAGCTGCCCATGCACCAGTGTGACAAGGCTGAATGGTCCCTCCCACAGCCTCTCCTGCCTAGTTACAGTCACATACTCCAGTACATCCTCTCCAGTCCTTTTCTGTCCTTAAACCTAAGCTCTATGGGCATCTAGCTCCTTCTCAGCTCCCTTCTACCTGGACGAACCAACCCCTCCTTGGCACTTCTCACCTGACCTCCCTGATTGGTGGGCCATGCTTCCCCTCCAGCACCTGAGAGGACAAATTCTTTAGTCCCATGCCCCTTTCCAATAAGCTTCCGTCGCTAGGCTGACATCATTGCTAAAGACCCCACCCCACAGAGCAGTTTCATTTTGATAACACTGCTCTGTTTTTAATTTTTTTTCATTTATTGGCTTTTGGAAAATTCAGATTCCTAACTCAACCCCAAGTCCACCGACTCCAAGCATCTCCTCTGGGCTCACAGCCTGGGAGTCTGTCTGTCCCCTCTCTGCTGAGAGGTGGAACTGCACACCCTTGCTTGGTGTTTACTTTTATTCTTAGTTACAGGGGATCTGATTTTCAAAACGTTTTCTTGTGATGAAGAAACCAGTCAGAAAGTACGGAATAGGAGGGACTGGGAGGGCAGAGAACCACTGTCATCTGTGGCCTCAGTCATGTATGTAGACTTACCTGCACCTTCCTTTCAGACCCTGGCCTCCAGAACCACTAGGGAATTAGATATTTTGTCTAATCTTAACCAGCAGGTCGTGACCACTTCGGGGTTGAACGACGCTTCCACAGGTGTTGCAAATCAGATATGCTGCATATTAGATATTTACATTAGGATTACATAACAGTAGCAAAATTACAGTTACAAAGTAGCAATGAAAATAACTATGATTGGTAACAACACAACATGAGACACTGTATTAAAGGTTGCAGCATTAGGAAGGTTGAGAACCACTAGTGCACGCACACCTGTAATCCCAGCAAGACACATTCCAAGTTTAAGGCTATCCTGGGTTACAGAGTGAGACCCCATCGATAATATGGCGTAGTAGGTGAAAATACGCAAAGTTTCTCACTGAGTTAGAAAGGTCAACAAGCTAGGCTTTCTATGATTGATGAATTATCCAGGGTTAGATTGACTCTGGTGCTGAAAAGATGATGAATCAACTAGTATCAGGTGTTAGACAGACACCCCACCTAGAGAAGGGAGAGATGAGAACGTCCTTGCAGCATCGTGGGTGGTCAGAAGCGAGTGACCTCACTGAGCCAGAGACACTCACATTGGCAAACATGGTCACAAATTGCCAGGCAGAGTTTTGGAGAACTGGAAGGGACAAAGGACAGAGTCCAGGCGTCTGCTTACACTTAGTCCCCTGCACACCTCACAGGCGCTGCGTGTTAGAACTGCTGAGGTCAGGTGGTAGACGGTTTTCAGAACTCACACAGGGATGGGTGTGAGGCCATGAGTCTCATGACCTACTGGCTACTCGTGACAGCTAGTCTATGAATCACAGGCTGAAGGAGCTCAGGAGTGAAGGCCACTCAGGACCCAGCCCAAGGAAACACAAGAGTCCAAGGATCAGCTGGACCGTAGTCTGTCAAGGACATCTGAGCAATGCGACACTCACAGTATCTAGAATTCTCTAAGAAATGCCAGGATGAGCCTGTGGCTCTGGGCTAGAATATTTGTTCAGCATGCTGAAGGCCTGAGGTCCATCCCCGGTCTGACACAAACACCAAAGCTACCAACATCTGAAGCGAACTGTGACCTGCAAGGGAAAAACCAGAGAGCACAATCAGACCCAGGAATGAAAAGGCCTTAACATAGATTGCATAAATATTATAACCATGTTCTGGATTAGAGAGAATTGCGAATGAATGGAGGAGAGAAGTGGAACACATGAGATGTCAGCCCCAGAGGATGAAACATCAGCACCCGGAGAGACAACATAGAACAGGAGGGCCGTGGGCTGGCAGCATAGCAGAGCCACACTCAGGGATAGCAAGCTATGGCTACAGCATGGGACAGCTGGAGACAGGGCTATCAGCAGCCAGCACTGCTGTGGCTGAGTTGGCCAGGCACTGCTGTCCTTTGCTAGGAGGACAGAGAAGTCTCATAACCACCTGGGAGAGGACCAACAGCTCCATGTAAAGCCACCAGTGTTTTATTTCAAGCTCTATGCCTTTACCGAGAGAGAGAGAGAGAGAGAGAGAGAGAGAGAGAGAGAGAGAGAGAGAGAGAGAGAGAACTGTGTCATAAGAATTCAAGGATTTATTTATCTTCTTTTTTTTGTCCTTTGGTAATTTCGTATACATACATTATATATATTATACACACACACACATATAGTGGAATATGATCATTTCCACCCTTATTTCCCCCTCCAACTCCCTCTGTAACCCCTAGCAGACTTCCTCCCAACTTTATCATCTTTTTAATAAGGAAATTTATTTTGGTAACTCACTAGGTCCAGCTAGTGCTGCCCTGAGTGAATGGGGGTGGGGCAACCAATGGGACATGGAGGACTACCAGCGGTCCTGCCTTCCAAGAAGCCTGAGTCTCCCTCCCCTCCCTGAGCACCTATGAACTGCCAATAACATCTCAATATAGGGTGAGCTCTGGAGAAGAAAGGCTTCTTTATAACTGCCTGCATACCCACGACCCCATGTCCCTCAGACAGAGAAAGTATATCAATTCTAATATACATCTATGAGAAACACTGCACAATAATAAGTTACTGATTCACATAACCACAGGGATGAATCTTAAAATCTTGGTGTGAAAGCTGTCAGGAAGCCAAGAGAACCTGTGGTAGGAGTCAATCTATGGAACATTTTAGATAGAGTACATGTAGTTGGTATTCACATCATACATGCACATATACACACTATCATATAAACATGCACACACTATATATAACCACACACACTATATAGAAACACACACACGCTATATATAAACACACACATGGTATATATAAACATACACATGCTATATATAAATATACACGTTATATGTAAACATGTGCACGCTATATATAAACAATGCATGCTATATATAAATATAAACTTACACACACTGTATATAATGTGTGTGAAAGATGGAGGGAGAGAGGAAGAGAGAGAGAGAGACAGAGAGAGAGAGAGAGAGAGAGAGAGAGAGAGAGAGAGAGAGAAATCATGGTGGCCATGGCTGATATCTAGTACTGAGAATTAATGACAAAAAATTCTTTTAGTCATGGCTCACTTTAATTTCTTGTCAGTACCTACCAAACTGTATGATCAAGATATCATGACTCAGAAAATCTAATTAATAAAATAAGTCAAGATTGTTACTGAGTTATAAATAGTTCTTCATGGGACTCCACGAAGGTGGTGATGCTGAGTCAAGTTGGAAGGCTCTACCATGCCCTCCTTATTTCTGGAACATTCTGTTTAAAATCTGGACATCACTCTCTTCTGCTTGGTGTGTCCATTCTGAACGAGAAATTTTTTTTTCCATGTTAGCCACAAGGTGTCAGGGCAGCCTGCTTTAAAACATTTTAGAACGTTCCACCATAAATCCCCAGAGGTATATGCTTAGAATGTTGGGAGCCAAACAAGGGCCTTTTGAGGTTTCCCAGGCAGAGCTTCCCTGCGCTGGTGCATGCTGGAGCAGGGACTCCAGCCAGGCCTTGTCCTTTGAGAACTGGCACACAGGGACTTTCTGTAGGATTTGCATTTTTATTCACCTCCCAGTGCCAGGCTGACGCCTCAGGAAACACTGGTGCCCAGACAGGAAGGCGACAGCATAACCATTTGGGCAGTTCTGCCTGTGTGTAAAGTGAGCGTTTTGAGAAACCTGTTATCATAATTTTATCCAGGATGTACTGAGCATCTGTACTCGGAGGTTCTCAGTGGCTGGGTCGAGGGGCTGCATTTTCTAATTAATGTCTGTCTTGGAGCTCTCCGGACTGTGCCTTCCTGTTCCAATAGTCGTTCACACCTGCCACCACTGCCTGCGGGGTGGGGTGGGCAGCAGAAGGACCTAGAAGAGGACAACAGTAGGGGCCTTGTTCTTCCTGCTGGCTGGGACCCAGAGTCGCGGGTCTGCTCCACAGACTGTCTCCTCTGCCACCAGCGGTGTCTCTAAGCAGAAACTGTGGCATGGCTGGAGTCCTTTCTCTCTACTGCCTGTGTAAGAAGGTGGGAATGTTTAAGGAGAAACAATATTTCACCAAAGAGCAAACAACACCATAGACCTGGCAACAAAGGGCTAGCATTAAAAAACAAAAAAATCTAACTCAGCAAGAGGCTACCCTTTGTGTTATTGTGAGTCTCTTCCTGTCCCATAAACTGTCTCTGAGAAATATGCACATACAGAGACACATAGCACAAAGGATTTTTCTGAGTGCAGGGCTATGATTCTCAAAGCCAGTCCTTGGTGTGTTTACCTGGAGATCTAGACATTGAAACAATACCAAATGCTCACATGTTTACAAGACGATTTTAACTTTGCTTTTTATTTATATGCATTAATGTGGGTATCTGCAGAGGGCAGAAGAAGGCATTAGATCCCCTGGAACTGGAGTTACAGGAAGTTGTGAGCTGTCTGTCCTGGATGCTGGGAACCAAATGGGTACTCTGGAAGGACAGGAAGTGCTCTTAACCTCAGAGCATCTCTCCTAAACTAATGAGCAGCAACAGTAACAACAAAGTGAGCTCCTAAAATAAAGGAATGTAAAAATAACTAGAAACAGAACTTTATTGGTCTTAAATAGTCTAGTGCTTTCTCTAGGCTAAATTGGTGATTTTCTTACCTGTACCAAGAGAATGTGTGGCTTTCCGTGTGTGACCTGAAACACCCTGTGAATGACAACTTCTTCCTAGATAGGAAGCATAAGGACAAGGTACCGTCTAAGACTGCTTCTGAGAAATAATTTTTCTCCCCTCCATGTGTAGTGGGGGGCTGCGGGTAGGCCTGCTTTTCATCCTGCCTGGCTCCTGGCCACCGGCTAGCTTATGCCCCCAAATAATGACACACAAATTGTATTCTTTTAAACACTGCCTGGCCCATTATTTCCAGCCTCTTACTCACATCTTGACTAACCCATATCAAATAATCTGTGTAGCACCACAAAGTGGTGTCTTACCGGGGAAGGATTCTAGTGTACGTCCATCTTGGGCTGGAGCTTCATCTCGTCTGGCTTCTCTCTCAGGAGAGGCACGGCAGTCTGCTTAACTTAGGAGAGGTGTGGCATCTTACTGATCCTTCTACCTCACTTCCTCTTCCTGTTCTGTCTACTCCACCCACCTAAGGGGCGGTCTATCAAATGGGCCAGGCAGTTTCTTTATTAGCCAAAGAAATCAACTCAAACAGAAGACTCTCCCACATCATCCATGTGTGTGCGTGTGCTCATGTAGGCTGATGTTAGATCATCCTTCCTTGTTCTTCCTCTGGATTCTCTGAGGCACGGTGTCTCAGTCAAAGCCAGAGCTGGTTGATGCTGCTGTTCTTGCTTTGCTCTTGTGATCTTGAGACTGTAGTTACAGGTGAGCGGCATGTCTGCTAATAATAGTATTTATTTGGGTTTAGGGCTCTAGACCCTGATCCTCACACTTGCCTGGTAAGTGCTTTAACCAGAACCATCGCTCCAGAGTTTGAGAATTTAAAATAGAGGCTGTTCTACCCTGGAGGATGGTCCTTGAAAAAACAAAGGGAACCCTGGCTTTGCCTCTGACCTGGTCCTCTCAGGGACTGCTGGTGCCCCAGGAACTCTGCAGTCAGGAATTTGCTGTGGGCTTTGGGGATTAGGCTCACTGAGAGACCTGAGGGGGAGAACTTGAAAAGTACAGTTAAAAGATTGGTTAAGAGCATTGCCTGCTCTTCCAAAGGTCCTGAGTTCAATTCCCAGCAACCACATGGTGGCTCACAACCATCTATAATGTGCCCTCTTCTGGCCTGCAGGCATACACACAGACAGAACATTGTATACATAATAAATAAATAAAAAAAAAACCTTGGGCACTGGCCAAGGAAATCAGATCTCCTGAGACCCAAGTTTCAAGTGGAGGAGCGGCGGCATACACGGAGGAGCGGGTTCAGAGGCCAAGCGGAACAGTACCTAGCTCTCACGGTGGCCACAGTCACAGCCTTAGCTTATATGAAGCAGAGGTGAGGTGAGAAGAGCGTTTACAGAGGCTCTAGACGCTCTTGACTGTATTGAAGAACCGCCACCAACAGTGGTTCCTGTGAAGCCAAGCTAAGCAGGAAAGAGTCTCTGCGCATAGTGGCTTAGGCTGCAACAGTCTCCTCCAATCCTGCTAGAGGAGGGGGGCTGGGTGCCTGAGCTCCCTCTCCAGCTGGTTATTCAGGTGTAGGTGTGGGGGCCCCTCAGATTGGAGCTCTAAAGGATAATGCGTGCTTGTAACCACTGTAGGCAAAGTAGCTAGGCGATTTTCTTGTTTGCTCGTTACTATGCAGATTATGCAAATGAGCACATGCCTTCTGGAGAGCAACTTCCCAATACTCATTCAAATGAGCGCAGCAGCTTTTATTCTGTGGCTGCCTCTGAGATAGAAGAAAAGCGCACTAAACACGGTACAAGAACGGTGGTGCAAAAACAGCAATATTTTAAAGAAGCTGTTTAAATGACGCTTATTATATTAATGCAATAAATTATGGATAAGCAATAAAATATATAATAATTAGAAAATATGATCCTAACCTTTGATAGATTATAGGGGAGTCTCTATCTCTCTCTCTTTTGTGTTACCCACATTTGCTGTAATTTAGAGGAGGACTCTGGGAAAAAAAATCTAAGTAGTCTTAATACAAATTTTATCTTTAATTATATGATCAAGAAATCATCACACAAGCATTCTCTATTTCTGAGTCGAAGCCAAATAACAAAATTCGATCAAATTAAGATGTCAAAGAGAACGGGTTCCAACCATTTATTAATAAATGCTTGCAGACAGCAACAGATTTCGTCCCTTGATTATGCTCACAGAGTTTGTGTTTCAAATGGATTTTGTACAAAATATTTCCATCAAAATATTAATTTTATCTTCTAGTAACAACTTGCTGGCAAAGAGTGTTTAATTTCTTTTTTTTTAAAAATATTTATTTATTTATTTATTATGTATACAATATTCTGTCTGTGTGTATGTCTGCAGGCCAGAAGAGGGCACCAGACCCCTTTACAGATGGTTGTGAGCCACCATGTGGTTGCTGGGAATTGAACTCAGGACCTTTGGAAGAGCAGGCAATGCTCTTAACCACTGAGCCATCTCTCCAGCCCTGTTTAATTTCTTTAACTCGTAGAGACCATGTCGTGAAAGTAGTTGGTGTGGTGGTTGATGCACCGCTGGAAGATCACCTGAAGCAGTTGGTCCTCCCTCCCCAGATCCCCTGCTTCATTTACAGCCAGTCGGTACTTGGTTGTAATATATTCTGTCTTTTTTATTTTCCTCTCTTGAGGGATGTTTGCTTTGGTAATTTCAAGATAAGAGCTGGTTTCCCAGATGTCCCTGAAGGATGCATGTCTGCTAAGGATGGGGTTTTAGCAGACCTCTGAAGTCCAACATTGAGGGGGATGGTCCCCTAGCTTAGCACGAGGCAGAAGTTGGAATTTTTCAGCGTGTGTGATTTTTAATGTCCCCCTTTCCTGTCCCTCCTCGGCAGACTCATTTCCACCTCATTAACCTTTTTTTTTTTTTCTCAGTCCCCCACACTGGATTCGCTTTCTCTCTGTGTCTGCCGTTCTTTTACTCAGCAGCTACCCATCCCATCCCCCGCCTCGGTGCTTTTCTGTGAAGCGTGCTTCATTTGGTTTCATTTGTGAACAATTCATTTCTCTAGTTTGCCAGACAGTTTTGCACTGTGATAATGAAACTCTTTAACCATGCTGAACGAACCTCTCCAGCATCTCTTGCGCATGCCATGCTTTAAGCCTCGTTTTTAGAAGAGAGAACGGACAGCTGATGGATGAGCAATCAGAGAGCCTATTGCAGAAATATGGATATTTATTGCTTGTTAGATTACTGCTATAATCAGAATGTTTCAAACAATGTTTATCTGGTTTTATATTTTGCCAGTTTTTCTTGTCTTACGTTAACCCCATTACCCTTTGCCCCTGGGCTTTTATCTTTCTCTATTTCTGTATGCCTTTCTTTACTTCTTTCTCCATGGCTTGCTGTGTAGCTGGGCAGATGGCCCCTGATGTCCTCCTGCCTCCTATTGGCTGTTCATCTCCTTATTGGGACCATCAGGTGTTTTAGGCAGGCAAAGAATCACAGCTTCACAGAGTGAAATGAATGCAGCATGAACACAGTCACACAGCTGAAAATAATGTCCCTCAACACAATGTCATCTGTTTTCCCTCCTTACACTCTGACCCAATTCGTTTTGAAAACTCTGAAATAAATATGAATAGTAAGACCACAGCGCTTACACATTATAAAAACGACAACTATGATGAGATAAACATACATATTGGTATAGGGGAACTCTAAAAGATCTGTAGCATCTAGGTTATTGCACTTAAAAGTAAATCGTTTTTAAAAGTAAACATAATAAAGGATTTCATTCTTTTACCAAATGATTTAAGGATAATCTTTGTTAATTTTTGAGCAACTTCTATGAGAAAACATGTTTCTCAGATGAAAACACATATTTGCTCTGGTGAGAAAATTAATGTATAAAAGTTTCTTTCCACAGATGTATTTGGGCATAAAACTAAAATATAATTTTGGTTGATTTTTACTAAAATATATCTTCTTATGAGTAATTTATGGTAAAGCACACTTTTAATGTTCTACCAGTTTAAAAAAAAAGAAAATTGGTGAAAAAAAAAACTTATGTTGTTTTATGCAAAATAATTACAAATCAGGATTGGGAGGTCAGGAAAGCAGTTAATGAGCGATTGTAATGTTATCACAAAGGAAACATCACAGCATGGAGACATCTGTAGACAGCCAGTGCTTTAGGTAAATGCAGGTGGGGATCACAGTGAGGAAGATAATGGCAAAGTCTGAGCAGGAGGAGTGAGGCTGCAGTGTGAAGAACATGCAGAGGGCCTGGGAAACCGAGCTCTGTGACCCACATGCATCACACAACATTACAGGATTGACCTTATCTCAGAATCTCCACATACGCCTCCCATGAGACCCAGACATGATTCGTGATGTCCATCGTTCTTGGGTATTTACACAAGAAGTGGAAGGTGGATACATGCAAAGACTTACACACAGATGATCACAGCAGCTTTATTAGCTGTGGTCTAAAGCTGGGCTGGGACAAGGTCCCCATCCCCACATGTCCACTGAAGGGAAAACAGCCATGGGAATTCGCCCACTGAAAGACTAGGCATAAAAATGACTACACTCTTACTGCACAACCTAGATGAACCTCAGAATGGTTGTATAGAGTAAAATAAACAGATCCAAAGATTATACTGCATGGCTTCCTTTAAATAAAAACGCACGCTTATCTGTAGTGACTAGATGTTGGTTTGTGCTTTGTTTGGGATGGAGAAGAAGGAGGAGAAATAGAAAGACAGGATTTTGAAGCAGTTGTGGGGGGATTCTGTGCACACAATGGACCCATAATGTCCCTTGTGGCATAGAAACTTCTCAAAATTATGGACAAGTGTCCCTGAAAGGTGCTGCATGTTCTGCAGCTGCTAAAACTGCACAGCAGAACTAAAAGTGGCCAAACGCACACATAGCAGAACGTGGGCCACCTGTCCCCACCATACAAAGTAGATGCTATTTTAGAAGTTTTGTGTCATGGTGCCTCCTTTCCTATGCCCATTTCCAGAAGTCAGGCTGAGAGCCACCGTTCTGAACACGAAGAGTGGCTAGCACCCCCTAGAGGAGAAAAGGGCATCCCAAGAATAGAACATAGCAGAATCAGGAGACTGTGGCTTTGGCTTTTCCCTTTAAGCTTTGGTTACCTTATTCTCCTGCCCAGGCTGCACGTCAGGATCATCCACAGCCACTTTCTCTATTGGCAGTTTTATCTTTGTCACATGCCCCTTTATTATTGCAAGAATGGTCAAAACAGCCCTTGCCCATGGTTTCAAGATACATCTTAAAGGACTGGTCCCCATCTGATGGGCAAGTGATGGGATCATTAAGAGGTGGGGCCCCAAGGAAGGAAGTGAGATCAATGGGGACATGGTGTCTTGAAGAGGATGTTGAGACTGGCTCCTCACCCCTTTGCTTTCCAGCATCCAGGAGATAAAGGCTTTGTGTTCCTTTGCACTCCCTGCTCAGTGTTATTCCTCCACACTGGCAACAAGTTCGGGACCAACCACCACAGAACGAAAATACCAGGAGGGGAAACACAAACACAACCCTCCCTTGTTTTAAGTTGCTCTCTGGTGTTCTGTCACTTGGCAGAAAGCTGACTAACTCTGCTTGAGACAGTCTCAATTCTTGAGACACGAGCATCCATATGTACACATTTGCCCCTAGACACTTGCATCTGTGTGGTGTTCGCTCTGCAACAGACACTCAAGGTAGAGCTGCGTGTGTTGAAGCTGCTCTCCGAAGGGTTGGATAACAAGCTGCCTTTTGTTAGAGGTGAGAAACACACCAGAGAGACCCTCAACGTCCGTCCCTCAGCATCTCAGACACGTAGTTTCCGACACCTTGTTTTCTAGGAAGAGCTCGGTGTTCTGAAGCCTCCGAGCTGATGGGAAATTAGTCATTCTGGCCAACACTCTCCAGCTTTGATCTTTCCAGCAGCAAGGTGAATTTTACATATTTTTTTCCACTGGCATACTTTGTTTTTATCACAAAGGACCGAGACTTAGCCTTTGATAAATTCTCATTTGCAGAAATAAAATAAAAGGGAGAAAAGGCATTCGGGACTTTATAGAAAATGCCAAATTTACCCCAGCATTCCCCTGAGTGATTGTTTTGAAGTTTGGATGACACACACACACACACACACACACACACTCATACCTCCAAGCATGGACAGAATTTGAATTAAATCAGGCTCACGGAAGGATGGAACTAAGAAGAGGAGCTCTCTGACAAGCCTGCTCTTTATTCTCTTGAGCTAATTCTGTCACCCGACACACTGGCATCGGGAATAGTGAGAGGCTGACAGGCTAATTTCAGCTTGTGCTTCCAATGAAACGCACATAAGGCCCTTGTTATGCTTGGTGACAGTCAGTGTCATTCTCTGTTTAAAAGCAATCCACTCGTGTGGATGCCTAGGAGCGCAGGAGCCTTTGAGGGAATGGGAAAGGTGTTTGGGGTCTAGGGATGGTTTGCGCCACCTCAGGGCTGAGGCAAGGAAGCTCCGATCATCAGACTGCTTGGGTGAATGTGTCAGGCAGGGTTCAAGGTTCAAGGAGACATAGTCGTCATGACAGGCTGGTGTCTGACAGTAAACAGGAGCCTGGTGCCTGCCCATGAGTTTCCCATCCGCGGTAAGACCCTAGAGCCTTACCAGCAGCGGGTCAGATGGAGATTTCATTTGCTGAGTCCAGCTTGCTGCAGCTGTGGAGTAGAAAAAGCTAAAAGTGAGGTCTCCGTGGATAGAGGACACATCAAACGCTTGAGCAGAACAAAAACAAAAGAAGGCAAGCGAAGGGTGCGTGTGGCCAGTAGGTGGCGCCATCAAACTGCGCAGAAGCCTGCTTGCTGGCAGGGCTGTGCTGGGGAGATTAGAGCCATATACAATTTCCTGTTGGCATCGAAGGTGAAGTCAAGGGTTGATATAAAGAGCACCATGGGTCTCTGAAAATGCCGCATGCCGGCAGCAACCCAGGCTCAGCCTTAAAGGAACTTCAGGAATGAAGTTCAGGAGGCGGATACTGAGTCATGCTCCCATTGAAATAGTGTCTGATGTCACAGGTGCAAACAGACCTGGAGATCTCTTCTGTTTACCCTGCTGTGAAGAGGTGACATTCATCGGGTGACTGGAGAGTTCATCTAATTACAAAAGACAGAGCCATAATGGGAACGCGGGAGACAGTTTCCTTGTCTGAAAGGTGCAGAGGATATCTGGAATTATGGATTGCCTAACCTGTGGTTAACGATGCCTTTTAAAATCTTCTTCTTGAAGGAAACAACATTTGGAACAGCAAAGATTGCTCAGGTCAAGACAGTGTGTAATTACAGAGCCAGATGGAGACTATTTCTGCCAACCATGATTCTAATTTCGTCTTTCTCTTTATCCAGCACTAAATTGAGTCTACTTAATAGAGGCGCATACTGCCAAAGCCACCCACAGCCCGTGCACATCCCGTTCTGATTCCCACCTATCTTGTAGCATTTCAGACAAGCCCAGGGTTTAGACTGAACAAACACAAACTGCAGTATCACAGGACTGACTAATCTACAAAGAGGATCTGGGAAACTTAAACAAGGCGTACACCAGGCTGGTGCCATCCTCAGACCAGAGAAGCCTTAGAGAAGGAACAATCTGGTCATCCCCCTGTTGTGGGTTTAAGCTGCTATTTCTTTACATGGAGTTTCAACTATTCCAGCAGGAATTTTGCTCAGAAATCTACAGAGCCAATTTCTTCCCCCACTTACTGAGTGTGACCATTGGCTAGGGCTTTATTTAAGCTTCCTTCCCCCAGATTACTGTGGTTTCAGGGCATCAGAATAGGATGGGACCATCAGTGGTGGCTGCTGCTACTGCTGCTGTCTTGATGCTGAGTGGTAGCCTAGCTGTGGAAATCTGAAAGCTCGCTTTTCCACAGAGGTGTGTGGGTTTCTGTTTGCAGAGAATAGAATTAAAGAAATAGGACTGAACAGAAGGGAGGGATCTGGGATAAGAAAAGGAAGAGAGGAAGGGAGAAGGAAGAAATGGAGAGGAGAGAAAGGGGGAGGGGAGGGAAGGGGAGAAGAGGAGAGGGGAGGAGGGGGGAAGAGAGGGGAGGGGAGGGAAGGAGAGGGGAGAGGAGGGGAAGAGAAGAGAGGAGAGGGGAGGAGAGGAGAGAGAAGGAGAGGAGAGGATAGGAACGGAGAGGGGAGGAGAGGAGAGGAGCAGAGAGGGGAGGAGAGGAGCAGAGAGGAGGGGAGAGGGGAGGAGAGGAGAGAGGAGGAGAGGAGAGGGGAGGAGAGGAGAGAGGAGGAGAGGAGAGGAGAGGAGAGGAGAGGAGAGGAGAGGAGAGGAGAGGAGAGGAGAGGAGAGGAGAGGAGAGGAGAGACTATCTCCACAGCTTGACCAGTGACAAAGGCATTCACCCTAAGTCCAGGCAGGGTAGTTCTGGAAGACCCTATTGTGTTCAGCTTATTTTCTTTCTTCTCAGAGTGAGCAGCTATTACCTACATCAGAGTCCTATTTAGGCAATCACAGCAATTTTCCGAAAGGGATTTAGGATTGCTCAATTTCATAAACCCAAGAGCTAAATTCTCCCTGGTTACTCATCTGAGTCCTGAATCTAACCCAAGCTCTTTCCACATCTCTCCACTCAGTCAGGCCTTGAATGACACGCCCCTTGGGGCTATGCTTTTTATCATGTTCAATTAGTGTTTCTCACATGCATATGGTTGTAGGGTCATAGTTTAGCAACCCCTGAGAATAACCGATCTTCCATTTGTAGCCATGACTGCCTGTAGCTCCTCAACCAGAAGTGGGGCCTTGGGAGGCCTTCCCCTGTCCATGTTACCTTGTTGACTGGTCAGAGCTGGTGTAGTTCCTGTGAAGACTTCCACAACTGTTAAGGGTTCATAGGTGCCACAGCCTTGCCAGCTTTGGAAGATTCCCGTCAACTCACAGTGTCCTCCCCATGCTCTGGCCCCTGTGACCTTTCTGCCTTTTCTTCTGAGGTGTGCTCTGAAGCTGGCAGGGAGAAAGTATGATATAGATGTTTAGAGGGTGGTTGGATACTGTATCAATTTAAGAAGAAGACAGCAAGCTGGGCGGTGGTGGCTCACGCCTTTAATCCCAGCACTCGGGAGGCAGAGGCAGGCGGATCTCTGTGAGTTAGAGACCAGCCTGGTCTATGAGAGCTAGTTCCAGGACAGGCTCCAAAAGCTACAGAGAAACCCTGTCTCAAAAAACCAAAAAAAAAAAAAAAAGAAGAAGAGGAAGAAGAAGAAGACAATAGTAGGATCTCCTCCAGGTTCTGGGCCAATGACCTCTCTAGCTACAGAATCTTGTCCAGGTTTATAGTAGTAGGCTTAATTTTTTTCTATTGAGTGAGCCTTAAATATAGTTACCTACATAAATATAGTAAACATAGTTACTTATATATAGTTAAATATGGTTACTTCCTAAGGCATTCATGCCACTATGGGCATGTCTTGCCATGCCAGTTGTTATTGTAGCTTTTAGGGTTCACAGATGGGTACAATAGTTGGTCACTGTCTTCCTGCACAACCTGCCTAGCACCTTCTGGCACTATGAATGTCAACCATCAGATAGGGAACATCAGGCCAGTATCAGTTTGGTTTCTTCATTCCTGTGCCCAGTCTGGAGTTTCCATCCATGAAACTTTACTTTCAAGTTCTGGTGGGCAACCAAGGGCAACAGCAAGAGCCTGTACTGGTTTGGGGGTCTCTGAGCCTCCCTGATGCACTACTTGAAGAGAGGGATGTATCCATACTTGACGCTGGGCTTTTGTTTGGCTCACTGTGGCTTCTGGCAAGACAATTATCCCCCTACCGTGTGAGTTAATTCCATTTAAACTACTTAAATGTTTAGGTGTAAGAAAACTTATTAAAAATAGGTTCTAAAGTATCTCCAGTATTGTTTATTGTTCTTCCCATTCCATCTTCTCCCTCTCATATTATGCCCCACCTGATTCTTTTTGTCCTTAAATGATGATTGTCCTGGACCATTGACTTTGAGCTATCCCACCACCTTCTTCCAATGTGGGAACTGCTGATCCTGCTCACAGCCAGATGAGAAATGAATGGATATTTGGAACACAGCATGAGATCCTGTTCCTAATCTGCCATGATACTTCTTCAGCTAGGTGTCTCCCTTCCCTTCTGACCCTTCTGAGGACAAAGGGTTTTGACTTGGGAGGTCAACCTCCCAGCTGGCATCTCAACCTCCATCCAAGTTTCATCTTTTCTTGCTGGCCTTTTCCAGTGGGGATGTTTGTCCTGACTGCTTGCTTCCTTCCCGCCTCCACATATTCAATTATCAGATAATGGCTTTTAGGGATGGAAAGGAAAAATTGACTCACTGTGATATGTGACATATTACTTTTGCTTTATTATTGCTTTTATTATTGATCATTATTTTTTGCATTTTGGGGATTGAGCTTGGGGACTGGTGCATGGTAGGCAACTGATCTATCACTGGCCTATAGCCTCAACTATCAACCATTGATCCCAAATACTAAAACTGTGGCTTTTGTTCTGGGTACCTCTTGAGGATCTCAGTGCTTCTCCCCTGAACATTGGCCATAGTCATGTGATTGGTGTCTTGAATTCTGTGTTTGCCACTCCAGTTGTGTTCTTTACAAATCTATATGAACGGCTTCACTGAAACGTGCATCTGTTATGTTGTTTTGGCATAGACTACCCTGGTACGGGAGAATTGTCTGTATTCTGTCAATCATGTTTTAAATAAACGCTGATTGGCCAGGCAGGAAGTATAGGAGGGAAAACCAGACAGGAAGGAGAAATGATGTAATGAGAACAGGAGAATTCTGGGAAGGAAGAAGTTGATTCCTCCCACTCCTGCCAAGATCACCAAAGCAGCAGGATGTGATCTGCCTCACTGAAAAAGGTACTGAGCCACATGGCTAAAATAGATCAGAAAAATGGGTTAATCAAGATGTGAAAGTTAGCCAGTAAGAGGCTAGAGCTAATTGGCCAATCAGCTTTATAACTTAAAGAGATCTCTGTGTTATTTCTTTGGGCCTTGCTGGCTGTGGGGTACCAGGTGGGACAGAAACCCCAACAAACAAGCAGGCCTGGCCCCTTCATGTTACACTACCCCAGTGTGTTCCAGTTACTCCTGGAACCATAGCTCCCCCTGTGCTGTGGGGGTCCCTTTTCTGTTTAAGATGGGCTGGTCGCCCTGCAGCTTTATTCCGTGTTTCTCACACAAGGTCTGCTCCCTTGCCACTGTCCTGTCCACTGTGAGTGTCCACAAGTGCTGAGCTGCTTGCACAGAGGTCTTTGCATTTGCTCTTCCTTCCCTGGGGATTCGTTTCCCCAGCTCCACTCCCAGTATCTACCTGTCAGCCCCACAGAGCCTGCTCTTTCCTTCCCAGCCCTTCCATGTGTAGTTGTGGTCTCCACTAAGACACGATTCAGGAATGTGGGAGTGGTTTCTGTGGGATTCACATTTCCTTCATTCTCTTGACCCAGTGTCTGCTGTGGTAGAAACATTCAGTGGGGCAATCTATTGAACTAATGGGTTCACAAGGAAAAGCTGAAGGGATTCACCCTCTGATCTTAGCCCCTGAACCCAAGATGATGATGTTATCGGAATATTTCAATTTTGTTCTTCGTGCTCTGTTCCCTGATTTCTTCAGCCAAATAATAATCCCTCCCATCTACTCATCTTCCCTTTCCTGTCTGTTTCAGACTCACCTAGCCTCCCCTTTCTTGTGTAATATTCTACAAAGCATAACATATCAACATGTATTGTTAGCAAAGAGGAAGCTTCCTGTGAGAGCATGCTGTCCCCTCTTAAATGCCTTGAGGATGGATCCTGTGTTTATTGTCTTTCCAACGTCCTGGAGCCCCTTACTGCTGTGACAATGGACTGATGTATGTAAGAACAATGGTTCTGAGAGAGGCCAACATGATTCTTCAGCCTTGATCAGGATGAAACGAGCCACACTAGGCTGAGTACCTGTGGCTCCCATAATCTGTACCATACTCCCAGAGTTCCTTATATGGCTACAAAACAGATAATGTTGTCAGGAATGATGCACCGTGTCTGTGATATTCCGTGTCCTCCTTCACCGTGACAGATATGATGTGCCAGGTACCAAAGAGTGTCATGCCTCACTCTTCAACTCCGAGTGCTCCAGCTTTAGAGCAGATATTCACTCTCCTTTTTATTTAATTTAACAAATGGAGGTGGGAGCTAATAATTTAGGGCAACCAATGAAGGGAAGCTGTTTAGGGAACCAGACTATTTCTGGGCTGGGATCAGAAAGGGTCTATAGGAGATTAGAGGATGATGGAGCTTGCCAGTGACTTCGTGCAATGACAGTGCCACAGGTCCAGCCCGCCACGACACTGCAGTTCTGTGTGTATGGCCACAGTGGTGAAGACGTTCTGGCACTCAGCTCAGTATCAGTCATGGTGAGAGGAAACAGTAGTTCTGAGATGGGCCCAAACAGCTTTGTGGTTTGGCTTCTAGTCAACGAGGCAGTGATAAATGCTACCTGTCACTGCTCAGGTACTCTGAGGTCTGTGTTTCCTACTGATGAATATGAAGTTGAACAAGGCACGCGAGGCCATTCTGATGGACAGAAAAGATGTAATATAGAGCAGAGACACCTAAGAGAGTTGGGCATTGAGGTGCCAGGTGAGAACCTATAGCCATCAGCCACTGGGAAATGAACAATAACAGAATAGCAGGGCCAGTTAGGTTAAATGCAGCTAGTAAAATGGAGTTGGGAGCCAGTGTTGAAGCTCATCAGCACAAGGACAAGGTAGTGGAGATGGAAGTCTCTTGTCTCTACTTCCTCTTGAAGAGAAAAAGAAATAAATGAGACAGACCAGGGGTCAGTCTGTTCTCTATGTTCTTTTCTTCCCCAAACAGCTTTCCTGTGGGAAGAAATCCAGAATCTTTATACTTTCTTGGGCACTGATTATGTCTCAAGCTCAGTCCTTGACCAGTGAACAAAACAGACAGAAAATGTCTCCATGGAGAACTTCCTTTCATGGCTGTGGGCGGGGGCAGTGACTGTAGGACATAAAGTGACACAAGCTTCATTTATATAGATTAAAGCTTATGAGAAAAAGCACAAACTATTCGGTCAGGTGGTTTGATTGTAGGAAGTGCGAAGAAGACCTATGCCTTTACATTTTGAATGAGGCTTCAAACTTCGGAATGTGTATGTGTTGTATCTACTATATTTAACTTATTTTTCTTTGTTTCAAGGTGTCTTTTTGGTGATAAACACAGTGTTACCTTATTAGCCTGTCCTAACACAGGCCCACTTATTTCTCATGCAGAAATGTTCTGTAGCCTAAATCCACTTAATGAGGCTCACAGAGGAGTTGATGGGAGTATGGGTCAGGGGGTGAAGGCACACGTTCAGCTGATGGTCTATGTGTTAACTACACTGTTGGTTTTGGTCCCCGTGCCTCACAAGAATTCTGGGAAAGTTCAACTGGTGGTTATAAATCTCTGTGAAGCTAGATGGACAGGAAGAATACTCCTTGCATCTCAACTTCATTTATGTGACTTGCAGAGACATTTAAATTGATTCAAGGGCCATTTATGCTGACCTTAATTAGTTGGAGGACTGTGCACCCTCAGTGGAAGCAGAG
Source organism: Arvicola amphibius (assembly GCF_903992535.2). Classification (NCBI taxonomy): domain Eukaryota; kingdom Metazoa; phylum Chordata; class Mammalia; order Rodentia; family Cricetidae; genus Arvicola; species Arvicola amphibius. The sequence continues at coordinate 4,734,254 of NC_052054.1, forward strand.
AGCCAAGAACTCCCAGGAACACGAGGAAAGGCAGATGCTGTAGTTCAGAACAGGTGAGTGGGAGGAAGATCTGGTCGACCTCGGAGACTGCAGGAAACAACCAGACACACAGTAATCACACTTTCTCTTTAGGAACAGCCCATAAAAGGGCAGGCTACAACCTTACCTGGTTGGAACTGGGTGATATGCCTGTACCTTTGAGTGTGATAGTTGTCAGAGTTATTGGTACATTGATTCTAATAGGAACATTTCTGTTTTGTGGGGTGAGTCTGATTCTACAGGCAGTGTGTAACTTTAATAATACAACATAATACTCTATAACTTCTGTGTGTGGAAACAGAACAAGAGCCTAGGTTGGCAGACAAATGGGTTCACGTGGTGTACTAGTCTCTTCAGGTCTGGTAACAAACCTTAGCTTGGTTGGAGTGGAGTCAATGGAAATTCGTTCTCATAGCTCTCGAGGGTAGAAGGTTAAGAACAAATGACTGGCATGCTGAGCATCATATACAGCCTGTTTCCAGGTTCGTAGAAAGAACCTTCCTACTGTGTCTTCCTGGGGTGAGAGGGTGTGATGTCTATGGTCTCTCTCTCTCTCTCTCTCTCTCTCTCTCTCTCTCTCTGTCTGTCTTTCTCTTTCCAAGCCAAATTGGACCCAGATTTATTAAAGACACTTTCCACAAACATGGTTTTCCAGTCAGGACACGAGCAGACAGTCATTAACAGGGTACAAGAACTTCCAAACTCCATTCTTGTGTCGACTACCACATCAGAAAGCCACTATAAAACCCAATGAGTCTTTCTGACACTTTGAACAGGGGGAGGGGCTTAGAGTGAGAGCTGTATTTCACACTGAGAATGCTATCTGACAACATTTCACAAGCAGGCCCTGACTTCCAGGAAATGAAATGAACACAGCAGAATTATCAATCTGAAGATCCATAATCTTCTATAAAAGGAACTGCTGCTCTTTTGAGGACACTCGATAATGTCACTGAAAAGTCCAGATTGCTCAACAGACTGACAAAGCCAATTTTGGAGGTCAAATTCCAACAGGTTTCTGGTCTTAAGGGAGTTAAGTCTATGATGATGGTACAGGGGAAGGAGGTAGAAAAATGAATTTAGTTTTTTCTTACAGGACATGTTCTACCATGGTGGCCACATATGTCAAAACCAGGACATCTCTCCTGGGAGCCAAGAGGAGTCTTTCAAAATTATCAAGGAAAGATATTTTCCATCATCAACCATTATCAATCCAGCTTGGGGGACATTGTTAGTGACACATATTCCTTCCTCCACCAAACAATGAAGTGTTCTGTGAGCTAACAACATAGCTTTACAAAAAGTAAAACAAAATTCTGCACTTTTATAAGACTTGATAAAGAATAGTATTTCAAGCTGTACAGTCACCAGAAGTACACAGTTATAAAAAATGCGCACATATCATTTGGCATATCCAGCGCCTTCAGCTTTTTGTGCCGGGTCTGTTCTGTCATCTGCATTCTCTGCAGGATTATCTGCATCTTTACCAGCATCGGCTTTCCCCTTCTTCCCCTTGGGGACCGTCTCTCCCTTCTTTGCAGGGGCCTTTTTAGGCTTGGGCTGTGGCTTTGGAGGAGCAGGTTTAGCAGACAACCTTGCAGATCTTCTCTGTGGCTAGTCCTCCACCTTGGCTTATTTTCTTTAGCATCCCCTTCAGCCTTCCTTTTGGGCATGGTGGCAGCAGGGGTCACCAGCACTGAATGCAGGAATGCAGTGGTGAGCCGGTTGGGTTCTTCTCCCGGTCGTCCTCGCTGCTTCTTCACACTGCTGCTCTACCGGCTGTCTTTACTCAGCTTAATCTCTAGTTCCAGCATGAACACTCTGTCCTCATGATCTAATCACCTCCCTGGCAGTCTCTTCCTCATGGTTATCACCCTAGGGGTTAGTATTTCAATGCGTGAATCGGGGGCCTCACACACCAAGACTGTCACACATGGGGAAGTTTTTAGCAGCAATGGCAAGAACAGGGAAGGCAATGACTCCAGTCGTGGCAGGGCTGCAGATCCTGTTTCTGATGCTTTGGGTTTCTGGATGACTCCATTCGTGACAGGCAGGGCTCCAGATCCTGTTTCTGATGCTTCGGGTTTCTAGACCAGAGCAGATTGTTTTTCCTGGTGAGAAAGCACTTCATCTGAAGATCTAGATAGAAGGAAAAGAGTTTATCTGTCTGAACAGAAAGGAATCCTTCCTGAATTCTTGCCTGGAGCTGAACATCAGTTCCTCTACACTAAACTGATGTATTTATTAGTCCTTCTAAGGTAAGACTGTAGCCTCTTGTGTTAGGGTAAAGATTCCTTTGGATATTCCCAGCTCCAGATTGTAAACTGCAACCCTCGGGGCTCACCACCCTCCTTAAGCTTGCTGTAGAACTCATTATAACAGCCTCCTGCCTGTCTGTTCCTCATTCCCTCCCCCAACACACACACACACATGAACATAAATCATATTGCACAAGTAAACATATTACTATTGTTTCTGTTTCTGTAGGGAAACTTGAATAATACTTTTACTATTTCATCTTTCCCTGAATGTTTAACCCAGACTATATACTGAATTTTAAATTTTAGTTTACAGTTACTGTTTATGTTTTATGGGTAGATATTTGGGTATTGGGATGTTACAATCAATATTCCATCAGATTCTTGGTCAGCAATGTCATAGAAAACAAGAAAAGATATTCAGGATTTGAGGAGATGGGTGAAGAGGAGAAGGTCATAAGGCATAGGAAGGGTAATGGAAACACTGAGGGATGAGTGCTGTGGATTACTGCATGGGGCTGGCTGAAGGTACTCTGAGCCGAGGGAGTTAGCTGTGCACTCAAACAGGAACTGCACACTCTGGGCCTTTGTGAACAGTTGGGGAGAAGTCTTGGACCCCCACATCCAGCTGTAAGGTTACTCCCAAGTCAACGGCCCTTTCAGAAAAGGCCTGGGCAGGTTGTTCTACATCTCTGTACAACAGGAGGCACTCTGCCTCCATATTCTCTGCCCAAGCATGCCTTCATCACGTGTCCCTTTTATTTGGCATCATAAGTTCTTGTCCCAAAGCCAGTGTGGTCCAAGTGTGGCTCTCGGAGCACAGTTTACAAACTTCTGAATCACTAGTTCCTTCCTCTCTGCTAAGTTACTTTATTAGCATAGGTGTGCATGTTCCCAAGGGAGAAAGGACCTCTTTCCCTCAAGTGCCCATCCTGTGAGTATTCTTCTTCATCCAAGCAAGACGTTCCAACAGCATGGCAAGATTCTCCATCTCTATTCTCCAACTCCAACAGGCTCATTGGTCAACACTCCAGTGACCTGACTCTCTTAGAGCCCAGCAGTGACCTCCAGTTGACAAGCCTGGGGTCTGGTCACGTAAGTGCTTTTGACTGTTTGATGCTGTACGTGACACAGTTGACAGCTTCTTTAGTCTAGGACGCTAGTTCTCAACCAGAGTAGTTTTGCCTCCCAGGGGCTTTCAGGTATGGTGTGTGTGTGTGTGTGTGTGTGTGTGTGTGTGCATGTGCGCATGTATTTGAGCATACATGCATACATGTACATGCCCCATCAATGGGCAGGGACTCGGGAGGCTGCAGAACAAGGGATTTCGGGCCACGATGTCAGAGGTCTAAGAATCCCTCTGCTGGCTGCCTAGCAACTTCATTGGGGCTCCCTCATCTGAAGGATGGCTTGTCTTTCAGGCGACTCCTAAATATTTGTTTTTCTAAGAACTGCTTCTGAGTCTCCCTCTCTATCTTCATTCTTCCCACGTGTGACAAAGGGGGCTCATCTTTTTAAATATCATGATTATGCTGATTACTCCAGTTCTGATTTCCCAGTGGCCTCCTGAATCTGATTGCTTCTGTGACGTCATCGTTTGAGTGAGTGACAGATCACACAAACGGTATATGAAACATGGAATTTTAGCTGCCCTTCCAAACCCACTGCGCTCACTCCCTGTAAACTGTCCCAAGGCTTCCGCAGCATTCAGGGTTCTGGCTGGCGGGCTTGACTCCTCGCCTTCAGCAGCCTCCTGCTGTAACTACTGGGAGAGTCCTGTGTGCTTGTTGATTGAATGTTCACTGGTTTCACTGAGCTTCACCAAGCTCCTTCTCCAGAACACCACCAAACAACACCGTCTCTATCACCTCTTAGTGGCCACCCAGACCAGGCCCTCACTCAGCAACTGGGCAGCATCACTCAGTAGTGTTTCAGAATCACAAATCGCCTGGTCTCACAGTGGCTTCTCCTGGGCCAGCAGATACCCTTTGCTCTCTCACAGGCTTGAGCCCTGAACCACCAAGTGGATTAGCTGGTTCTACCGCTGTGACGAACCACATCCCAAAACCAGTCAAGGAAGGAGGAGCTTGTTGTGTGCACAGTCTGAGTGAGCATCCATCAGAATGCCATCCTGGCCTGGCAGCATGAGGCAGTCAGTCACACTCTGCCTATCTGTGGCCAGGAAGTGTGGAGGATAAGTGTTGGTACTTAGCTTGCTTCTGGCTTTCTTTATCCTGTCCAGGAAGCCAACCTATGGGATGGTACTGCCCACAGTTAGAATGGATTTTCCTTGCCTCTGCTAGCTCTATGTGAAACTCCCTCACAGACAAGCCCAGAATTTGTGGGAATTCTAAATACCATCAGTCTGACAGTCAAGGTCAGTCCTCACACTGGGCCATTGTCTGTCTCCCAACACTGCACTTCCTGTACGACCTGTCTGTCAGTCCTGTGTCACACAGGCAAGGGCGAACCTCTGTTTGTAACTACCTGAACACCCCACTCTCCATAGTGAGGGCCCCTGTGTCACACAGGCAAGGGCGAACCTCTGTGTATCACTACCTAGACACCCCATTCTCCATGGTGAGGGGCCCCTGTGATACACAGGTAAGGCAAAACTCTGTTACTCTCTGGACACCCCACTCTCCATGGTGAGTCTGAAGCTGCTGTCTTCTGTGAAGACTGAAGTCTGTAGAAGCTTTCTGTCTGTTCTTGTGACAGGTAAAGCCTGGGTCCTCCACTGGATTGTCGTCCTGACTCTCTCCATAGAATGCTCTGCTCGGATCTTTCTCATCTTAGCAGCTCTGGTTCTCTCTATCACTAGAGAAATGCTATTCAAAACCATTCCCCTGGTTGTTTAGTTGTCCTGCTTGGTCCATCATCATTTTTTATGTCACCTTGCTTTCTCCTTCAGCGTCTTGGGTGGTGTAACCTTGGGTCCACTCCCTTTGTTGCTGTCTCCCCTCCTCCCTGGCAGGCTGCTTTTTGAAATGGTCCATCTCCAAACCTTCACAGGCCACTTTCCAAGGTGACTGGCTACTCTAGCCATGAAGGGCACTTGACCGGCCACTGTCTGGATAGTTATCTTTTCTCACATGTCAATCAAAGACAGAAAGCTCCACCCACTTTCTTTTAGACTTTTCCTTCTCTGCATCAGGTACTTTAATTTCAAGGTCTTTTAAGGTTTATCTGATACATGTCAGCTGTGTTTCTCCTAACCTGGCTTGAATGGAGGAAATGCACCCTCTGTGTGGATAAGATGGGGTAAATTGTATCCCTAAAAACACTCTATGGGGAGACTGTAAAGTACAGTCTTTCTTTTTGCACAGAGTCTGAGAACAGCTCCAAGAACTTTTCCTTGTGCTTCATGACTGACTTGCAGAGGCTTGTGTCTTTCCTTAGAACCCTGTGCTACCTGCAGGAAGACAGTCTGGGAAGGCCTGAATGCGCATGCTTAACATTTGAAGGAATTAACATTTCCTTCAAAGGGAACATAGATGTGATTGCTGAGTCAGCTAGTGTTAAAATGGTTGGAATCTGTGGTGTCCTGGGACAGGCTTGCAAGGGTCTTGAGATACACTAGCTATCCAGAGGGCAAGACAAGCTTATAACCAAGCTTTAAGATATCCCCCAAATAAGGGCAGCTAGCACCACCTGCATACGATAACATGCTATTGTTCTTGTTCCTTCACAGCAGAGGCTTATATAGACATGCAGCTGTTAGAGCATTCCATAAAGAAGAAGGGAAAATATTTTGATTAGTAATATGGAGGACAACTATCACCTAGTAATAATATGTTTTGCTTTCTGTTTTTAATTTGCTAAATCTAATTATAAAGTTTTTATTGTACACATGCTGATTAGTGGAATAATAATTAACTTGAACACCCCATATGTTAGTCACTTTAATGATCTTCTCTCCCCTAACACCTAATAATCATCTCCCATGTGATGGTTACTTTCTTTCGATTTTGAAGGGAACTGATCCCACCCTGATACATTTAAACTTCTGCCTGGTGTGAGTCATTAGAAACTATAACTTGGGGCTGGAGATATACCTCAGTAGATGAAACCACCTATTGGTCTTCCAGAGCACTGGGCTTAGATTCCTAGCACCTACATAATGGCTCATAATCATTTTTGTAAGTCCAGTTCTAGGAGATTGGATGCCCTCTTCTGACCTCTGTAGGTACTGCATACACATGGTGCACACACATGCAGACAAACCCACATACCCACAGAATAAGATAAATCTACCCCAACTTGTAATTCATGAGAACACTCAACCCTGCTCCCTGTGTCCACAAATGTATTCCCGAGTCCTTCAGGACAGCCTTAAATGTGTCCATTACATCTCCTTTTATGATGCTGGTCTCTGATATCCTGGCTGCATGAACAAATGCTCACTTGGACAGAGACAGAAGCACCCTAGGTAAGACTCCAGCCCACGCAGCAGGTGTTCCCTATCTACAGGCACAGAGAATGTAACGGTTGGCAAGTGCTCTTTAGTCTACGTGGAGATAAGAGGTTTGTTTCGTTCCCTGCAATTCATCATGTCCCTTGGAATGTTTATCCGGAGGGAGGAGAACAACCCCAGGCATTCATTTCCTACTTTAATAGCTTGACAGTTACAGGTGCCCAAATGACTTTTATGTTTCCAGATAGCCCCATTGTCATTCCTTTCACTGTCTGCTATGAAACATTGCTGAGCTAACTCTGAGGACCGAGACCTTAAAACATATAACAGCCGCGAGGTGATCGGAGCTCAGATTTGAGATGGCTGGGGTCTGACGGTGTGGGATTCTAACCGCTCAATCAGATCATGCTTTCTCTTGGTGGCAGATACATCAGAGTCACGGGATCAGCCTTTTATGTCAGAATTAATGGGATGCAGAGTTTAAACCAAAAATAATCACAGCCGCACCACAAGGGCTCCTCCCACAGATGCAGCTGTGCAGGCATGCTGCTTCCCCTTGTCTCCAAGCTTGTCTGTGTGCAGATGTCACAGGGTCATGGTCACTTACAGCTGCGGCTCCCGGAGTTTTCCATCAAGATAAGTAGCTTCGTGGTGAGGCCATCTGCCTCCATTTATCTCTGCACAGCGTCCAGTTTGGAAAAAAAAATGAAATGTCTGCCGGAGTCAAGTCTTTAGGGACGTGAAAGCCAAGCTGAAATCTCTATTAATTAATTTTCTCCGTGCCATTGTCTAATCGGCTTTAAGATGGTAAATATGACATGTGTCCAAGCCTACAGACAACGCAGCATGGTGTCCTTCCAAATGCGGGGGTGACAAATTCCTATGGGGTCAGTTATTAATATTTCCTGTCACATGGGACTTGCAAAAATAAATAAACAGCCAACAGCGAGTCTCGGTGGCTGCCCTGCGTCAGCAGACTGAGATGCCCAGAGCACGGAGGTCAGTCACGTGACGGGGTGGGCACAGGGTGGTGTGCTCCCTGAACCCTCACTGCAGAGTGGGGTCTAGAAGGCAATTTCTGAGCGGCAAGGAGGCCAAGAGTGAACGCCAAAATTGAAATGGCATCAAGGATATTAGGTCCACAAAATATAATTAGCGGAGCTGAGAAACTGACCCGTAAACAAGAACAACTGCATCCTATCTCAGGGTGGGGTTTAAAAGGACTCTAAATGAACTGCCTTTGCCTGGGCTTTAGAAGGCAGCTGAGATGCTCACAGCTACAGTGCCCTCTTCACCCAGTGCTTCTTTTATTGCAGATAGTAATTCGGACTCAATTTCTTTATATTTACTGCTCGAGACACATTAAAAAGTTCTTACAGCCACCTCCGATGTGAAGCAGTGCAGAGCCCTGGAAGAAAACCTCGCCATGGCGGGGGTCAAAGGCTGTCGGGAGAAGAAAATATCAGACCGTGCTTTGCACAGTCTTTTACTGTTTCTGCTCTTTCCTTTGGCTGCTGGTTGAGTTCCAAAGGAGGCAGCATAAATACAGCGTGGGACAATGTCTCCAACTGCTATTGCCAGCTCTTGGTGTGGGCGGAGTTATTGCCGCAGCCTAATGGATCACGTATTATACGCACATCATGTGCCACCACAGACAAGACATTCTCAAAAGACATCTGAGCAAGCCAGAAGCTACTCTTCTGCCTGCAGACCAAGAGCTTCTAGTTCTCAGAGTGTGAAACAAAGGACAGAGTCGGAAAGATGGAGTCTAGAAGGTTGCCAGAGCTGAGGCCAGCCTTGTCGAGCAGGGCCTCCAATGCCAGGCACCATGGGAAGTGAGTGAAGCCCCGTGTTCGCTAGACTCAAGGAAAGTCTCCCGTTCCTCAGGCAACCAGAGGACGAGGACATCATGATCCGAACACAGGAAGGACGTGCTTGGAGGACATCTGTGTCATCCACTTTGCTGCGGCAAAATATCTCAACCAGAAGCAACTCAGAGGAGGGAAGGGTTTAACCTTCGGTCTCTGAGGGGATACAGTGCCTCACAGCAGGGAAGGCATGGCCAAGGGAGGACATGACAAGGCCGGACTGACCGCCAGGAAGGCCATCACTGTTGTCCTCACACAGGAAGCAGAAAGACAACAGAAAGGAGAGTCACAGCAGAAATCCTCAAAACCTGTCCCCAGAGATGCACGTCCTTTAGCTGTACTGCTCCTTACAAGTTCCATAACGGCACCAACAGAGGATGCCAGCTGGGGACCAAGATTATAAAATACATGAGTCTGTGGGGGACATTTCTTACTCCCATCACCCTTCATATTATACTAACAAGTGTTGTCTCCATCCTTGTGTTTTATTGAGTTTATATTATGTGACCGTATTCAGCCACGAGAGACAGAAGTCAATGTAGAGTGTCTTTCTTCTCCCTCACTCTCCACCTATTCCCTCTGTCTTCCCTTACCGATACACATCATAGCTGTTTATGTGCGATATGCATCATAGCTGGTTTATGTTAGCTTATGTTATTCCCTTAGGTTAGAATCAACTATTGACACAATAAATAGCTCCCATCTTGAACAGAAGAAAAGTTTAGTCTGGAGCCAATTTTGAGTGATCATGGCCTGAGAACATATATTCAGGTCTTCCCAAATACAATGCTCCAACATGGGAGAAGTTTCATAGAGTTTTTATGGTGGCAGAACAAAAAAAGTTGCAAACCAAGGCATTTAGAAAACACACTGGTGGGAACTTTAAGAGGGAATTTCAGGCAGGCAGAGGAATCCCATCTAGAGGCCTCAGGGCCTTCTGAGAGCATCTTAGTCTTTGGGTTGGTTCAGAATAGGGTTTTCTTAGGTTAATACATTCTGAAGGTCTTTAATTTAACTTTAAGTGGGTTAGGTCTGACATAGAGATGGGCAAGGGATGGAATTTTAGGAACTAAAGATAGCCCAAAGAAATTAAAATGAGAATATTGGATCAACAACATTCTAGGTTCTTGTTCATAACCCAGAGATGACTTAAGACACACAGGAGTGTGTGCACAGATTCTACCAAAAACTGATACTGTTTAGTGTAAGAGATTTGAGCATCATATGTAACATGAGGGGCCTGTTCGTTGGAGTTTCTGTCCCGCCTGGTACCTCACAGCTGGCAAGCCCCAAAGAAAATCACACAGAGATCTCTATAAGCTATAAAGCTGATTGGTCCATTAGCTCAGGCTACTTATTAGCTCTTATAGTTTATATTAACCTATTATTTTGATCTATTTTTGCCATATGGCTCTGCACCTTTTTCAGCTGGCAGGTCACACCCTGCTTCCTGGGTGATCTGAGCAGGACTGGGAGGAATCAACTTCCTCCTTCCCAGAATTTTCCTGTTCTCATTGCATCATTTTTACTTCCTGTCTGGTTTTCCCACCTATACTTTCTGCCTGGCCAATCAGCATTTATTTAAAACATGATTGACAGAATACAGACAATTCTCTGGCAACAATCATGGATTTTGTTATTCAGGGTGTGTGTGTCCTGAAAAACCACCCCTCACAGACAGTGGTGGGTGAACACACACTGTCTCCTTTGCCTTCTTCCTCACTAACGTGGTAGCTGTTGTCTAGGAGAGAAGACTGCTGAGTTTACGGTCTGTTCTGTGAGTCAGTTTAGTATGAAATGACTTTCCTTAATCCCCAAAGCCCAAATCTGCAAAGCTTTGAGGCCTGAGACTATGAACATTGCCCCAATGCCAACATGACCTTAGGTGACCCAGATTTGAATATGTGCCCAGGCCTGGGCCTGTGGCCATTGCTCAGCGGTGGAGCTGTTGTCTGACATGTGCAAAGCTCTGATCTTATCCTTGGTACCACAAACAAAACAACAGCAACAATTGCAGAATCACCAAACTCAGAAGAATGTCACTCCTATTTCATATAATGCTCAGGCTGTGTGTATAAAGGGTGTGAAATGAGAATGGATTTGTGTTTGTGTTTAGTCTCATGCCTGTGATATCTTGTTATGTACATGGAAATATCCACAGATCTAAAACCCCGAATCTGAAACACGAGTGAGTTCTCAGCCAGTCATCATTCCCGGTGTTGAAGATTTCTTTAGACGCTGTGCTGGATTCCCATCTACTTGCTTGTTTCTCGTTTGGCTCAGCCTTGCCCAGAGAGGTCCAGTACAAGTCATTCTGCAGGGAAGAAATCTGACATTGTGCTCCAATGCTCCAGTTTGCTCTGTTGCTGTGATAAGACACGCTGGCCAATAATGCTGTGGGGAGGGAAGAGCTCATTCCAGCTTATGCTTGGGGCATAGTTCATCACAGAGGGAAATCAGACAAACTCCAGTAGAAGATGAAACACAAACTACAGAGGGATGCTGCTTGCTGACTTTCTCCCTGGTTCATGCTTAGATAACCTAGGGATTGTGCCCCTGTAGTAGACTGGGCTCTCCCATATGGATGAAGACAATTTCTCACAGGGGTTACTATCAGCCTGTCTGTTCTGGGTGCCCTCCTAATTGAGACTCAGGTGACTCTAGGCTGTGTCAAGTTGACAACTAAAGGTAAATTGAGTACATTAGTGTAGATGGAAGTTTCTGTCCTGCCTGGTTCTGCAGATGTTCAGTCCCAAAGAATCACACAGAAGATTATATTAATTGTAAACTGTTTGCCCTTTTAGCTCAGGCTTATTATTAATTAGCTCTTACAACCTAAATTCATCCATAATTCTTATCTACGTTTAGCCATGTGGCTTGGTACTTTTTCTCAGTAAGGCAATCTCATCTTTCTTCCTTTGCATTTTGCTATTGACTATGTCTCTGCCTTTCTTCTTCCCAGAATTCTCCTAGTTTGGTCGCCCTGCCTATGCTTCCTGCCTGGCAACTGGCCAATCAGCATTTTATTAAACCAATAAAAGTAACGAATCTTTATAGTGTACAAGAGCATTATCCCACAGCACATTAGTCCTGAGGATTTTGTTGGATTTTTCTTGAACTAAGCATATACTTTAGAATACCTATGGCTCAGCAGTTGGACCATATAACCTTGATTTTATCCTGTATGTTAAAAATAGTCATGAAATAGTAAAGAGGGCTTCTAGTTTGGGAACCAGGTGATGTTCATTATAGTTCAACTTTTGCTTCTTGATGAATTTGGACAAGGTAAATATCATGCAATCCTTCTCACACTCTGCTTCCCAGACCTGCAGCCTACTCACACCCCCCCCCCCCCGATTACCAATCTGAGCCACACTGCACCTGAATATTCTGAGCAACACAGTCTGGTGGCAGTGGTTGAACCCTGACTTGACTCAAAGTGAGGAGTTTTGTGTCTAAGAATCCATGATTCCCAGACATTCCAGTTGATGGAGAATGATTTCTACATTATCCTTTGTATGGTGCCAACTACAATTTTCTTGACACTATCTATAAATGTATTTCTCTGTGTACAGATCTAAACTATATGATGACCTTGCACTGAGGAGTCCGAACACAGCAGAACATGACATCTTGTTCTTACAAACCTTCAAATTGAAGACTTCCCATAAAGCAGAGCTGAGAGATGCGTCCAGATTGCTTGGTACTGGGGATGGCATGCATCTTCTGGTTTTAGCAGCTGGTTGATGCACCCAGGTTTTGGAGAACATGACTCCACTGGGCTTTCATCAGATCACTCATTATTCATCTCTGCATGGCTCCATGAAAGAGCAAAAGCTGCCCATATGGAGGAGCCAAGGCTTCTCAATGGAACTGTGATAATGCAGCCTGTCAGCTGACTGTTACTGGACAGGAACAATGAATCTTACATGGGAATGTCTTGTCAATCTTCAGCTTGCAAATTTACATACATGGGAGATTTTTGATTCCATACAATGGACCTACCAACATTCTGCATAGTACTGTGCTGATCTGTGGGCATCACAGTGATGTCCCTGTGAGTGCAGACTTTCTCAGAGTCAATGAGGCAGATTTTGTGGATATGCTCAGAATGGGGTAGGTAGCCTGAAAGTGGGAAGGAAAAGAAATTGCTGTTCTTTTGTCTTCATGAGAGGTTAAGAGCTAGATAATTGATCCATTGGTTGTTATTTATCAGGCCCATCAATAAGGCTGCTAGAACCACACACGTTTGAAAGAGAAAAACAGACCAGATACTACATGTACTTAAATCCCTTTCTTGCAAAATAAGAAATATATTTTTATCAAGGTAAAGTTTGCTTCTCTTGGTGACAAAGACAGTCAATATTAGACCCCCACACGGGGCCATTTGCGTCTTGAGAAGAGTAACAGGATGCATTTTTTTCCTACCAACTTCTACCTTGTAAAATATTATTTTTTTCATTTCTTGGCTGTCACATCAGCGGCACAGAGTGCCCAGTGGCTTGATAATTTATGCATTAAATGCATTAACTTCTTCCACTTCCTTTCCTGAGCAGCTTATCAAAAGCGATGCTCACTCCAGTGACTCAGTGGGTTTCTGAAACGGAGCAAAGATCGGTGACATGAGTTTGTGAAATCCGGTTGACAAGGAGCCACAAGGGACTTCAGGACAAGGAGAGGTCTAAAATATGAAGGAGCACTCCATGGTTTATTAAAATCTCCTTTTCTCGAAAGATCCTCAGATTATCCAATTTTAAATAAAGAACATAAGGACAGAAGACTGAGCCATCATCTGAGACTGACTAGGTCACCTGATTCTGTAGCAAATGCCACAGTGACCACAGGACCAGAGCCCAGCAGGCTTGTTTTAGCAATTTTATACCAATTAATGTGTGCTAAGGTGGTAGCACATTATATACCCTGGCGATTCTTATTTTTTTTCTAGACCGAGTCTCATGTCTCCCAGCATGACCCAACTTCTCTCAGTAGTTGAGGGTAGTCTTGAACTCCTTCTGCCTCCTCTCTCCTGAGTACTGGGATACCTTGCTAGCTAGAGATAGAGATTTTGGAAACAAAATTAAGAGCTGCTGCATGTATTAGTCACTGTCCTGGTGCTGTGATAAAACACCCGAAGGAAAGCAATTTAGGAAATAAAGGGTTTATTTGGGCTTACAAATTCCAGAGGGAGAGTCCAGAATGGCAGGAAACATGGCATGGCAGCAGGTGGCCGGGGCAGGTGGCTGGAGCAGGTGGCTGGAGCAGGTGGCTGACTGATCACACCATTCATCAGCACACAGGAAGCAGGGTGAGCAAGAAGTGGGGCAAGGTTATAAATCTTCAAGGCCTGCCATTGCTGTACTTCTTCCAGGGAGATTCATCTTCCTACAGGTTCCATAACCTCCCCAAACAGCACCCCCATCTGAAGAATACATGTTCAGATATGTGAGCCTTTAGGAGACATTTCTCATCAAACCATAGCATTATAGAAAACCGAGGGTCCCAGAAAGGGGCCTGGGTTTATTCCAACCGGTTTGGAATACTCACACTACCCCTCTCTTGGCCACACCTCAGGTGTTTGCATTTATGGGAGTAGAGAAGGGTGCTGGAGCCAGGGAAGAGTTTGAATGAAGCAAGCCATCTACAGGCAGTGCTAGCACTTGAATACTAACTGGTGGAAAGGGGACCACATCATCTCAGTGTCAGGGCAGAGTAATGTCAGCATAGGGTCAGAGATAGGGTAGGACATAGAACAGTTCCCATTCTGGGTGGCAGTGGACTCATAGCTCCTGTTTCTCACTTCTAAGGGACGATTGTCTCCTTTTATAGAGCTAACCTGCCTGGTCATTCAGTTTTATTATTCATGTGCATGGTTGTGAATGTGGTTACAACATGGCAGAGGAGTTGAGCAGGGATGTTGTCATACCACACACTCTCTCACAGGCACACCTATGCATACTGTACACTTACTCACTGGTACACCTATGCACACCACACACTCGCTCTCTGGCACACCTATGCACAGTGCACACTAGCTCACAGGCACACACACTCACTCACTGGCACACCTATGCATTCATCACATGGATGCTGAACATCTGCTGTAAGGAAGACCCTGTCTGAGTATCATGGGTATGAAGATGATACCATACTAACAGGTCCTACATTCTAGGAAAGGACAACACCCTAGTTTGTTTTTAATGTGATCTGAAAAGGGAAATCCCAATTCCCTCTCAGTCTCTAGGTCACTCTTTCTCTCTTTCTCCGTCCCTGTCTCTTTCTCTCTGTCTCTCTATCCCCTCTCTGTGCACACACAGACACACCTTTTCTGTTATATATACATGTATATATATGTATATATTACAAATAAATGTTAGTGTCTAGCATAGTCATAAAATGGCAAAACTCTTAAGTTTTAAACTCATTAAATCAGTTTCATGAAAGTACCATATTTGTCTTATCTTTTTGATATCTATGCAGAAGCATTTAGTTCACAAGAAGATGAAAATTGTAGCTATTGTTAAAATGCTAGCAAATTAATCTTTTTTTTTTCTGTAACAGAATGGCTTACTACCCAGGAAGGTGAAGGATTAAATGGGCACTGCACTCAATGTCCCTTATAATCAGACACGAGGTAGAGCAGGAACTGCGGGTGAAAAGCAGGCACACGTCCTGAGAAGAAGGACCCGGCGGTGATCTCATCAGGCCGTGCTAGCTGCCTTCCAGGCTGCTTCATGCTTCAGCTCAGCCTGCGTCACAGGGATGGCCTTGAGGATTCTAGTTCTAGGTTCTACTTATTTCATACACACTTTTGTCGTCTTCTCCCCCTCCCCCTCCTTATACTTCCCTGTGTCTTCCCATGTACAAGTGTGGGCCACAGAGGGTGTATGGAAGTCATAGGCCAATATGGAAACTTGGTTCTTCCATTCCCCCATGTAGATCCTAGGGATCAGACTCAGCTGGTTGGCTTGTGATGTGGGAGAGTCTTCTGTTAGTGTTGATTTCATTCGTTAATAAAGAAACTGCCTTGGCCCATTTAATAGGCCAGCCCTTAGGTGGGTGGAGTAGACAGAACAGGAAGAAGGAAGTAAGGTAGATGCCTCAGGCAATCGCCATGCCTCTCCTCTCAGGGACAGTCGCCATGAAGCCAGACACCAGGTCAGACATGCTGAATCTTTCCCGGTAAGACACCACCATGTGGTGCTACACAGATTATTAGATATGGGTTAGTCAAGATGTGAGTAAGAGGCTGAAACTAATGGGCCAGGCAGTGTTTAAAAGAATACAATTTGTGTGTTGTTATTTCGGGGCATAAGCTAGCCAGGTGGCCGGGAGCCAAAAAGGCGGGATGAAAAGCAGGCCTGCCCGCAGCTCTCACTACAGGCTTGGCAGTCAACGCCTTTATCTGCTGAGCCATCACATCCTCCCTCACTTTATAGAGGGAGAATGAGAGCTGCTTATTAACAACGAAGACTTAGTTATACGTTAGTTCATCAACACTCCTTAGAATTCATTCTTTTCTTTTTCAGTTTTCATAGAAGAGGCTATCATATATCAGAACTAATGATAACTGGATGATCTGAAAACTGCAGGGGAACTCTCTCAACTAACATTTGTCTTCACTGCAGAGATGGCCTAAAAGTGAGTTTCTGAGTATATCCAGTTTCAACCAAAATGTACATCATGGTTGTAACAGTGAATATCAATGGTCAACTAGATGAGATGTGGAGTCAGTAGGGGGACAGTCATCTGGGCAAGCCTAGCAGGGGTTATCTTGTCTAGGAGAATGGAGCTGGGAAGGCCCATCTACTCTACTGTAGCTGATACTGTTCCCTAGGCTGAGATTGTGGACTGTATACAAAGAAGAAAGTGAGCATCCATCACAAGCGTTCATCACTCCAAGCTTCTTGATTGTGGATGCCTCTGGTCAGTGTCTCAAGCTCTTGTTGCTGGGATTTCCCCATCACATGGGCTATACCTTGAACTGTGCCCCAGAGTAAACCCGTTGTCTGTAAGTAGGTTCTGTCAGGGTATTTTTTACCACAGCAGCAGGGATATAAACAGAGGCAGTGAGTTTAAGAAATACAGTCACTCAGGAATTTACTTAAATGGTGGGATTTTATTCTTACTGATTTTGTTCTTTTATGCATTTGATTAAAACTTGTTCAATGTTGTTTTTTAAAACAAGATATTGTGGAAGCATATACAGTATAAAAAAGGGTTTATTCTAGCAACTCTATATATTTGGTAGGTGGTCATAGTCACTCAGAGAATACAAAAAATTGAATGTCTCCTTTTGCTTGTTTTAAAACAATTTAAATAGCATATGGTAATTGTATAAAATAATAGGTTAATTGTGGTGTTTTTCATATGTATTTTAATATCTACATGCTTCAGATTCCAGAACTCTTGGAGTCATGCAGAAGACATCTTCAACAGCCATCTGAACATTTGATGGGTGGGACATGGACTTCCAAGCAGCTGCTCAGAGGAGGCTCAGTGCCTTGTCATTCTGTGCCTTGCCTCTTCAGGGGGCTGCTTATAAAGGAGGGGTGTCCCCAAGTCATAGTTCCTAACAAAGGTGTGTAGTGTATTTGTAGATAGAGAGGAAGAAAGAAGTAAGGGATGAATGGAGGGAGGGAGGGAGAGATGGAAAGAGAGAATCAACCTATGGGATTCCAGTGTTCGGTGCTGTCCTGTGGCAACACGCCAGATGGAAGGAGTGTCACGGAGCTCAACGTAGAGCAAGTGTGGACTAAGTCAAATTTAGGGTCCTTTCAATTCTTTACTGGATATGGTGTTTATTTGGAATTCAGTATCTTTTCTCTTTTGACTTCACTGGATAAGAAGGAGTCTAGTCAGGTTTTTTTTTGTGTGTGTTTGTTTGTTTTGTAATAAAGACCACATACTAAAGTAACCTTATCATACTCCCAGTGGCAGAACGTTTCTGTAAACTTCAGGCGTAGTCTTGATATCCTAACGGAGACGAACATGTCTGGAGTCGGTAACATGTATTTCCCTCCTAGCTGAGTCCAGGACCAATTACTTACACATAGCCAATAGAAGACACCAGAACCCTGGTAACATCTAAAGACACACATTTCCTGTGGTGTTCAAACCACCAAGACCTTTGGGAAGAGAGGGTAGGACAACACAAGTGGAGGGGCCATGCCGTGTGCGTAGAAGTGATCTTGGTTAAAGCAGTTGTGTGCGTTCACATGTAAGTCCATGGCACATGGGTCCTAGTCCTTCTCCCTGGCAAACAAACCCTGGCGTATGCAACGAGCCAGGTTGAAAATCTAAGCCATTACTCTCACTGTCCTTCACAAAGCACCTTCTCATCGGTTCCATTCACTTAGGCTCTGGCTAGGATCCCCACAGGGCAGCCTTCTGCCTTCTGCTGTGCCAGTCCAGGGAAATTGTATCTAGTGAAATGGAGGCCCACCGTAGGATGAGATTAGTGATTATGTAAGATTATGTCCCATCCTCGGGCTGTAAGAGGCTTATGTAGTCGTGGAGATCTGTGTAAATGTTATTAACTTCAGCTAATTAGGACCCTCTAAACCTGAAAATCTGGATTCCAAAAGCAGACATGAGAACCCTTGGACCGGTTTTCTGAATTACAAAGTAGCTGACATTTGCCTGTGCCCGGGGCTTGTGTAAATCCTTAGGCAGCAGCAGTCTGAGCCAGGGATATGGTATCTGTTATGAGTGGCTGTGTGTAAAAGCTCTTGGGTTTCCCCTCGGCTGCTACCAGGACTGTGACTTTATGGCTACATTGTAAACATGAATCCACTTGGCCCAGACCTTCAAAGATGGGAGTAAACCCTCTACCTGGGAACACCAAGTAAAAGAAAGTCCTTACTGAGTATGAAAGCCACCATTGAATATGACATATTCTGCTTGGATGAAGGCTGGGCATTGCCATGTCAGACATGCCCAATGGTCTTTCTGCTGACTGCAGGGAGATGCCCTGAAAAACATAAATCATGCCATGTTATTCACATTTGGTGCTGTTTTGTAAAATTATATTATGTAACTTTATTATTCCACCCTACATGCATACACGCATGTGCACACACGAAATGTACCTATGTTATATCTGGTCCCTGTAACCTTCTTTCATACCTGTACCTCTCAACCCCTTATCCTTCACTCAAACCCCATCCTACACTTATGTCTTTTTTATTGTGGCTCACTGAGTTTGATTAGGGTTGCTTGCATGGCATGGGGTACAGTAACCATTAACTGCCTCAAGAAGGGGTGGAGTCTCATGAATTCTTCTAATTACACACAATGGAATATGGCTCTGCTAAGTCTCATGCAGGTGACCACTGTCTGCTGAGTTTATGTGTGCAGCAGTCCCATCATACCTAGAGGCCATATTTTACACCCTTCTTACCCATCCTCTGGCTCTTGTATCTTTTCTTTTCCCTCTTCTGCAATGTTCTCTGAGGTTTGGAGAGGATGCCATAAATGTGTAGAGGTAATGGATGAACACTCAACAATCTCTTGTTCTCAGCACTTTGAATTATTATGAGTCTCTGTATTCACTGCTGCTTCCTGCAGAAAAGAAACTTCTGTGACCATATAAAAATTTGAAGGCTGATTGACAGTTGTAGGTTCCTTTTTAGAGTACATACTCTCTCTAGCTATGGGCTTTTGACCAATTTTACATTGTAATCCATGGTTTCCCTCCAGTAGAATAGGGGCTCAGATCCAATCAGAAAGTTGTTGGTAATCCCTATAACAGAACAGCTATGCCACTCTTGTACTTTTGCCTGGAAGGTTGGTAAGGTAGCATAGGATTGACCCATCTCTGTTAAGACTGTTGATGACTCTTCTTCCTCAGATAGCTGTATGTAACTTTATATTTTATGAAAGCTAGCCAATAAGGAGGAAGCTTTCAACTCATTTCCATTTTGGTTTCTGCATATCTTACAACTGAAATGTGTGATGGCTTCTGCAATAGTGCCCAGTCATCTAGTTCTGTGGGCAACCTAGAGCAACAATAGCCTACATTGTTTTGGGAGACACAAAGGCCTTCATGACTAACAGCTCATGTATTGAGCACCTGGTATTAGAATTTTTTTTGTTTATTAACTTATAGCTTTTGGAAAAAGAATTGGAGGAGTCTAGTGTGATATTTTAGCATGTGCACACAATGTAACTAATCAGATTAGCATGTCTTCTCCTTATCTTAATGTTCAGAACCTTTGAGTTCCTCTCCTCTGTATCTTTAGAGAATATTAAGCTCCTTGTGACAAACAGTAGCCGTCCTACTGTGCTTCAGAGCATCAGCAGAATGTCTATTGAACTGCTTTGTTATTTATATTCATCATATCCTTCTCTCTTCCATCCTTCTCAAACCCTAGTGACTACTTTCCTATCTTCTCCTTTGTGATGAACATTTGTTTTTGCTATTGAATTTGAGAAAGAACTAACAGTGTCTGTTTGTTCTTATCTTCACAAAATGTCTTCTGTGCCCATGCACCTATCTATGAGTCACAGATTTGCATTCCTTGTTATGGGTGAAAATATCCATAGCTTAGCCTACATGTACACGCCACTTTGCTCTCCCATTTATCTATTGCTAGGCGCCTTGGTGATACCACACCTCAGCAACTGTGAACAATACCCCAATAACCATGGAAGGATAGGTGTAGACAGAAGTTCTGTCCCGCCTGGTCCTGTAGTCACTCAGTCCAAAAGAAACACACAGAGGCTTATATTAATTATAAACTGTTCAGCCTATTGGAATAGGCTTTTTATTAACTAGCTCTTTACAGCTGAAATTAACCTATAATTCTTGTCTATGTTCAGTCATGTGGCTTGGTACCTTTTCTTAGTGAGGCATTCTCACCTTGCTTCCTCTGCGTCTGGATGGTGACTGTGTCTTTCCCTCTTCCCAAAATTCTCCTATTCTGGTTGTCCCACTTATATTTCCTGCCTGGCTACTGGCCAATCAGCATCTTATTGAACCAATATGAGTGACACATCTTTGCAATGTACAAAAGCATTATCCCACAATAGTTCCCCTTTTTTGTTTTCAAAGCGAGACCCGGAATCTAATCTCCTTTGTTTAGCTTTTTTCCTGATCATTGTTTATAACTTGTAACTAGCACAGTAAATAAAGACAAGCATCCATAATCCATTTTTGCGGGGGGCAGGGGAATGTGGGTATATTTGTCTAGGCTACTTTTTGCTGATTGGTGACACTGGTAATCTTATGGGGACCCAAAGAAAATTTAGGATTATGGTCAAATCCTGACTGGAGTATTCTGAGAGGCTGGATAATCTCAGTCAGTAGCCTTGAAGCTGTTCTGAATGTAGAACTCAGGAGCTCCACTGGTGCAATAGGTTAGCATGCGGTACTTATATGAAGGTAGAACTCAGAAGAAATTGCAACAGAGGTGCTCTGAAATGTTAGATCATTGGAGATTTTTCAGGAGGTCTTCCTCAATCAAACCTTACTTTTCCTAACCAAGAATGAATCCGTAGCCTCTCATTTCCTGTGGAAACAGAAGCAAGACCTCTTCTCCAAAGTAACATATTTTTTGACTTAAATTTTGAAGTCAAGGCATTTTTTAAATGTAGATTGGATTAACCTAACAGCATTTATAATTAAATGTCTTTTAGTGGCTATTGTTCCTTCCTCAGTAGTCAAACAATTCAGAGATAACATAATAATATACAATATCCAGACTCTCTGTGTATTTTCCAACTTTACATGACTTTTTTCCTTATTCTACTTCTTTTATTTTTATTTTTTAATTTTTGGTCTTTTGAGAAAGGGTTTCTCTGTGTATCTTTGGCTGTTCTGGAACTCACTATATAGACTAGGTTGTCCTAGAACTCACTATATAGACCAGTCCTAGAATTCACTCTGTAGCCCAGGTTGTCCTTGAACTCACAGAGATTGCCTGCCTTTGCCTCCCATGTGCTGGGATTAAATGTGTGCACCACTACACCCAGCTACTCTATTTCTTTTTTAAGGACTTTCTCTATCTTTTTTTAATTTTCTCTTCCAAGCCTATATATATTTTTAAACACATTGTAAACCATTTAAAGGGTTTTTCTTTTTCCTTCTGAATCTGTCTTTACTGTATATCTCTATCATTTTTTGACCACATGAGTCTTCAACCTGCTAAACAGGATTAAAGCTGCGGCTTTGGTGGCTGGCTCTGTCCTTTCCTTAGATTTTTGATTGTATAGCTTCATAGTGGAGGTACTGGTAGGAGCCACATTTATTGTCACAACTCTGTGGAGTTTCTAGGTCCGTTCCACAGCCAAGCAGCCTGATGCTAATTGCTCATAAACACCATTTAAGTGTGTGGTGGCAGAGCTTCTTAAAAGATATGAGATTTTTTTTTTTTTGCTAGTGAGGAGTCAGAAAGCCTTTCTTAATGGATCTGCACTTCTGCCTGCCACTATTAAAAAAAAGCCTACCCGAGAAAAGAAGGTCACCAAGGAACTATGCTTGACTCTCTTCTTGTCTGCCTAGAATCCTTTTGCTTCAAATGTTCTTTTTGTTAGTGATTTCTAGTGTTAGTCAGACAGTCAGAAAAGATACAGGAGGTTATGCCAGTGGTTTTGAGTTTTTTGGGCTTCTTTTGTGACCTAATATATTCATATTCTATAGAATGTCTGATGTGGTGATGGAAGGGTTGTGTATTCTGGATAAAGTGTTCTTTGCATAACTGCTGGGTCCATTTATCTCACTGCTGTGGGGCAATGGTCTTGTACCCTGTAAAGAATTGTCTGTTGTATTGGTTTAATAAAATGTTGATTGGCCAGTAGCCAGGCAGGAAGTATAGTCAGGGTGACCAGAACAGGGAGAATTCTGGGAAGAAGAAAGGCTCAGCCTTTAGTCATTGCAGAGAAAGCCAGACACAGCAGAAGCAAGATGAGAACACCTCACCGATACAAAGTACCAAGCCACATGGCTAACACAGACAAGAATTATGGTTTAATTTAAGATGTAAGAGTTAATAAGAAGCCTGAACTAATAGGCCAACAAGCTTATAATTAATGTAGACCTCTGTGTGTTTCTTTGGGGCTGAGAGGCTACCCATTCTGTTCATAGGACAGAAACCTCTGTCAACATCCCACTGTGTAAACCAATGCTGATGTATTTCTGAGGATTTGCTGGGTCCATTCATCCCATGATGTAGACCAATGCTGATATATCTCTGTGGATTTGCTGGGTCCACTCATCCCACTATGTAGATTAATGTTGATGTTTTTCTATGAAATTTTATAAGGATAATGTGTTCACTGATGTAAATGGGGTACTTTGGTATGTAAAAATGGGGTGCTGTCATCCCTGGAAGTGGTGTTCTGTGGTCCCTGACTGCTGTTGCTTTATGCTTCCTTCTCCCCCTTAGATTGGATGGTATTATCTTATTAAATTAGACATTTGGTATAAAGAGTAGATACATTTATAATCATTATATGGTATTGAATCAGCCAGCATTTGAGTCTTCTGATTTAGGTTCTTTTTATCTCCCGCTATTTTCTGGTTCTTGACTCAAACCCTGAAGTACTCTGTGGTCCCAGGCTCTTGAATGCTTAAAGAAATTCCCTTTCATAGTGCATATACAGAATTGTCTGGGTAAGCAGGTGCTAGTTGTTGGTGAATGATGGGGTCAAGGTTCACATGTCCTGCTATGGACTGTATCACAATGGTTTACACTCACCTGGGGACAACTTCTCTAGGTTTAAATGTCTGTCACCATTATGGCCCAGATGCTTTGAATTCTGCTCGTTATACTGCGGCTTC
Source organism: Arvicola amphibius (assembly GCF_903992535.2). Classification (NCBI taxonomy): domain Eukaryota; kingdom Metazoa; phylum Chordata; class Mammalia; order Rodentia; family Cricetidae; genus Arvicola; species Arvicola amphibius. Next base: position 4,757,612 of record NC_052054.1, read on the forward strand.
TCTGTGGGAAGGATTGTGGTTTTAACTGGCAAATGGACTATCGTACTTCATATGTGATTCTGGTAAATTATTCCAAGTGTCTTGCTCCTTTCTTAGCCAGAGCAAGTCACTAGAATGTGACTTACACACACACACACACACACACACACACACACACACACACACACACGATGCTGAGTCAAGCTGTTACCTACTTTGTTGTGTAACAGGAAAAGTCCAACTCTTAAGAATCCCTCTCAGGGTTCAAATAGTGGAGAGAGCTAACATCTGAGAGCTAGAAAGACTACACACAACATGATCTTTCTATTCATGTTTCTTTCTTCTTTCTGTTACAAACGTTCCCAGTAATATATACCCTTATAATGAACAATTCCCCAGCCCTAGCAGGTTCCAGGGCTAGAATACTTTTTCCCCCTTAAAAGTCAGATAAGAGTTTTCACACACACACACACACACACACACACACACACACACACACACACACACACACACACACACGGCTGCCTGCTCAAAGGTGGGAATAGATTAGTGCATATCTGCTGAACTCCTTAATGGAGAAAGTTAGTTAAGAAAGGGATAAAATCAGGGAATCCTAGAAGGAAAGATTCATATGCTATGCTACATTTTTAGGTGGTTAGATAAGGGGCTAAAAATTTTATTTTTAGTAAAATTATACATAGGGCATGGATTGCTTTATAAATCATCATGCAGCCTTTTTCTCCCAGCATGCATAGAGGATATCAGGTAGCCAGGCAACCTACACAAACAGTCTGGGTGAAGCTATGGTTCCTGATCTGATAGCATATTCATCAGACACTGGAGTTTTACAGAACTTCAGATCTGGAGTTTACACCTATTGCTCTAAGTGGTAGAAACAAAGAGGAGAGCCAGGCCTCTAAATGATCAGTTCCAGGGTATGCGGTTATCAGCCATTCTGATCGTGGGCATTGTGGATCTGTAATGTGGCATTCTCTGTATGCTGTGAATATCATTGGTTAATAAAGGAACTGCTTTGGGCCTATAACAGAGCTATAGGGGAACAGATCTAAGTGGGAAAAACTAAATGGAATGCTGGGAGAAAGGAGGTGGAGTTAGAGAGACGTCATGTAGCCCCACTGGAGACAGATGCTGGAACTTTGCTGGTAAGCCACTGACACATGGCAATATACAGATTAATGGAGATGGGTTAAATTAAGATGTAAGAGTTAGAAAATAAGCTAGAGCTATTGGGCAAGGCAGTGATTTAAATAATATAGTTTCTGTGTGATTATTTCGGGGCTGAGCAGCCGAGAACGGAACAAGCAGCCTCCTCCAACAGGTCTGTGGTGCCAGCAGGAAGGCAGTCTTTCTCTGGGTTGCAGTTAATTATCTCTTCCGCTGTCCTTGAGAGTAAGACACAAGCAATAAGTTTCCTGAACCAAAAACTGAGATGAAGGTGAGAGTAAGGAGTTAGGAATCTTTCAATGTAAGGTTAGTTTTGGGTCACTGTATTCCCTATCTATAAGTCAGGCAAAACCAGGGCAAGCTTTTTCTTCTATCTCTCTAAGCAGCTATGAATCAGTAGCTTTGGGTAAGTAGTAATTCTCTGTCCTTGGATATCTGTGAATATCTTAAATGGAATGTTTTTGCCTGTACCCTAAACATTGACCAAATGCCTGTTGATAAAGAATATTGCAGTAAAGCAGATATCTGCATTTACCTAGGAGAAAGGAATGAAGGCCTGGCAGTGGGAAATTATTTTCATATGTAACTAGGAGAATGTGATCAGTAAACCCCAAAAGCATAGGAAGATAGTACTCAGTAAATTCTGAAACAGTTCTGAACTGTGGGATTTAATTCCCAAAGTTGTAACAGAGGAGAGTCAGCTACATCAGAAATCTACAGCAAAAACAGCTACTTTATTCACAAAGCAATAATCCCCAAATTCCTTGCATTTTGGTTTAATCTTCACCAAAGTGAAGTGACTCTGATAAGTCACTTGTGAAAAGATGACTAAGCAGTTATTGCATATTGTGTGGCTTGTAGTGCTGGGTCTTGTACTATTATTAACTAATCTTGACTATCTAGGATAGTATGTAAGAAATGTAGTTTTTATGAGGCACTCTCCAAGACAGGATCCTGCCTTTCTTTACTGTGTCTACTTTGCATACCAGTTAATTTCTCATGAAAAGCCTATATCTATCTATCTGTCTTATCTATCCATCTATCCATCATTTATCTATCTGTGTATCTGTAGGGGCATGGGAGATTGATAAATAACCAGACCAGCTCAATACAAAAGATTTAGTTTTTAATAATTGAGGAAAAAGGGAAAACTTACACAACCAAAGATCCCGTGAACACCAGGAGCGCAGGGAACCAAAGAGGAAAAACAAGCACGCATCAATGGTTTTATATGCTATTTGGGGCCCCTGGGGGGGGGACACACCTTATACAGCACATGATTGGCTGAAGTCCCCCATCATGTATCTATCATCATCATTTAACTATCATCTATCTATCTATCTATCTATCTATCTATCTATCTATCTATCTATCTATCTATCTATCTATCTATCTTCTATCTATCTATCTATCTATCTATCTATCATCTATCTATCTATCTATCTATCATCTATCTATCTATCTATCATCTATCTATCTATCTATCTATCTATCTATCTATCTATCTATCTATCATCTATCTATCTATCTATCTATCTATCTATCTATCTATCATCTATCTATCTATCTATCTATCTATCTATTATCTATCTATTTATCTATCATCTATCTATCTTTCCATCTACCTATATATCTATCAGTTATTGAACTATCTATCACCTTTCTCTATCCATCCATCCTTCTGTTTATTATCTCCTCATCTTCATGATCACATTCTCTATCCATCCTAAGAATAGGTAACTACAGTCAACTACGTTCTTAGGACTGTGCTTGATGTACAGTAACCATTGAATTAATGATGTCAACTTTTAAAATGTTAATGGGAAAAATAAATTAGATTAGTGATTCCCTTACATTATGAGTATTAGTAATGCCTAGTGTTTTCTTTTTCAATTTTTTTACTATCTATTCTGTTTAGTTGCTGCCATATTTTAAGGTTATTAGTTAATTATTTTAAATAATTGCCTGCATGTATGTCTGTGTAACACACATGTGACTGGTGCCTGCTGGTGCCAGATGAGGGCATCACATTCTCTGGAACTGGAGTTATGGATGGTTGTAACCACCATGTGGGTGTGGGGATTGAACCTGGGTCCTCTGCAAGATCAGCCAGGGTTCTTAACAGCTGAGCCATCTCTCTCACCTCATTGCTACCATCTTTCACTCTTGTGTGTGTGTTCATTTTCCTTTTACTAAAATATAAGAAAGAAGGCAGAAGCATTCTGAAAGACCAGTTTGACCTTACAAATATGCCTATGTACCTAGTGAATTTCCAACCAGAATCCATTTTTCCTTGCTCAGAACTTGCCTAGTCTTTTTCTCAAGTGCATAACACAGAAATGTCTTAGAATAGCTTTACTCTGTGAGTTAGTAGTAAGGTCTTTGTCACTTAAAACATTGCACTGATGCCCAGGGTAGGCTAATGACAAGATTTCACAGGTGCCATAGAAGCACTTATATATAATATAAAACAATAAGGAAGGTAGCAAATAAATTATCATACAATAGCAATAAGTATAATGATAACAACAATAATAACCTAGATGCAGCCACTTTCTGGTCCTGCATTCGAGTATCTTACTTTCCAGGATGGGTTTAAAGGCCATGAAGACATTGGGTCAATGTGTGAGGGAGGCCAAGTGGAGGCAACTCCACCCTGTAACTAAAGGCACTATTGCAGCACCAGTTACAGCAGGCAGAAATTGCTCATCTATGACTCACTATATGAGGTATATGCTGAAAGACCAAAAGTCTGCAGACAAAGGGTGAACTTTGACAGCACATGCTCATCATTATTTATTTTGCCTCTATCTTATTTTGACAAGGGCTTAAGGCCATCTTCCAAGACCTTCCTAGAACTAATCAGAGAGCTGTTGCATGTCAGCTGTAAGAGCCCTGTTACAGGTCTGAGGATCTGTGATGGAGTGGTGCTATTTTAAACAATGCGAACAGACAGAGCAGACAGACATGTGAGTGCAGCCTGTATGAAGAGCAGTGCTTCCCACCGGGGAAGAAGGGAAGCATATCCAGGAGTTATATTTTGGTATTAGTAGGCATTTGCTGGATTGTCTAAATAGCAGTTTCTCTTTTATTTCATAAGTGATTCTAGGGATCCTGTGCGTGTTGTTACTCGGAGATACTGGGGATGTCCAGATGTGGGCACCCTGGGTACCATTCTGTCAAACTTTTGAGATTCTACTATTCTGCACAGTGTTGAGGTCAGACACCGAAGAAACAGGGAAAATCGGGAGACAATACTCTAACGTTAGTTTTAACTTCTGTGGGGAATGCATGAAATTTGGATCTCTTTTTATTCAACATTTTAGACACTTTTGTTGTGAAACTAACCCCTTTTATTTTATTTATATTTAAAGTTCAGAACCTATTGAAGGCCTTCAGGTGTATGTTCAGCCATGGCTTTAATGTCAGCATTTTATACTATTGCATATGAAACACTGCGTGAGCTTGCATTCCATTCCTCTTCAGGGGCCATGCTGATCTCTGTATTTATCCAACATTATCGGAGGAGGAACAGAAGTAGACTCTAGAGCTGCTTCCGTGGGCACTTGTCAACACAACCCTTAGTGACATGAGCTTAACTGTATTTACCACATCAAAAGCAAGTCATTTATTAATCACCTTGCATGTCTTTTGAGATCTCCGCCTAATCCAGCTTCTTGGCCCTTTGAAGACTGAGCTCAGTTGTGCTGCTCATCGGAGAACTGTCTTCTCTGTCAGCAACACACACACACACACACACACACACATGTTGACAGCACATGTATGTGCTATAGTCTGCTGGCCTAGTTCCCAGAAGTCTGGGGTTGTTTTTAGTCAGCTTCATAAAACTTTGGTTAGAAGCTCTTCACCTCCTGATTTGAGGAGGATGGAAGGCTGTGGAGCAGATGTCAGAGAGAATCTCTCTGCAACCAGGTTAGTTCCGTGCATGAGAAGGCTGGAAGAAACAGCCTAGGGCCATCCCTAGGGGAACAACCAGAGAACCACAAAACGTTCAGGTAATTTGTTATGCCCTCTCTATTAGTGAGTTACAGTTTTGCACTAACGATTAATTCTTAGCCAAATATAATTGCAAATTTGACAGTCAAGGGATATTTGTAGGGAAACTGTTTCTTGTGGATAACAGCCAGTGGACACTGAAGGAGAGTTTTTCCAGAACATATGCCCTGTCTTTTCTATCCTGTATGAATTAGAAAGCTCAGTCAGTGATTGCTTTAAATAATAGGATCTAATCCTACTGCCAGGCAGTCACATAATTACCAAGTCCTTATCCATTGCCCACTAATTTTCCATTTGTAATGTGTCTATTTTGGAATGAGAAGAGGATTCTAAAATAGAAAAAGGAATAGGGATTTAGAGAAAGCTCTAGCAGAGACTGAAGATGTTCATATCTTACCGTGTATACTGTGTACATCACTGTTGCTGCTGGACTGGCAGACCTGTGAGCCTGCAGGAGGATGCGATTTTCCCAATGCAAAATGGAGCTTTGGACGGTTGTCCGAGTAGTGTAAGAAGGGAAAAGTGAGGATGTTGAGTAGTAAAGGCTAATGCAGTGATGCTGACTCCTGTTTTTGCTCATTCATGTTGCATGAATCTCACAGAGCAAATCAGCATTGTGGAAGAACGGAGACCATTCGCTATCACAAATGTAAGAGCATGCTAAAGACACTTTAGCACACCAGGTCCTGAAGACAGCCCAGCGCTCCCAGCCAACGCCACTGGAGGCAGTGCAGGGAAGAAGTGAGGGGACCTGGGCTGCTGGTGCTGTCCTCCTCTTGCTGCTCTCTCTGCTCTCCCCACTCATCAAAGCAGCGTTGGACAAGTCCTATGGGCGTCCTGTACCTGCATATCCCAGCATCCTCACAAGTGTAGGGATGTGAGAGGAGGCTGACCATGAACACTTTCCAGAGACACCTTAGGTTCAGATCTGTTTGCTCTAGGCATTGTGCTAGAGGCAGTCATAATTTGTTTCATATTAAGTAACCTTTATTCATTTCACAACTGGGGAAACAAAGGCACAGCGTTTAATCGAACTTAGGGCCCTGTAAGTAGCAAGTGGCAGGGTTGATACAGAACTTGGGGCACAGTCTCTGATACTGTATAATATTGTCATCTGGGTTGTGGCTGGTGTTCATGGATGTCATACTAGGGAGTGGTTCTATAGACACCTGTGGGAGGTCACATGTGGTATGGTTCATAGGCTCCACTTTATAAAGTTGAGAATTCCAGGAATATGAAATGCAGTAGAAAAGGAAAGAGATGTGATGCTGTCTACAATTGCCATGATATTTATACAAGTTAAACTGTAATAAAATGTCAATTGTAATTTCGCAGGGAAGCAAATTAACGCAAGAATACAGTAAAAGCAACAAGGCAATTAAAGTGCCATACTGTGATACATCTAATTAATATAAAAATACATAGGCAGAGAAATAAAAATCCACAGTTGTATAAAACATATTCAGACACAAAGATTATGGTAATAAATTTTATGTTACATTAGTAATTGCATTAAAAGTAAATGGATAAAATTGTCCTATGGATTTAGCTTTACCACTATTATTCTATAAAATTATTTAAGTTTTTTCTTTATTCTTGATCATTTTTACATTTTACAATAAACTATGGTTATATTTATTCCCTATTTTCCCCATCCAGTACTCTCCACACATTTCTTAATACATGCCCCTCCTAATTTTCTATCAATCAGTGGGAAAATAAGTCTAAACAGAGAAATTTATTTTCCCTTTAGCATATGTATATAGCTGACTTTACCATAGTCAGGGCTGTCTCTTTATACTGTTTCTGTTGGTATACCTCTATAAATTTGACCATACATGAGTCTTAGCTCTCTTGAGTCCCCGAGAAACAATGCATTTCTACAAATCCATTTGGGTCTCTGGGTTCCCAGGAATAGGTTGGAGCATCATAAATCCTTCTATCCCTTTCTCTGGAAAATGTGATGTTTAACAATAGCTATGTGATGTTTTCATAAATACATGCAACTAAATTATTCACAGGAGTAGAATAAAAGCGAGCTTGGGAAGGGAAGGGCTTTTAGGGGGGCTAGTTATAGACAGGAGGACTTCAGAGAGCCTGATACAGTCATTCTCATCTGTGAGACTGACTATCTAGGCTTCAGATTTCTGTTGCTTTCCTGAGAGCTGGAATTTAGATTCCCCAGGACCTACTTAAAAACTGGGCAGACATGCCAATTACCTAGGATCCCAGCACTCAGACCATGGGACAGTACAGACACAGAGGAGGCAGGTTCTGAGGGAATCTGAGGGAGGCTCTCAAGCTAAATCTGGCTTAGGAGAGCAGTGGTGAGCTATGATGTCGGAGGGCCTTTAATGATATGGTAAGGTATTTGGGCCTTGAAACACGCCCCTGTAGGTAGTGGAGTCTAACTTTCTCCAGAAGTCATAGGAAACTTTCTTAAAAATACTTTTATTCAAAGGCAAGAGCCACGCAGCAACTTTTCCAGGCTGCCAGCTCTCGGCTGGTGTGGCGAGATAGGACCAGTCCAATTTCAATTTCACTATCTCTTCTCCAGACACATTAGAGCGTGACCAGCAATAAAAATGGAAAACACACCCCATGGGTTGATAAATGCCTCTTGAGAAACACCCGTCTTCCCAGGGGCAGTTGCATCTCATAAGTTATAAGAAGAGTCAGCGAGGAATCGCTTGTTGCCCGTCCATCCACAGACTGGAACAGTTTGGAAGTAAAATGCATAAAAGACTTAATTTAGAAGTGTCTCAATTACATACTATTGTCCCGCACAATCCCTCCATGGTGCAACTGTATGTGCTTCATTAAAGCACAACAATTGCAGGATCGCTGCTTAGAGATGTTCAGAAAGAACGCTGACATGGGTAACAGAAGCCACGAGGATGACTGGCTTTCTATCACGAGGCACTTAGACACCAGCATCTGTGAAGAGGCATGCAATTATGTCTGCACATCATAGCTTTTTGTGCTTGACGTCATAGTCACCATTAGTAGCCCCAATGACAAAGGCTTATGGTGGCTCCCTGGACTGTAATTTTATGCTCAACCCTTTTTGAAAGTTGACATGAAATTTGTTATTTTCACACAATTAATAACCTCATGAAGAACCCACTAAGTTGGAAGTCAGCAGAGACAACTTCTATTTGGTACAGAAATCACACTTCTTCCATACCTATTTTTAGAGGAAAAAGAAAAAGAGAGTCATTGAATTTTCACCTATAGAAGAAGTCAACTAAGTGGAAACAGAGGCTGGTACTGAAGGAGGGTGGAAGCATCCATCACCACTGGAGTTCCATCGGCCTCCATGCGTTCCCCTCAATATTTAATTAGCCTGCAGAACCATATACCCTTATTTAAGGCTCTAGTAGTCCTCAGGTAGGATGCTTCCTGTGACCACTGACCCATGTGCTACCCAGAAACCCTCTAAAATATTCACATCTGGGTGCATAAAACATGAAAGTTTTAGTGCTTCCTTCCCGTTGCTTAGCATCTGTACATGGCACTTCTGAACACCACACTTCTAAGTAGGAATAAAATTAAAAATTAATATATGTTCCCATTTTGCTCTGTAAACATATATTTTCCTCCCAGTGAGGCATTTTAGAATGATATTGTGCAATACATCCTCCTGACCTGGCTGTGATGACTTAGCCATGGTTGTCATGTCTGAGGAACTTTTACATTTTTATTGTTAATGGATAGTAATTTAAACATCACCAGGGTGCTAGAATGTTCCATTATGGATAGAGAAATTCAGCACAACCCAGGTGTGGATGAAATCTTAGTAAGTCTTCTTCACCAGCTGAGCACTGTTGCTTACATCAGAATGTCCTTCCTCTCGAGTTTAGGGTAGAGGTTTTTGTGGGGAAACCCCATTTAACTTATGGAGTTGATTGTGTGTGTGTACATTGTTGTATTTTGAAATTTTTGGTGATATAAACTTACATATATAAATGAACACATTTTCAGACAGAACTCAGTCATCTCTATAAGCATTTGCAATTGTAGAATCACACCCCAGAAAAGTGATGAAGAAAATCACTACTCATCTGGAAGTCACCCTGAATTCCCATGGAGTCACCTGCCTCTCTTGTTCCTGAACCGTGGCAATCCGTACTCCACTCTCTGTTCCTAAGAGTTGGTTTTGTCATTTTCTTTAGCTGTATTTTATAATACGTCTCAGATTTATCCATGTCGCTGCTTGATATAATGTTTCTTTTTTATTGTTGAGTGACATTCCCTTATACGGACTGTTTTGTGTAAAATACTTCATCTTGGGTGGATTGATAACAAGCGCTAGGTTGAATGACAGGTTCATGTTTAGCTCATAGGAAATTTCCAATCACTTTCTGAGGCTCCGTCCTACTGTCCGTCCCCATGGACAGTGCCTGGCGAAACAGAGGAGGGGTGGATCTGGGGGAGACGGGCTTTTAGTCACCCCACCATGGTCTAGTATGATGAAAGCTTGTTGCTTTTAACCTCTGTGGAGTGCAAGGAGCAGGATAGGTCCCCACAGCTTAAGTTTGTATTTATTAGAAGTACTAATTTTTTTAGGATATTTAGAGATTGATTTTTCAGTTTCCAGGAGAGTGTCAAGTGTTTTCTGTCTTCTCATTGTACATTGCAAGAGGTCTTTACATATTCTAAACCCAAGATTTTTATTGGATATATATTTTAAAATACATGCTTTTAGAATCAAGATTTCCCTTAAATTTTAAGTGCTTTTTCAGAGTCAATTTTAAGTCATTTATATCTTTTGTTTTGTTTTGTTTTCAATACATGTCAACTGCAGTTTTCCCTTCCTGCACTCTTCCTACCTCCCATCTCTTCCAGATCCACCCCTCCTCTGTTTCCTTTCAGTTTTGAGATTAACCATGTTTAAAGCATAAACATAGGACACCAGAAGGAAAGTGTAAAGCAAACGGCATTTTCTCTGTTTATTCTTTGCAACATTTTCTAAAGTTTCTTCCATGAACAAATGTTCTTTTTAATTTGAACATTGTTGTTATGATAGAAAATGTGCTTTTTTTCCTCCTCACAGACGATAAACAAGTCTAGCAGCTATGGGGGCGGGGTGGGCGGATGGCAGTTAATGGATGTGCTGAGCTCCTAAGCCACAGGTGTCCAAAAGGTGGGAAGCAAGAGGTGCCCATAGCAGCATATACTCTGGAGAAAGGCCAGGTGGCCCCCCGGTGTGATTGCACAGTAGAGTCAAACTTATATTTAAAATTTTTATGCTTGTGATGCAAAGAACTTAGGATCCTTCACGTGTGAAAACTGGGATTTACAGATGAAGAAACCCAAAGTCCGGGCGCCATCAGCTGCTTCAACACCGTGAGGATGCACAGAAGGAAGCTACAAAGCTGACTGAAGAAGTTTGGGGTTGTAGAGGTTTTTAGATAGGGAGGGGTTGTAGAGGTTTTTAGATAGGAAATAGCATTTTCTATCCATAATTAGAAAATGTCAACAGAAAACAACTTAAATAAAAGCCTTTTAAAAGATCTCTTTAAAAGTGTAGTAAATTTCTGATGTTTCAGAATAGACTATGTATCTCCTATTCTGACTCTTCCTTAGCAGGTCAGACAGAGAAAATTTCTACCCACCATCTTGTCCCAGTGCCCCTCACCATCACCTGTTCATGACATCACATAGGACAGCCTTGTTTCTCATGCCCACTCCCACTTTTCTCTTTTCTCTTCATTTTGAGTCTTCAGTCACTATTTAGTAAATGTTGATGGATTGAGTGGCTTGGGCAAGGCATTGATAATAGTCAGGGGTTTCTATCAAGAATGGAGAATGTGGTCAGAGAAGAGGCAGTGAACTTGATGGGGTGACTTGAAAGGCAGAACAAGAGCAGTGGTTTCATAAGCATCATGCCCCTAGGGAGTCTGGATGAATGGAAATACTTGATACTCACTGCATTGAAGATTGTTGAGGTTGATATGAAGGCTCAAGGGTCCAGTCCCTGCTCACATCTCTTCCTCTTCCATCATTATCCCTGGTATGTGTTCCTCAATACTTCAGGTTCCACCCTGGTCCCCATTTTCTTCACTTGTGGTACCAGCTAGGCAGGTGACACAGGGTTGTTGGCAGAGTTTTCCTGTCCTGACTGCCTATATCAGAATAACTAAAAGAGGATTAATATTAATTATAAATGCTTGGCCAATAGCTCAGGCTTATTACTAACTAGCTCTTACATTTTTAGTCAACCCATATTCCTTCTTTATTATCTTCCACATGGTGGTACCTTTATTCACATGGCATATTCATCTCCTGCTCCCTCTGCATCTGACTAAAATCTCTACCCTTCTTCCTCCCAGCATTCTCCTAGTCTGAATCTTCTGTCTAACCTTACTCTTTTCAGCTATTGGCCAGTCATATTCTTTATTAAATCACCATGGCAACAAATTTTCACATAGTGTAAAAAAATGTTCCATGGAATTTCCCTCTTTTGTCTAAATAAAAAAGGAAGACTTTAACTTTAACATAGTAAAATTATATATAACAAAGCAGTTATCAAGTAAGAATATCCAGTCCATTTGTGATATGGGATGTTCTTTTGTATATGTGTTGCTTTTATTGGTTGATAAATAAAGTTGTTTCAGCCAATAGCTTAGCAGAATAAATCCAGGTAGGAAATCCAAGCATATATATATATATATATATATATATATATATATATATATGTATATATATATACATACATATGGAGAGAGAGAGAGAGAGAGAGAGAGAGAGAGAGAGAGAGAGAGAGAGAGAGAGAGAGAGAATAGGTGGAGTCAAGGAGATGCCATGTAGCTGCCAAAGGAGAAACCTGTCATGTAGATGGAACGGTGGGGCTGCGTCCCACCACCTGGCTAGCTTTACACTCGAAATAATTACACAGAAACTGTATTCTTTTAAACACTGCCTGGCCCATTAGTTTCAGCCTCTTATTGGCTAATTAACCCATATTTAGTAATCCGTGTAGCACCACGAGGTGGTCACTTACCAGGAGAGATCTTAACCTGCGTCCGTCTCAGAGAGGAGAAGCATGGCGACTGACTATGGCAACTGCCTGAAGTGTCTGCCTCACTGTCTTCTACCCAGCATTCTGTTCTGTTTACTCCGCCTACCTAATTTTCTGTCCTATTAAAGGGCCGAGGCAGTTTCTTTATTAACCAATGAAATTAACACATAGACACTCCTCCATCATTGCCAGAACTTTAGGTAAGCTGCAACCTTGTAGAGATACACAGATTAATAGAAATGGGTTAATTTAAGATAAGAGCTAGCTAGGAATATATTTGAGCCATTAGTCAAACAATGTTGTAATTAATATAGTTTGTGTGATTATTCAGGACTGGATGACTGGAAAACAAAAGTACAATTTGTATTTGGCAAAATTAGAGAAAATAGTCTGTTTTCTATCTTTCTATCTATCTATCTATCATCTATCTATATCTATCTATCTATCTATCTATCTTATCTTGGTGTCTAAAGTTTTATACCTAATTTACCCTTTTATCATAATTAAAGAAAATAATAATTATAACTATATAATTTTCAACCCCATCAAAGACCCCAGAATGGTGAAATGTTACTTCATGACAGGGACAATCAGGTTACTTGGACAGTCATCCTAGGTTCTTCTGTGATGTTGGGGCATCCAACTATGGCCTATGGCCCTGGTATATCTAATAGACTTTTCTGAGAAACAGAGAATTTTGAAGAATTATTCTACCTTGTCTTAGCAAAGTTTGACAGCCTACTTTCTTATACCCTGTTGGTTCAATTTGGGCAGTATACTGTCATCAACTGGGACAAGGGCAGTTTTTTGCCAACATGGCTAGCTTTTGCCAGAAAGAAAACAAATTCCATACAGATTTTCTTTGATGACCATCATCTTCTTTGAAGTAGATTGGTGCTGTCAGAAACAGATGTGTCTCACTGTCATAAAAACCCTTAGGTTATTAAACATATTAAATGGCATATTTTATAGGTCTTTGAAGTATTTGAAGATTATCTATCTATCTAAATATATCTGCATATGACCTTGAAAAGTTATCTAGCATGACTATATTTTAACTATTATAAGTGACACTATTAATCTGTATTTCTTAATTATACATTATACTTTTAAATGAACTGCATAGATATAATCCTCTCAAAAGAGTAGAAAAATACATACAGTATAATAAAATTAACTTTAAATTTGTATCAATATACAAAAATTCATAGCAATGTAACATTTAAGAATAGTAGTTGCTCTTTTAGTTTAAAAGTAGATTCAATGATTTACACTTTTATCTTCTCATTTCTGTATCTTCCCTTTTCTTTTCAGAAAGAGATCCTTGAATCCAGTCTCTGTTGTTTATTGTTTTTCCTGACCATTACCATTAACAACTTGTAAGCAACCCCCTTAAATGATAAAAAAATCCATAACCTATTTTTTTGGGAATATGGAAAGTAGTTCTTTAGACTACTTCCTGTTGATTGGGGGTGCTGGTAATCTTTATACCCTGAGAAAATTTAGGATAATGGTTAAATCTTGCCTAGAGTATTCTGTGAGGCTGGATCATCTCAGTCAGTGAGTGGCCCTGAAGCTTTTTTTTGGATGCAGAATTCATTGGAAACTGCAACAGAGGAATTTTGAAATGTTGAATCACCTGGGCCTTCATTTTCATTGGTGTCTGTCTCCCTTGCTCTGAAAATACATAAACTTTAAAAGTTTTCTATATATATATGCATTAATATGAGTATAGACTGCGTATTATACACAAGTCATTCATAGCTGATTATTTTGTTTTATGTTTGAATAGGTAAAATATATCACACATCTTGTAGTTCTTTATGTTTATTTCTTTACGTCTATAGTCAGGATTTCAGGGAGTCCTTTCTCAATCCAACCTGATCATCTTTAACCTTGAATGAACCCACAGTCTTTGATTTTCTATGGAAATAAAAGCATAGCCACTTCCCCAAAGTAACATATTTTTTGTCTAAATTTTGAAGTCAAGATAGTTTTGAAATATATAGGTTGGTTTAATCTAGTTCTTCTTATAACCAGTGTCTCTTAGCAGCCAAAAAAATTAAATATAACACAACAGCTTATAGGATTCAGACTCGCTGTGTCTTTTCCATCTTTATATGACTTTTAAAAATTATTTTGCTCCCCTTTTAAGGACTTCATTATTTTAAAACTACATATTTTATGATTATTCTTACCTTCCGTTTCTCTCCCATGCTTATGCATATTTTTAAACACACTCTAACCTGTGTAGAGTGTTTTTCTGTGTGTTCTGAGTATTTGTTATCTTTCCTGCCTGCATGAACAGAACCTCAATCTCGCCTTGCGTGCACTGGTGGAACTTGGGCTGGTAGCTCAAGCCCACAGGCAGTGGCTGAGAGATGCCTTTCTGTACTGCAGCCTGTGTGTTATTGTGGGAACCCTCCCTGCAGTGTAGCTCATGGTGTGCTGTCAGATATCAGGAGACACATCTCCATATTGTGGCTGACATGAGATACATGAGACTAGAAAGCCATGTTTAGCTCCATTTTTGTGTGTTTGTAATCTTTTTAAAGCTTTTTCAGGTCTTATGTAGAAATTCTGGCCCACTTTGGACATCATTTGTAGGTGGAGTTTTTCTATCCTGACCACTCAGAGACTTAATATTAATTGCAAATGTTCAGCCAATACCTCAGGCTTGTTATCAGCTAACTCTTACATTTAAATTAATCCATATTTATTATCTATGCTTTACTGCATGGCTTGTTACCCTTTCTCAGTACGGCAAGCTGATCTTGCTTCTCTCTGTCTCTGCTGGGGACTCTAGACTCTGCCCTTCTTCCTCCCGGCATTCTCGGTTTGGCTCTCCCACCTAAACTTATCCTATTCTGCTAATGTCCAGTCAGCTTCTTTATTAAACCAAGCAGAGTAATACATATTCACAGTGTGCAGGAGGATTATTCTATAGCACAGGGAATGTGCTATGGAGATGTGAGGTGGTTGTGATGTCATGTGTAGACCCACCCTGCCTGCAGAATCCCAGTAACCTCAGTTTATCAGCACTTCCCCGGTGGAATCTAAACTGCTCATTACCATCTCTCTACATTGTTGCTGATAAAACTTGATCTAATTATTCTGTTATTTTTTAAAAATATTAATTTATTTATTATATATACAATATTCTGTCTGCGTGTATTCCTGCAGGCCAGAAGAGGGCACCAGACCTCATTACCGATGGTTGTGAGCCACCATGTGGTCGCCGGGAATTGAACTCAGGACCTTTGGAAGAGCAGGCAGTGCTCTTAACCTCTGAGCCATCTCTCCAGCCCCTATTCTGTTATTTTATTACATAATGAAAATGATTCTTACTTGAAATTCCTTCCTTGCCCTTTATGATCTCACTTTTTGTATTTCTTTGCTCATTAATTAAAACCCTCACCCAGAGACCCTACTTTCAAAGAGAAAGAAAAGTATTTTCTGACAAACTTTATAGAAGTCAGGTCACACAGAGGACAAGTCTGAAATACTGGGAGAATCACAGTCCCCTAAGCACAATCTACAATTTCACTTTCTCCTCCTTTTTATCTGCAATACCCCTTTCCATCCTATCAGAGTGTGGATAGCTGTCTTACATGTGCAGCCCTCTAGATTCCTCCACAGTGCACTGGCCCTTACAGGATGCCCACAGGATCATACTTTGCACTCACACCTTCCATGCTTACCATACGCTCACTTCCTCTGCTCTGTATTACGGATGTTTGCAAAATTCTCTTCTGTGGAAAGAATCTAATATTCACAGGGGCTGTTCTCAAATCTCTTAATGCATCAGATCACAGGGCGTGTTCTTATCAAATCTTTGATGAATAAGCTTAAGCTAGAATAAAGAAAGCATCAAGACTGAAAATAGAGCCATTAAACCAGGACTAATAAAAACCACGTGGAATTCCAACCATGGCACTCTGTCCTGTACCCAGGATAAATGGTCCAAAGAGGCTCATTTCCTGATGTAAATCTGCTTAGCAACAGATCTTGTCTTGGTTCCTCCTCATTAGCGCCTATTAGCAGAAATACACTTTGTGCCCATAGCATTTCCCATTAAGTAGGAACTTCAGCTGATGGCACAACGTGCTAATGCTCCTCACTGTGAAAGGATACCTTGAGGAAATTTCACTAGAAACAACTCACTGACTATACGTGATATAAAAACAGAATTTCGTGCCGTTTTCTCACACTAAGTTGCACTCAGAGAAGTTATTGGATGTTGAAGTATCTTTCCTAAATATGTCTTTCTCACTCATGTATATGTGGGCACAAACACACAGTCACACACAAGAATACATGTGCACACAAGCACACATGCTCTCACACACACTTCTACACAACACATACATACACACATACATGCCTGCGGCGTCACATATAAATATGCACACACATGCATACACACGGTTAGTGTTCTCTCCATGATGCTGAGTGTGCCTAGCATCTACCACAAACACCACAGAGAGAACAGGGCATTTTATACTCCACAGCCAATACTGTATCCCAATGTATAAAATATATACTTGTTAAAAACATGTACACAAAATGCAGCGGTGTGTGTATGAAGTCAGTCCATCACACTGTAAGACACAAATACTGTACTCAACAGTCATTTCACTCTTTGCATGACAGCAGCGTCTGTTGGTTTGATATTTTTTAAGACAATAAAAGGATTTAAAAATAAAACTTCAGCTGAAGTTTTTCTCTCAAAATTCCACTTGTATTTCTTGATTCGCTGGGCGCTAATCAGGGTGGAATTTTGTCATCAGTTCCTGACTATTTGTTAAGAAACTCAAGAGTCATCTTGACCCGGGGTCCCTGAGCACATTGGGAGATGCGACTTATGAGACAGCAAAAGACATGAATGCTAGACATGCTGTGCCTGAGAAGAAATCTGATTATTGCAGATTAGTTATGCAATGTAATTAATTATGCATTTTCCTCACAAAAAGGACACATTAAAACTAATTAAACTCTTAAGTGGTTTAGTTTGTAAGGCAAATGAACCCCATCTTTAAGTGACAGATGGTGGAATCTGCACTATCAAGTTGGTGGTGAGGGAAGGGTTGAATGTGACTGCTTTGGTATGGCTACATTTTGTGGAGTGATCTAGGCAAAGGCTTTGGTTGTTATCAAAAGACAAATTGGTCCAAGACTGTTGAGGTGAATGTTTAGTTATTAGGGGTGAAGTCATCATAGGTGGTATGCTTGCAAAGAATAGACTCAATCAAACATGCAAAGGAGAAACTGGACCCAGAGCACACCTTTAGTTTTCATCCAGATCACACCTTTAGTTTCCATCCAGAGCACACCTTTAGTTTCCATCCAGGTCACACCTTTAGTTTCCATCCAGAGCACACCTTTAGTTTCCATCCAGATCACACCTTTAGTTTCCATCCAGATCACACCTTTAGTTTCCATCCAGATCACACCTTTAGTTTTCATCCAGAGCACACCTTTAGTTTTCATCCAGAGCACACCTTTAGTTTCCATCCAGATCACACCTTTAGTTTCCATCCAGGTCACATCTTTAGTTTCCCTTCCAGATCACACCTTTAGTTTTAATCCTGATCACACCTTTAGATTTTCTTGGTATGAATCTTCTCTCATGGTGATGAATTTTACAGATTTTATCCCTTTCATCAGAAAATGATGTCTCTATAGCATGTGATTTTCTGTTGGATTATGTTTTTAATATGTCCTTATTTTTCTTTTGATCTAGGACTTGGAGTTATTATAGCATACTGTTGTGTGTAGAGATAGTATAAGGCCTTCCCTCCATGTTTATGGAAGAATGCCATGTGTAAACAGGACCATGGACACACAGACAACACACACATGACCTGGGCTTTTCCAAGCTTTAGCAGTTTAGCATTCGGGTTTTAATGATTTTTTTCTCCATCCCTGTTCTCTGTTTTGTTTTTTTTTCCTGTAGAGAATATATTGGGTACTGTGTCTTTTTTTATTGTGTATGTGAAACTTTGGAGAAAGTTCTACAAGTAGTGTATAATCAAAACAGAGTTGACTGTGTTTTGACACATAATGAGTCAGAATGTTCCCATCTTTCAAATCCTTTTATTTACATCACTGTTTCTTTCAAACTTTTTATGATTCAGTTACTAAAATTGATTATCCTTCAATACCTAGAACTTTAAGTATTTTAATGAAGGGTTGATACATGATGGATTTCCTTGGGTCCTAATTGAATTGTGTTTTTAGCCTTAGGCATTGAAGGTCATTCAGTATTTTATATACTACTTGGTATGTTGTATATTTTTGTATGTTATGTTTTGAAGAAAGAGGCATTAAAATGAAAAAACAGGGGTTTGGAGAGATGGCTTAGTGGTTACGAACACCTGCTGCTCTCAGAGGATCCAGGTTTAGTTCCCAGCACCCACACGTCACTACGCGACAGTCTCTAGCTCCAGTTTCAAGGGATTCCGTGCCCTATTTTGTCCTCTGTGGGCACCAGGAATGCATACAGTACACTTAGATAAACTCAGAAAAATACTGATGCACATAAAATAAAAAATAAATATTTAAAATTAAAAATCATCATATATATTTATATCTGTAAAACCACATGAACACAGATATTTTAAAAAATCAAGCCTGATTTTATTATGGCAGTTTATTCCTGCCAAGTCCCCTCTCCTGGGAGTCCCAGGGCAGGCTTCTCTTGGTGCAGGCACATGCATTTCTCCTGGGCATCCCTGCTGTCTTCTGTTCTTGTAAGGACACTGACCACATAGAGACAGAACTCTTCCATCTTAATTATCCACTGAGCACTCACCCCTAACACAGCCATGTCCTAAAGCACTATGGGCCAGGGCTTCAACACTGGAATTGAGTGAGAGCAAAATCAGCCCCCAGTAATGAACATACAACAGGATAAATAACCAAACAACAATACATTTGTGTAGATGAGATGGCCTGACACCAGGAGATTGTTTTCATTTAACCTGTGTATCCTGTGCTCCTAAAATAAAGTTGCACACTCCATTAATAAAATACTTGAGTAAAAATAAAGTATTTGAAATTGGATGATAGGTTAATTTTACTTCGCTCCAATTTTGTCATAACATTGATAGTAATGTTTAAATCTAAATTAGAAGTCAAATGTAATGTGTACCATGGAAGGATCCCACTCTGCATGACAATCTAGATAGTTGCGTTTTCTGGTACTCCCGTGAAAATCCTTATCCTGTGGCCTGTCAGGATCACTGTCTGAGCAGCAAAGATAACATTTTTATTTTATTTTTTTTTATTCTTTGGGCACTAAGGAACTCATGATCAGGCCTGAACACAGCTCTTCAGGTGCTGTGGCAAAATGCTCTCTCGACCATGCTTCTGACTCAGTTTCCTGTCTTGTCATTCACCACGTGTTCCCCAAACTCCTTGTTCTTGCTACAATCAGTCATTATGTTAGCGCCCACAGTGCATGTTCTCTGTCCTCTTCATTTTCAGTGTGATTTCTAGAATCATGATTTGTCTCTTACAGCCGCTATTAAGAGTGTGTGAGAGTTTTCACACACTCTTCAGAGAATACATGCTCAATGAAATGTGACTTAGCCACCAGGACAAATCCCTTCTTTCTATCTTTCTGTCCTCCCTCTCTCTCCCTCTCTTTCTGTTTCTTCCTCTCTTAAATTAGAACTTTTTCTAGGAACTTTTCTTGGATAATTTTGCCTTCTTGATTCCCCACATCCTGTTCATTATTCTAGTTATATGCATAAGTAACTTTTCTGTTGTTAGGATGAAATGCTATGATAAGATCACCTTATAGAAGGAAGAGTTTATTTTGGCTTATGGTTCCAGAGGGGAGGGTCCATCATGTCAGGGAGACATCGCAACAGGAGGTTAGAGCAGAAGCTGGCAAATCACGTTTTTATGCATATGTAGGAAGCAGAGAGAGTGGGGTCAGGCTGTAAGTTTCCAAAGATTGTCCACATACTTTACTTCCTCTAGCAAAGCTGAACTCCTGAAAGTTCCACAACCCCCCCCTAAACAGCACCACCTACTGGAGACACTGTTCAAATGCACAAGACTACAGTGGGCATTTTTCATGTAAACTCTCATAGCCGTTTAAATGAGTAGGCTTATATGAGAGCTGTCACACACCCTTTATTGGATGATGAGTATGAACAGCTCCCCAGAACTGTGTCTTTAAGGCTCTTGCTGACATAGGAAATGCTTACACGGAATTAAAGCTCTTGGGTTAGTCCCCTCTGCACACTCACGTTCTTAGAGGTTAGCTCATTTGATAGCGCCCATAGCAGCTCTCCATTTCTGCTGTGCTAGCGCCAGTAGGAGACTCGAGGAGTCTGTCTTAGTCCCAGTACCCTTTCTCCGTCTCCACATTTTTCTTTCTTTCTGTCTGGGTGTTAGGGCATCTCCCTCTCTGTCTTGCTTTTTCTTCTTCCCCCTCACCCTGCCTTTCTGTCCTTCTGTTTCTACGCATAAACATTTTCCCTTTTCTTATCTCCCCATACCAGTTTCCTCTATAACGTGATTTAAGGCCAGTTACAGACACAACGCTTGGGAGCCAATGAGCAGATGGGACTGGCATTCTGTAGCACTGGCACGGTGGTTTGGCTTGGAATCTGAAGTGTTCTTTTCGTTTCCATCATCCACCAGATGAGATGAGCAGACTCTTGCCTGTAAGGACCTGGCAAATACAATCTTTGGTGAAAAGGACCCGGCTGATGTTGGCAATAGAAAAACTCTCATTCTTGCCTGGAAGTTTATATGGTTTTGTGAGCTGAACTCTTCTTAAACCCTAGGACAAGAACACAGTCAGGGGCTACTGCATCCTGGTGTGGCTTGGGGCTCTACTCTTCCCCTGCAGATTTGCTGTCTGCTGCTTTCAGACTCTGTCAGCAACTCGGACAGGGCGGCGCATGTTGATAGAATCCAGATCGCAAAGCATAGTTCCTGTGGGAAAGCAGGCGCTCAGCTTGGGAGATGCGTTACTGTGCTGTAAACACAGTCTTTTCATGGTTCCCGTTATTGCTTTGTTACCTGTTTTGGTTTTTTTCCTTGAGTAGTAGCCTGAAAAATTTTGCACGCCCCAAAATGCCATGTTATCAAAAGATTAAATCAAAAAATGCCTTGTGTTCATAGACAAGTCACTGGAATTGAGAACTTTAGAAACAAAAACCCAAACTTTGATAGTAAATAGTCATGGAGACTTTCTCTTCAAAGTTCCCACTTAAGGGCTGAGAAGTAAACTCAGTGTCAGTAAACTCCAGTTTCTCCAGCAACTTTTGTTATCTTTCTTAAGTAGATTGGCAAAAACTGACTCCCAAATGCCACCTTTCATCTCCAGCAAGGCAGAGAAAATATTTCTTGTGGGTAGAAACCTTATTCGAAATACAAACATCTCAAGTGATACAATGAAAAGTACTTCCATGTACATATTTTCTATTTTCCTTTAAATACAATTCTGAAAATTTGTAGAGAGATAGACATTCCAGAGAAAGAAAGCAAATGTGCGGAATATCCACTGGAGTGGTGGGTTCTCTTCCGAGTCAGGCAGTTCCACATCACGTGTTGAAAGTCGTTTGGTAAACTGACCCATAGGAAGAAAGGAGCGTTTTGGATCATGGTTACACGTTCATGGGCCTGAAGTGAAGACAGTTGTCACAGATGAGAGTGTGTGGAGCAGCAGAGCTGTCTTGCCATGGAGACTGGGCAGGAGTGAGAATTACTAGAATGACAAACTGTCCTCTCAGGGTAACACAGTTCAAGACCAACTTCTCCCTCCTAGGTTCCACCTGCTCAATTTCCTATTATCTCAAAAGAGCCAGAACATGGCGTAAGAAGTATCATGGAGTTGCTTTTCTTCATCAATTCTAATGGTGAAAAGGGTATTTGGAGTCTTTAAAGGAAATAGAGTATAATATTTCCAAATTAAAAAGGTTAGTTGTTCTCCTATCCCTCCTACAAATCATACATGTGCTTATGTGTGTGTGTGTGTGTGCGCGCGCGCGCGCGCGTACACACACACACACACACACACACACACACACACACACCGGTACACATCTGTCATCACGTTTGGTACCTTTACAGTTCTTCCAGTACATTATTATGTTGTCCCATGCTGCACAATCTGGGAACAGCTCTAACCCTGGCTGATTTGTGGGTTTTCTAACTATTCCAGAAATTAGAATATATTAACGGTTCTTCTGCATTCCATTAGAGGAAGGGATAATTTGCATTTGAAGTCACTGAGATATAAGAAAGACCATTGTATAGGCTGAGTATCTGCTACTTAAAAGTGCTTGGGGTTATGACTGTTTCCATTTTCAGAGTCTTTCTTTCTTTCTTTCTTTCTTCCTTCCTTCCTTCCTTCCTTCCTTCCTTCCTTCCTTCCTTCCTTCCTTCCTTCTTTTCCTTTCCTTTTTTTTGCATTCTGAGATCTTTACATGAACATAATATCTTTGGGCTAGAACCCAATTCTAAAAGCAGCATTTTCTTAAAATTTTGATGAACCTTGTATTCATGCCCTAGAGATAATTTTATATAGTGTTTGTGGTAGTTACAATTGACAATCAGACACAGTCTAGAGTTACCTGGAGGAATTACCTCTGTGAATTTCTGTGAGAGATTATTTCAGTTACGGTAACTGATGTGTGAAGGGCTGTCCACTTTGAGCAGCACCATTCCCTGGGCCTTGGGGTCATGACCCGAATAAAAATCAGGAGCTGAGCAGCAGCATGCATTTGTTGACTGTCTTCTTCATCTGGTTGTGGGTGCAGTGTGGCAGTTGCTCTGAGCTCCTGAAGTTTGGACTTTGTTGCCATCATAGGCCTGAGACTGTGATGTAGAATGAGCCCTTTATTCTTAAGTTGCTTTGGCCAGAGTGTTGTCTTACAGCCTCCAGAAAGGAAGCTACGGGGAGCGTTAATAATGGATGAGGACTCTTGTTTGTCAGTATGGAATTTTGCACGTGTTGTCATATCTGCCCTCTGAAAAGCTCCAAACATTGGAGCATCTGTAATTCAGATTTCCACACAAGGGTTGTACAAACTCAACTGTGAACTACTTTTTTTTTAACGTTCTTTTCCCCATTGACCTGGGAGATTAAAAAGCTCTTGATTTGTAAGACATAATTTCACAGAGTTGGGTGCTATGGGGAAGAGGAAATAAGAATGACTGGTAAAGAATAAAAACATGTTCGATGTGTAATTCTTCCCAGGACCTCCTGGACTGTGTTTCAAAATGGTACAAAATGAAATACAAGGGAAACATTGTTGCAGAAAATGATAACCTAACCATCCATCAATCATTTCTATTGTGTGAACCTGACCTGCTACTGATGAAAAGTATCCCTGTCACGTGACTAATTCACTTTGAGTTCTCATGTTCTGCCTAGCTACTGCAGCCCAGACAAAGAGAATGTGCATTAGCTATGGTTTGGCTTTAAACCAACACATTCTTTTTTGGTTGCTTTATTTTCTGATTCTGGCATAGGCTAATTAATATAAGAGTAGCCATGTCTCCAACAATTAAAATGCAAACATCCACTTTATATAGTCTTTTTTTCCGTCTGAGGGAAGTTTCTCCTCCATAATCCTGGCACATTATGTATATTGATAATTAACAGCAATTTGTGCCTGGCGTTATGCAGAAGTAGTCACAGAGAGAACCGTGATCACCACCGAGCAGAGCAGATGACCCAGGGCACCACAGTGAGCATCCAGTTGAAGCCCAAGAGAGATATAAAGAACAAGAAGAGTTTGGAGCTCTGTACTGGAAGGGCTTTAAGAGAAGTAAAGCAAAGAAGGATATTAAAGTGGCAAGATAATGATTTCTTTTATAAGTCTACCCGGATACCAATGGCCATTGTAATCTGTGTAAAAAACATTCATTAAGCATCTAATGGGGCATAGAAGGATAATAGTGTAAATTCAATATTTCAGTCCAGAAATCACTTCCAGAAGTTGTTACCACTATAAGATTCACCCTGGGAAGTTAGAGTCAGCTCCATGACTGCTTGTGAGCGCAAGCCACCCTGGTTACTTGAGGCCGTGGTGTAGCGCTCCTGCGGGATGTCAAGTCCCTTGTGGGATGTTGTGACCACCTCACTGTTGCTGAGGGAGCACAGCCAAGCTGATCTGTACTGCAAAGCACTCGTTTGACCACGAGGACCCATGAAACAAATGAAAAGAGATGACCCTGCTGTTCTCGTGCTCTGTGGGGTCACTCTGAGGCTATCGGCTCTCTCTCATGCTCTGTGAGTCTGTTTGCTCTGTGGGGGAGAAATCAGGCATTGGTTTAAATATTTTCAAGGGTGTGAGTTCATATCATTTTTTATTTCCATGCAACCAGCCAAAGACATGGTGACAAAGGAAGTCATGTTCTCTGTCATCATCATTGCCACCTCATCCCCATTCCCTCCCCACAAGTAACCAAGATGCTGACTTCCAGAACAATGGATAGATAACACCTGTTCATATTTCACACAAGACTCAATATATATGCACATGAGCACACAAATTCATCTTTTTTATGTTGTTCTGTCACTTGGTGTTATATTTTTTACTTCTTTTGGTTTGTGTGTGATACAAATTTCCTCATTTTTATTGCCCAGTGCTGCTCTATTGTATTCCACAATTTAAAAGGACACACTTCATTCGACTATGAGAAAATATCAGCTAAAGCCAAATTGATGATGACCCCATTTGTCTCCTTGCTTGAGGTATTTTGTTCCCATGTACATTATATGGGAAATATTATGCAATTCGTTCTGACACTCAAACTGTCCCCACAGTTGTACTGTTGAATTGGCTCTTTTGTCGTGCCTGGTTTGAGCACTTCCTTCCAAAGCAGCATGATGCTCTTGGATCATTGTTGACTTTCACTGCAGCAGGCCTGCCACCAGCTTTCTCCAAGGGCTGTGGTTCCTTTTAGCAGAAAAGGATGTCAAATGGAACATGGTGCCTAGAAGGCTCAGCCATACAGCCAAGCACGATGGAGCAGGTAGTATATGAACTCTTACACACATCTTACCTATGCTTGCATTTATCAATCTGTCTGTCCATCCATCCATCTGTCTGCCCGTCCGTCTGTCTGTCTATCTAATTATCTATCTATCATCTATTTATCTATCTATTTGTGTTTCAGTGTTATAGATTGTTTATGGGATTTACCTATTGCCTTCCATTTTTACTTTGGTGAAATATTTTCATCATAAATAGATGTATTAATTTTTTTCCAAACTTATCAGTTACTTATGTGAAAATCGCTACTTACTCCATTGACTTAGGGAACATTGGTTCAATGTTTAAAAATGACTTTTTTGGAAAGGTCATTGATCTATTTCAATATGTTTTCTTTTTAACATTTTTTTGAGAATCTTATACATGTGTGCATAAATTGTCTTAATTTCTTTGTTTGTAATATTGTTACTATTTTTTTTATTAAGTTCCCAGTGTCCTTTGCTCCTCCACAGAAGACATTGTTATGGCAGTGTAGAAGGAACGGCAGGGCCGTGTCCCACCACCCGGCTAGCTTTACCCAAAATAATTACATGGAAACTGTATTCTTTTAAACACTGCCTGGCCCATTATATGTAGCCTCTTATTGGTTAATTCTCACATCTTGCTTTAACCCATATTTAGTAATTTATATAGCACCACGAGGGGTGGCTTACCAGGAGAGATCTTAACCTGCGTCCATCTTGGAGAGGAGAAGCATTGGCAACTCACTATGGCGACTGAAGCGTCTCCCCAACTCTTTCCCAGAATTCTGTTCTGTCTATTCTGCCTACCTAATTCTCTGTTCTCTTAAAGGGCCAATGCAGTATCTTTATTAATAATGAAAGTAACACATAGACACTCCTCCATCATGGCAGGATTCTTTCTTTCCTGAAGAATTTGAAGAATTTATTGGTTTGATTCTTTGGACTGGAGATCTCATTTTGGGAATGTTGTAATTACAGGTTTACTTATTTTTTTAATCATAATGATGCTATTTAGAGATTTTATATTTATTTGAATATGTCTTTAAGTTTTGTCTTTGTAAAGCGTTTTCTAATTTTGTCTAAAACTTCAAACTCAGTGATTGCTGCCAAAATACTAGCAAACTGGCATCAGCGCCTCAGCTCTCCGAGCTGTGATTTCAGGGCAGGCAAACAAGCACATTAGACTTTCAAACAGAAACTTCGATAACGGCGAGAAACCGGGGCATTGGTAGATTCCTTGTGACTGAAAGGCTGCAAGACTGGGAGGTCCATTGGAGGAAGGAAGACATTGCTTGGGTTAAGCACCTGTTAGTCACCTCTGCTTGATCGTTAGGGCTGTGTGTAGTGGGAAGCGAGCATGAAAGCGGTCTCGTAAGTCTCTCAAAGGTTAAAGGCCTCATCCTCACTCAGATACACTCAACAGAGGCTAGGAGATCTGGAAGGGACCATAGGAGTAGGCTGCCTGGCTGTTTATTCGCTGACCACTCAGACAGGGTTTCTCACTGCCCTGGGACTTACTTTGTAGACCAGGCTGGCCTCAAACTCACAGAGATCGACCTGCCTCTGCCTCCCAAGAGCTGGGATTAAAGGCATGCACCACCACTGCTTGGTTAAAAATAAATATTTAAAAAAGATACTTATTTATGTTCATACACACACATGCGTGCACATGCATGAGTTCAGGTACCTGCGGCGGCAGAAGAGGGCATCGGTTCCTCTGTAGCTATAGTTACAGACAGCTGCTCTAAGAATGCTGGGAATTCTGGTCCCTTCAAGAACACCAAGCACTCCTGACTGCCGAGCCATCTCTCCAGCCCCAAGAACAAGAACGTTTCTCAAGAGGTTAGGCAGTATTAATTTCCTCCACATCTTACAGAGAACTTACAGATTTACTGCAGGAGAGCAGGCACACCAGTTGGCTGAAACGAGAAGAGCTGAATTGGCAGCAGAAACCTGCTGGTGATATGTCTGGATGTGTGGGTGAAGCCTTCTAATACTGAAGTTGCTATACTACCTAAAATGTTAGGGTTTGGACAAAGTTTGAGGCCTGTAAAGGGATAAAAATATGCCATACCAGCATGAGAACGAATATTTAGTAGGAAATGTCTTTGGCAGACTAAGATTGGTGAATATGGAATGAAGGGCTAGAGAAATAAAGGGAAGCTCAATAACATTTCACTGCACAAAGACTATTGATGCAGGCTGTATATAAAATATAATACACACATATACATAATTCAGAAATGCTACTGGACTAGTCATGGACTGCACACACCTTATTACCCAAATTGGTTTGCATTTAGTATTGCTGTCCTACTTAACAGACATTCGCTCTGTAGGCTGTGTGGTCACTGCTATCTACCCCTTACATACCCATTTATAGAGTCACATAGGTGCCCTGTTGGTCTTGCATATTTGGGTATTGTGTCTGAAGGTCACTGTTGATGTGGGTTCTGGGATTAGAACTTATTTCTTTGCACCTATGCGGTAAGCTTTTTACCCCCTGCACCATCTCCCCATCCCAAATTCACTGATGTTGGACTGGATTAGTTGTAGCACAGTGATATGCTCCCATCAGCACCCAGCTGTGTGGTTCATCAGTCCTTCAAGGTCCCAGGAAACTGAGTGTTTTGATAGAGCAAGAAGAGATGCTTTTTGGATCCATGCAGCTGTGCTCTTGAGCTGGTGACATTTAAAGGGCAATGACATGCTAATGTGACTAATAAAACAGAAAGAGTTTGCAGCATTCCACACGAGACCCTCGATTCTCCTTAACGTACCTTTCAAAAACAACTAAGTTTGCCGTCTTAGTGTGCAGAGGCTGAAGCACAGAAGCCCCGTGGATTCGAATGGAAGTAACAGGAAGACAAAGGCATTTCCACTGCTCCATACGCAGGTTGCCTCGTCCCTTTTCTTGTGTAAGGGGAAAAGCCTGGCAGAGTAGGTAAAGGGCATCTCTATAGACATGGCTATCTGGAATAACTTTGGATGACTAGGAGGTGAGAGGTTGCAGTACAGAGGGAATTCTTGCTTGGCAATTGATTTTTGTGCTTGCATTTGAACACACAAATCGGTTTCCAGGGTTTGTGTATTACAATGTGACTTTAAACAATGGTATTTATTGATAACTATAGTGCATGAGTTCTGCAAGGTCTTCATCGTCATTTGAAGCCATGTCTCCACAGCTGCACTGAGTACACAGCTGGAAATGTCTCCAGCAAGAGCCCATGGACAGAATGGGGACATTGAGAAAGAATAGTTGAAATCAGGATGTTACAGAAATTATGACATGTAATTACTCATGGGAAAAAAGCCTATTTTAAGGAGGGGAAAAATCCCACACATTTAGCCATTCAGTCATGTCTTATCTCACAGTAAGGACTGGTGGTAGAGGAATGATCCCTAAACACTGGGATAAGTGGCAGCAGGAGGAGGTATGGACAACCTGGCTAGGAACTACGGCAATTCTTTTGAGCAGTGAGAAGATGAACTGGCCCCACTGACCTCAGTCCCTTCCTGTCACAGTCGTCTGCCACCGGATGCTCCACTGTCATGGAATGGAAGAGGGCTGTAAATGAGCCTGTGGGCTCATAAACTGGCCAAGTGGGCAAGGAGGCTGAGATTGCAGAATGATTGGACCTGACTGTGGCTCTCTTCTCCAGAGGAGATTCTCTGTTCATCATGTCTCCATCCCTGAGCTCCAGGTGGCTGGCCAGCTTCCACAGGGAGTCTGCCAGCCATAGCCATGCTTGCCACACTTGAGGTCGACCGTCAAACCCTTCTTGGAGTACACTGGGGCCTAAGGTTTCCCTCTTCCTTCCCTTGTCCTCTTCCTGAAGGTTAGGCGGGGTTAGGTGCACCATGTCTTGCCTAGGAAATAGCTCTTTCTCTGTCATGTCTCACTGTAAATATTGGAAAAAACCTCCTCCTTTCAGAATCACTATGGTAAACTTTTGGCTAGCTAAGCTACCAGATGCCCAGCCACTTCTTGTGATTTCTTTGAACTGTAGAAACGGTTCATTTATGGAACTGTTTTCAATAGCTGTATGTGAGTGGATTCCAGCTAAGACCATGATGCCCAAAGCAAGGAAACAGCAGGCACCCTGACTGCCAATCAACCAGGGTTCACTATCCCCGTGAACTGTCCAGTGTGGGGCTCTCAGCTGTTGTGGACTGCAAGGTCTTATGTCGGGGTTTGTCTTAATTATGGAGAAAGGGCTATTATATACCTGATGATTTAAAATTAAAGGTGGGAAAAGATTATATAAACAAAGTCTTTGCTACTAGAGACAGCCTTTAGCACTGAATATCTGTGAAGATTAGTGAAGGTCACACAAGACTCTGAGTAATAAATGAAGAGTTCAGAGTCTCACTAGTGTGATGGAGAATGATGTCATGTATCAAAAGTGTGTGCCCAGGACCATCTCTCCATCACCACAGCAACCAAAATGAAGTCCCCCTCTCTTTCACTTACACACATGTGCACACACACGCACACACGCGCGCACACACACACACACACACACACACACATGCACCTATGAATGTGCCTCGATGCTATCACACCTGTGTGTCAATCAGAAAACAGGCTCCCTGTGTATTGCTCATCTCACCGCTGTGAGGTGCAGAGATCTGGTACTTACAGAGGGAAGATGCCGGCTTGACAGACAGTGATGGAGAAGACACCGGAGTCCCACAGCCAGTCTGACAGCTAAGGCATCAGCCAGTGCATTGCAGATGAGAGGGTTGTGCTTATAAGCTAAGTTGCTTTCTGTGGCTTCTCTCACGAAGCAGGGAAACCAAGTCAGCATCTGGGAGTACAAAGTGGTAACCACTTGAGTAAGAACAGGCATATATTTGCTGACTAGGGTATCTGTAGAGAACAACCAGGAGAGGAATAGACTTTCCCCGTTGTCTTCTAGAGAAGCCAGTTAGGGTTAGTGAACAGACTATGTGGCATCTTCAGGCAGTATGTTATTTATATGAACACAAGCCGGTTCCTAAGTTTCAAGAATTCCCATCAAGTCTGTTTCTTATTCTTGAAATCTCATGAGCTGGCCTACATCTTGTTACCCACAAGCTTACACACACACACACACACACACACACACACACACACACACACCAAACATGCACCCATATGTGAGCCCTAACATTCTCACACTTCTGTGCCAAGCAGAAAAGGGGCCACCTGTGCACTGCTCTTGCCAGCTATAGTGACATTCCTCCCTCAGTGGGGTCTCTTTTACCCTCCTCCGTTGTGCCTGAAGCCTGGACTGGCTGCACTTTAGAGTGCCATCTGAGGTAATAAATTCACTCTGTTGAGAGTTTGGGACTCTAACCTAGGACAGTTGCTGTCTGTTTGCATAGCTGGCATAGCAAGGCATAGCCAAATGGTCTGTGGAGAACACAGCTATCATGGCAGTCGGAATGCTGGAGGCACAAACTGAGTCATCCATCTCCCTTTCTTCCCTGCAATGACAAGCAAGGCAGAGACAAAGCTGGACAGAGAGGGATCAAGGGACCCTAAAGGATGGGTATTCACACCCCACAATAAATATGGTAGAAATAAACTCCATGTTGTGGAAGAAGAAAGGTGCTTTGAATGAGAGACTTGTGGGAAGAAAAAAAGGATTAGGAGTCATGCCCCTTCCCTAGGTGCTGAGAGGGAGTTGGGAACCTGGAGGAAGAATGATGTGTTCAGTCATCATGAGGGGAACAAGGCCCAGGTGGGTCAGTTAAGCGTCAGCAGGGGAAATCATGGATTATATAGCATTGTTTGATTCTCTAAGGGGTATGGAGGTGACATGAAGGGCTTGTCTGGCAGATTACTGGGTGTGAACCCTGGTTGACTTTTATAGGTGTGTGTGCAGGTGTGTGTGTGTGTGTGTGTGTGTGTGTGTGCGTGCATGTGTATATTTGCAAATATGTGTGCATGTGAATGCACATGTGTGTGGATGCCAGAGGTTTATATTTGATGTCTTTCACTATTTCTCCACTTTATGTACTGAGGAAGGCTCTTTTTGTTTGAACCAGAAGCTTCCAGATTCAGCCAGCCTAGCTATCCAAATTGTCCTTGGGATTCCCTGTCTCTGCCTCATGATGACTGGGATTTAAGTCAGTCACCAACTGACGTGAAACTCCCCTCTGTATATCATTGGTTAATAAAGAATCTTCCTTGTGCCTATCACAGGGCAGAATAGAGTAAGGCAGGAATTCTAAGCAGAGATAGAGGAAAAAGTAGGCAGAGTCAGTGAGATGCCATGTAGCTGCCTGAGGGGACAGACATGCCAGAACCTTGCCAGTAAACCTTGAGCCTCATGGTAAAATATAAAATAATAGAAATGGGTTAATTTAAGATGTAAGATCTAGCTAGAAATATACTTAAGTTATTGGTCAAACAGTATTGCAATTAATATAGTTTCAATCTGATTATTTTGGGTCTGGGTGGACGGGAAATGAATGAGCGATTTCCAACTACAGTTTGGTGTCAACATGGGCAACTACATCCACGCAAAATCTGAGAGAGTTTAAAAAGGAGTTCTAGACACAGAAAAAACAGAGTTTAGTGCCACTGCTTGGTAGCTGCATTTCTGGGGGGTGGGGTGGGTTCTGTTTTCTTGGGGTAAGCAGGTGTGCTGTGGTTCATTTAAGAGAGGTCTTCCTGATTCAACATTAACAGAAAAAAAAAACACAAGCAGTTTCACCTGGTCTGTGCTGGTTGCAGGAACAGCTCTGGCTCTTTCAGGAGGCTGAGCACTTAAATGGAGTTTGTGAGCAGCATGCTACTAGTTGCTTAATGGTGACATAGACCTGATGCATCCCTGGAGCTGGGACAGCGTGCATGGCTCTTAGAGGCAGTGAACATACCTCTGCCATGCTGGACTGGGCAGAGCCTACAGTCCACCACACCTGCTAACGTTTATGGGGGTAGTGGGGTTCTGCACTCTGATCCTTACTCTCCTGTCACAAGAACTTTATCCACTGGTCCATCTCCCTGGCCCTTGATAATTCACTTTATTTATTAGCTTGACTATATGCTAGTGCCTGAGTTGGGTCAATCAGGCTGTGTATTGCTGTACATGTTTTTCTTGTGCTGTAATTATCAGATACGATTAACATTTGTAACCAAATGACCTTAAGTGAAGCAGAGTTTTCTCCCATAATTTAGGGAGGTCACATTTGTTCAGCTGAAGACTCTAAGCACAGAAATGGATGTTAGTCAGGGATGATGGATCCTGGCTTCAGAATGCACTTGAGAAGTGCTGCCCGCAGCTCTAGACTTTGGAGCCAAGGCCATCATCATAGCGTTGACTCTTACCCAGGTCCCAAGCCTGCCAGTTTGGCCTATGGGTAACTGAGTTAATGGACTCTGCCATTGTGCTAGCCGATTATAAGCACTTTAGATATTTCTCCAGATATACACCTATGTATTCAGTCTCTCCAAAGACCACCATGGAACAGGGCAGCAGAGAAGGGCAATGAGACTGTTTCCTGGAGCTTCTGTGATGGAGAGGTTCCTATGGCTCCTTAGAGAATAGGCTGTGGCATCGAGATGTAGCCATTGGGGCAATAGCGGCACACCTGTTTGGGGATAGCCAACTGCTTTTGTTTGGATTTGAAGCTAGTTCCATAGGAGGGATTTCATACTTGGTACTGCAAACTTGTT
This sequence comes from Arvicola amphibius, assembly GCF_903992535.2. Taxonomy (NCBI): domain Eukaryota; kingdom Metazoa; phylum Chordata; class Mammalia; order Rodentia; family Cricetidae; genus Arvicola; species Arvicola amphibius. The sequence goes on from NC_052054.1 coordinate 4,790,477, forward strand.
AAAAACCCATGGTTGGGAAGTCATGGGTCCTAGAGAGGTAATTTATTTCTTACTGTTTGCTAAAGGAACATGGTGTTCAACTATGTTTTAAATATCTATCTTTATATTCTTAGACTAGTGCGGCTCCCAGCCTTAATTGGAGAAACTTGTGTTGGTAGTGGGTAATGGTTAATGCAGAGACCAAATTTTGCCAAATTGCATCATTAAAATGATAGGCCTAAATGGGACATCTGTACCACCCCCTTCTAGGGTCAGGGAACAGTGTGGAAAAGGTGGCAGAAAAATTGCAAGAGTCATTGTGCCTGTAAGTCACCAAGTCTTGAGTCAGAGGAAAGCACGTGACTTGAAATTTTAACAAGAACATCATGAGATAATATCCAGAAAGAAACCATGACATCCTCACCACCCAGCCCAGCCATACCCTGTCAATGTCTTTGTGTACTGCTCTCCACAGGAAGGGAGAAGGGAGTGGCCACAGAGAGTATTACAGATAAAGGGGGGCTGGCTTGAACATCTCCAGGAGATTAATAACCATTTGGGGTTTAAAACCACTGTCTTTTGGTTATTAATCTCTTTTTTGAAGTAGATGGCTCAGTGGTGTCTACTCTAGTACATAACACCCTGTAGCTATCGTCCGGCTCTAAGCCAGCAGTCACTCAAAGGGCAGTGCAACATCCTTCAATTTTCCTCTATTGGCAGCCCCAGTCTGTGGACTTTCTGATTTTCCATATGCTTACCGTATACTGAGTCATGTGACCATACCTTGTGGGATCCTTTGTGCATGGCTCCTTTCCCTTAGCAGAGTATCTACATCTGTGTACACTGAAGCTCCTCCCTTCTTTACATGGCAACAATGTCACAGTATATACACAGCAACACATCTGTCCATTCATGCATTAGTGGGCATTGGTGCTGTTCCCATCTCTGACTAATGGAGGATCTCGCCTAGGAGTAGAATTATTGAATCATATATTAATACTCTAATTAATATAAAGAAAAACCAAATCATGTCCCACCTTGTTGAGTCTTTTTGTACTATGCAGCGAGGCACTGGGGGTCTGCATCTTCTTTACCTGATGTGGGATTTCCCTCTGTATCCTGTGATTACCATTGATAAATAAAGGAACTGCTTTGGGCCTTAGGGAGCAGAGATAGGCAGGGAAAACAAAGCTGAATGCTGGGAGAAAGGAGGCAGAGTCAAGAGAAGCCATGTAGCCTTGCCAGAGATGAATGCCAAAACTTTACCTGGTAAGCCACGGCCACATGGTGATGCACAGGTTAATAGAAATGAGTTAAATTAATATGCAAGAGTTATCCAATAAGAAGCTAGAGCTAATGCGCCAAGCAATGATTTAAACAATATAGTTTCTGTGTAATTATTTTGGGGCTAAGTGGTTGGGACAAACGAGCAGCCTCCTCCCACATTTACCATCACATTTGTTCCCTCCTTTTTTTCTTTTCGTTTAAACTTTCACCCAATAAGGCTGTCCTATCAGGACAAGGTGTGACTTCACTGTGGCTTTCACCTGCAGCTTTTCAATCACTAATGACACAAAGCATTTTTTAATACATTTGTTGGACATTTGAACATTTTAGTAATTATTTATCCGACTGCTTTCTTCTGATAGATTTGTGGCTTTAGTTATTACATTTCAACTATTGTTTTACTGTTCTGAAACATCTGTTGTGTGTAGTTGGAGGCCAATACCACTCTTTGCATATGGAAATTCACCTCTCCAGAACCATTTGTTGGAATGTCAATGTCTTCCCTGTTGACTGCTCTAGAGACTTGATGAAAATCGTTTGAGAAACTTTTTCAAACACTGAAGTTATGACTGAAAGTTGTTTAATTTCCTTATTTAAGCCAGGAGAGCTGGGTAAGTTGTGTTATAATTGTGAATACTGAAGTGTTACTGTGAAGAGATTGCAGGAACGAGACAGAATAAGGGTCATTCTGTTAGGAGACGTCTGAGCCTAGCTGGCCTTGAGTTAGGCTTTATCATAAAGACTTCATCCTTTTGGCAAGTTCTATACAACTTTTATCTACCAGAATTTTCTTTACACAGAGTCACTGAGTGTAGCCATCATTGATATTTTTATCATACCCGAGAGAAATGGCAAAACAGAAAATTAACTATATCAGTCACTTTTTTCATTCTACCCTGTGGTTATGTATGTATAAGGACATGGAAGTAGCATAGGCAAAGACAGATCTCACAGCATTCCATTGAGGCCAGAGGGCTCAGGGATGCCGTGGGTGTATCTAAGCACCCTGGACCATGGCCAGCTTTTAAGAAGGGGGGTTTCTATTCTGACTACCAGTGGCCAATCACCATCAGAGCTGGAAATTTTTACGTGTTTAATGTGGGTCCCTTACACAAGCAGAATTCCCTTGTGTAGGCAACCTTTCTGCTGACTTTATTTAGAATATTAATGTCCCAGTCGCAGGCTTTTACTTGCACTGGTTTTAGGTGCGAGTGAGAAGTTATTTAACAAGGAACTGATGACAAATGTCTACACAGAAAGATACCTATAAATTTACTTGTGTTTAATAGTGTTCATGGATTTTTGCCCTGAAAAGATTCTCTGTTTCTTTTACTATTCTAAAATGCCTACAATACCAATTTTGGTGTAAACAGGTGTTTGATTTTAATAAAATGTTTTTTACTGAAATAATTTCAAACCTACAGAAATGCTATAAATAAAATAAACATGCCCACATTATCCATACCTATAAATGGTTTGTATTCTGTCCCATCTGGTTTATTAACTCTTTTTTCTCTATATGTGTATTTTTATAATAAACATTGTGGATTAAACTGCACATAACACACACACACATATCTTTCATTTTCTAGTAAAGAACATGTGGCAGATATGAAGTCAGTCTATCTTGAAATAATTTAGGCTTTATCGTTTAAGAAGAACATTCCTCTAAATAATCATCGTGCAACTATAAAGAGCCAAGATAATTAACACCGGGGCAATGCTACCATAGACACTGGGGAATGCACAGAACCTAATAACATTAGGAGCTAATCTGGGTTGTTGCAAAGAGAATCCATTTCTCATCAATCAAGTTGCCCACTGTCTTCCCCATCCCAGACTCTCATCTGTGTTTCATTTATTACTCTAATAATTATTATTAAATATCTATCAAGGCAGATTGAATTACCCAACTCCTGATTTGAAAATGAAAGTTTAGAAAGTAATCTTTGAAGTCGTTTTAAACAAAGTATAGGAAACATATAAAATAATGGAAGGCCCAAGCCTCACTGAGTTGTTAAAATGGAGCCATCACCAAGTAGCACATCTCATGAGCCTGCTCTTCTCTTGTCCTTAATAATTTGTATTAAAGAACTGGAGAAAGCAGGAAGTGTGGAAAATTAGAAAACAATGAAGGCTGTAAAAATAGCTGCCCTTGAGATTCAGGTAAGAATTCAAACATGGATAATTCAGACAAAACAGAATTAGTGGTTCCAGATGGCCTTAGACACAGTGAGAGAGCTGATGGAACCCAGGAACACATTCAAGTACTGGAGCTTGTATTTAGAGTCCAAAATAGAGACCTGTGAAGGCATTAGAAGATCAGAAAATAGAAATAGGAAACATCTTTTTAAAATGGAAAGAACGGCCAATTATGGTAATTATCCTAAATGTGTAATTCCTGCTAATTTTGTAGGAAATAGTAAGATAAAACAGCTCATAATTCCGAAGTCAACTGGAACAATTAAAATTATAGCCACAGTTTCAAAGGCTGGTGCCAGTTCTAATGCTCATTTTCCCCATGTCTGACCCATGTTCTCTCTTTTCCTTCAAATGAAGACACTTCCCTTCCACCATTCAGTCTGTGATCTCTGTCTCACTGACCACTTGGCTCTCAGAACATCTATCACCTGTTCTTCCCCTCGGCTTCCTTCCCTGAGCATACTGTTCCTCATCTTGATGGCTGGTTTTAACAGTTAAGACAGCCTAGAATGCCTTGGGAAGGGAGTCCCAATGAGACATTATCAAGATTAGGTAACCTGTGGGTGTGTCTGTGGAGGGTTGTTTGATAACTCATTCACTGAGAAGAGAAGACCTAGCCTACTGTGGGTGACATCATTCCCTAGGCAGCGGGTCCTGACTATACAAGGGTAGAGGAGGAGCTGAGCACATGTGAGCCTGTAGGCCATCAGTTCTCTCTACTCTTGACTCTGGATGTGATCTCATGATCTGCTTCAAGTCCTTCTTCACTGAGTTCACTGCTATGATGGACTAGTACCCAGAATTGTAAATTAGATTAAAAAAACAAAGCCCTCTCCTTAAGTTGTTTTTTGTTGGGTGTTGGAAGGAGGCAAAGTTTCAACACATCTGTCTTTGGCAGCATATCCATGGCTTCTTTCTCTCTGCCTCTTTCTCCCAGCATTCAGTTTAGTTTTCCCCACCTATCAACAGTTCTAGTTCTGCCCTATCAACAGGCCAAGGTAGTTTCTTTATTCACCAATGGTATTCACAGCATACAGAGGGGAATCCCACATCAGTTGTTTTTATGATGATGATAGGAATGAAATTAGAACACCATCAGAGGGCCTATTGGACGTCTGGCTTGTCTTCATTCTAATCTTGGGAACCCTTTAGCTAGCCATGGGGCTCCGTCACCAGCACCATTACACTGAGCTTTTCTAGTGTCAGTCTCCAGTCTGACATGGAGAACTCTGGCATGTATTGGAACTTTTTACACCTAATATGCATACAGAACCCTCCAGTGAGACCCACAGTGTGAAGAATGCAGTTTGCTGTTTGCCCACAGGTTGTTCTCATAGATTGTGACACCTATGTGTGTTGAGAAGGACATCTTGTATTTTGGGGAACAAAAGTATCCAAAAAGAATCCACACTTCTGTTGAGGCTTTTTCTGCAAGGCTGATTGACTGATTCTGGGGAATCTGTAATGCTCCAAGTCTAGGACCAAATTGTCTTGGGTCATATTTATCCCTCTTAATACCAACTTTTTTTGTTAGTTTTTTTTTCTCCTATCTGCATAACATCTTTGGGTAAAACAGGTAGGTAAATAAATCCTTTGGAATGCTGGATGCCTAGCATTCACCAACCAAAAGGTCCCAAGTGCCATCCGATAGCATCTGAGAACTGATAGAGGATTCCCATTGGCTAATAAAGAAACTGTCTGGCCCATTTGATTGGCCAGCCCTTAGGTGAGTGGAGTAGACAGACCAGGAAGAAGGAAGTGAGGTAGATGGCTTGGTCAGATGCTATGCCTCTCCTAAGTTAGACAGACTGCCATGCCTCTCCAGAGAGAGAGAGATGCGATGAAGCCAGCCACCAGGTCAGATGTGCTGAATCTTTCCCAGTAAGACACCATTCATGGTGTTACACAGATTATTAGATATGGGTTAGTCAAGATGTGAGTAAGAGGCTGAAAATAATGGGCCAGGCAGTGTTTAAAAGAATACAATTTGTGTGTTGTTATTTCGGGTAAAGCTAGCCGGTGGCTGGGAGCCGGGCGGTGGGAAGCCGCCCGCAGCTCCACACTACAGAGAACAACAGTGCAGCTTTCATTGATTTACTGTAACCACCTACTTAGTAACTCCACCAGTGTATTTAAAAAGTGTCTTGATCTATGATTTCTTTGTTGCTATAAAAACTTCATCCAAGTGTTAACACATTGGAACATGCAATTTAAGTTTCCTAAATCTCTGTTCCTGATCCATAATCACTCAGATTTGGCCACAGAATAAACTACCTCTTAACTATTTTGAGCTGAGATGTGTGTATGTGTGTGCACATGTGTGTACACATGTGTGTGCACAGTTATGACACCTCATGTTGTGCTCCAGGAATGACCCAGTGTTCATGGCAGGAGTTACCTGATAGCAAGTGTGCTGCCAATGTGGACTCTTTGAGTCCTAGCCCCCTGGAGTTATCCCCACAGTGGAATTTTGGTGAGTCTTTCTCAGGGCATCTTCAGACATGCTTGGTATGATCAATTGGCCATTTCTTTATTTTGAGCTGGTTGTTTAAGGATCGTATTTGGTAAATACTTTTCCTTTCAGGTTTACAATCAAATGATTGGTTTTGTGTATCTGTTTTGTTTGGTGTAGAAGTATACAATCAAAGTGTTTGGTTTAGTGTGTCTGCTTTGTTCAGTGTGGAAGTATACAATCAAAGTGTTTGGTTTCGTGTATCTGCTTTGTTTGGTGTGGAAGTACGCAAAGTGTTTGGTTTCATGAACCTGCTTTGTGGAAACATTTTGGTTTTACTTTTTCTCACCTCTAAAGGCAAATTTTGTTTTGTTACATTTGATCCTCAGACCGCTTCTTCCACATCTAATCTAAGAAAAAATGAAATGCTCCAAAACAAACAAACAACACAAACTGGAAAACAAAGAGATCTTTGGTATTCCAGATGGTTTTATGCTTGATTAGTGTGTTAATTCAACTTCAAAGTGTTAAAAAAGGGAAAGTCTTTAAATGAGTTTGCTTTATTCTTCTCTCAATGGTGAACATTTATTATCTCTAAATCTTGCATGCTTAACTGAAATCTTTGTCAATAAAACAAACAAAACATCAAAAGTGGACTGCTTGCTTTAATTGGGCTATAAAATCATCCAAAAAGGGAAATTGCAGAAGTGAACAGGAACTCTCAAATCTATATACTACTTAAAGGAGATATTAAAAATGCAATAATATATACTTTTAAAGGTTTAGAAGTGATATCAGAACTAAAGATAAATTCTGATAACAGTCAATGTGCTTAGTTCATTGATCTGGGATTCCCCTCTGTATGCTGTGATTACCATTGATAAATAAACTGCTTTGGACCTATAGCAGAGCTATAGGGAACAGAGCTAAGTGGGGGGAAACTAAGCTGAATGCTGGAAGAAAGGAGGTAGAGTCAGAGAGAAGCCATGTAGCTCTGCCGGAGCCAGACAGAACTTTACCCATAAGCCACAGCCATATGGCAATACACAGATTACAAAAATGGGTTAAATTAAGATATAAGTGTTAGCCAATAAGAGGATTTAGGTGCACCAACTAGTCTTAAAACACATTTTAGTTTCAAAGCCACAAACCCCGACTCACCCTGAACTGAAGTTTCTAAGAACTCAGGAGAATTCCTCAGGCTTTAAAGATTAGATTGCCTAGTTTCTCTGTCCCTTCAGCTCTGGGGCCTCATACTGAGACCAACTGTAGGGATTGTTGGCGAGTTCCCCTGTCTGTCACTTCTCTGATCCACCCTGCTAAGCATGGCTAACTTTTTACCTTGCATTTCCTTGCTTCTATTTTTCTTGCAGAGATCTATTTAGCATTTGATAAGTGCAGTTAGCAACAAAAGTAGAAATCCCTCAGACTGGTCCATACTCCATTTATGCATTAGATAGATTTGTACATGATTTTCTGGGGAACACCAATGTAAGGATCCCTTAAGTGTCCTAAGCCACTCTCTTGTCGTCAAAAGAGCAGCCAAAAGCACCATGGAGTACTACTCGGGAAAAGGAGGACAATGGGGTAACTGACTTCATACTTTCTCTTAGTCTGCGGTTGGATTTCCTGCTCACCTCCTTGGCTTTCTGTAAAGCTAGAGCATAAGTAGAAACACCAGGATCATTGTTTTGTTATTTTTACAAAGCCACAGTTAAACCGATTCTTAAAACACATGAAGACTCAGTAAAAAAAAGAAAATTATAGCCCAATTTCCCTTATAAAACAGATACAAAAAAACACAATAAAATACTCACAACAAAATATAAGAACACATCAAAAGATCATCCCAGAGATGCAGGCATGGCTCACCATGTGTAAACGGACAATGTAAACCACCATAAACAGACTGAAAAGTCAAAGACCACTGGATCATCTCATTAGATGTAGAAAAGGCCTTTGACAAAATCCAACGTTTGTTCATGATAAAAGTTCTGGAGAGATTATGTTGACATACCTCAACATAAGAAAGGCAGTATTATGGCAGTAAACCCATAGTCAACATCAGCTTGACTGATGAGAAACTCTAAGAAATTCTACTAAAATCAGGAACAAGACAAGGTTGTTTACTCTTTCCATACCTATGCAAGGCCATACCTGACGTCTTATCTAGAGCAATAAGAAAACTGGAGGAAAGCGAAGGGAAATAAATAGGAATGGAAGACGTCAAAGTATCCATTTTCAGATGATATAGTATACATAAGTAACCCTAAAAATTATACCAGGAAACTCCTACAGTTGATAAACACTTTCAGCAAAGTATCAGGATACAACATTAGCAGAGAAAAAACAGTAGCCTTCTTATATATAAACAGATTGAAAGAGAAATTAGGGAAACAACATTTTCTCACAATAACCTCAAACATATGAAATATTTTGGGGTAACTCTAACTGAGCAAGTGAAAGACTTGTACGTATGATAAAACATTAAGACACTGAAGAAGGATATTGAAGAAGATATCAGAAAATGGGAAGATTTTCCATGCTCATAGATTGGTAGTATTAATATAGTAAGATTTATTTATCAAAATACAAATAACATACCGACCACTACAACAGGCAGTCATGGTGGACTCTTGAGATAAATGTATTTAATTCAGTGATGGGGCTTCCACCTCGATCTCAGAGTCTGTTCTCAATAGCAAACAACTCGTGACAACTTACCAGTATAACTTATACCAGCATCACCTAATATTTTAAATATTTCTAATATTTTCCTTGTCTGAAGGATGGGTATAATTTTTTTTAAATGTCACGCCAGACTCTGTAGACTGTCTGTCACTTTTATGTTCTACATTAAGATGTACTAGACAGCTGTGAGCAGTGCCTTTTGAATGACACCACAGAGCATCCTGGCACATTGCTATTCGTGTCTGTGCGGTACTCAGAGTAGCTGTGTCTCAGTCACAGCAGGGCCAGTGTGGCAATAATGTCTCTTGTTTTTTTCTCCAGAAAGGGAACACACTTCTTTACCTGGCCACTGATTGGTTCTGTGATCCCTTCTGTCTTTATTATGTGAGAAGATATCAGGGAGCTGCAGAGAAAGGAAAACTCAGGCTCCACTCACACACACTTTGCCCACAGCTAGGTCCTGAGTGTGGACAGTGGGTGGTGGATGCTTGGCTCTTCCCAGAAGCTCACAGGAAGGTTTTATGAGGAAGCACCTCATATGGGTGCTAATCTTTGAAGCTGCTTCATTCGATTATTGAGGGAGCACATTAGGTGATGATTATAGCCGGCAGGTGGCATCTAAAGAAGAAACCAGCGAGAGGACCTGAAGAGCGAGAGAGCCATGGAATGAAGTTGAGGCAGGTAGGTCTAGAGTAGAGCTTTCAGGGCCGAGATAAACACAGTACCATAGGGTAAAAGGGAGCGACTCGGGGCAGTTGTGGTTATAGAAAGACTGTGGGAAATGATCTAGAAACAAAGCAAGAAGAGGGTGTGCATGCAGGGATGTCCCCATGAGAAGCTATGTGCAGTCACCACTGTCACCAGGATGGAGAGACAATGGTAGTGGGATTCCTGGCTTCTGGTTAGAACACGTGGCATACGAATACCCATCTGCTTAGAGGAGGGAAGGACAAGGAAGCCTGGGATGTGGGAGCATGGGGGAGAGGAGGAAAGCTTTGTTCGGGGTTCTGGGTGTTATGAAAGTTGTATCTGCCATGGAGATCAACACAGAACTGCCACCTGTCTGGGGTGGTCATGTAAGGCCCACTGGAGGATGTCCCAGTTCCACGGAAGCCACCGAGAGACTGACTGGAAGGAACATGACTTTTTCATGGGATTTAGGTTTCTTAAGTTTAATTTAAATTAATACAAGCCTTTTTCTTATCTTCCCCAAAGGTTGATGCTATGATTATATTAATTAAGAGTAACAGTGGGAACCGCAGTGACAGTTTCTTGATGATGGTTGGAATGGCTTTAATGAAGTAGACATCTATTGCTTTGCCATGTGTGCAGGCATGTATGGAATGTGTGTGTGTGTGCACATGTCAATGCACATGTATGTATGTGGAGGCCGGAGATACAGTTCAGATATCTTTCCTCAGGTACCATCCATTTCGTGTTTTGAAGTGGAGTTTTCACTAGGATAGGAGACTTGTTGATCAGGCTGGACTAGCTGTCCTGTATTACTGATCAAGCTAGACTAGCTGTCCTGTATTACTGATCAGGCTAGACTAACTGTCCAGTGTTGCTGATCAGGCTAGACTAGGTGTTCTGTGTTGCTGATCAGGCTAGACTAGCTGTCCAGTGGCCTTAGAGCTCCACCATTCTCTCCCTTGCCCCACCACCCAGCACTGGATTACAGGCATGCACTGTGATTCCTGTCTTTTTATGTGGGTCCTAGAGATGGAATTCAGTACTTCATGCTTGTGCAGCAAGCTCTTTGCCAATTGAGACATCTCTTGAGCTTTTAAAAGACACATTGAAGACCTAACAGAGTGGAGTTATTTTCTGCCTTGGCTCTTTTTTCTCTATGGTATAAGATGACCTGGAACAGGGAGGCAGGCAGAGCATTTATAGCAAGGACAGTTGCTATTCAGGGGACCTTCGACTGTGCCTATAAAACACAGAGTGACTTCCCTTCCCCTCTCCACAGCAGCCACCATGTAAGTGGAATCTGCTCTTTAAAAACCTCTTCCAGAATGACCAGCTCTCATGCGCTTCCCAGCACAGGCTACCACAGGGAGGATATTCTGGAGATGGAGTCCTGACATGAGAACTGAAGTGTGTGGGGAATGAGCACAGGGCACTCATTGAAATCCAAAAAAACGAGCAGAAGAATAGAGTAAGAAGAGCTCCCTTCTGAAGCGGTCTGAACTGAAGTTTTCATGACTGATGAAAGTGGACTCCAACGCTCACATCCCTGAGACTACAGATGCTCCTGTTGTCAGAGATAACAGCATCCAGCAGATTCCAAGTGCTGTATTCCAGGGGAGAAGCAGCCACAGTGTGTCCACCTGCACACAGCTTCACAGGCTTTCTGTACACTCTCAAGTTAGCCAACGTGTCAGGCCTTAGCTTAGAGTATGCATGTGTTGATGTTTTAATCATTTAAAGTCCCTAGAAGTTAACTTTTAATTCTCAGTGAATTTAAATGACAATAAAAATAACCCACTTTCTAAGAGTTGGTGACAAACACTGGGAGGATTTGCCACTCCTTCATGTTGCATCAGCATTGCTGTCCCCTGAGCTTCTGTGGGTGAGAGGCTCATCTGTATCTGTAGAAACGGGTGCCAATACACATAAGGAGAGATAGATGTGACTCACAAGCAAGGAGACACGTCTTCCACAGCAGCTGAGTGTCTGCCTTTACTTCTTTGGAAATTGGGCACTGGTCGCCACTCCTCAAGATGGCGTGGTGGTGTGCTCATTATCAGTTTGTGTCTTTCCTAAAAGATTGTATTCTCAGCTGGTAATGGCACTTGCTTGCAACCCTCGTGACCCAAGTCATCCTCAGGAGAGGAGAGGAGGGGAGGGAAAGGGAGGGGAGGGGAGGGGAAAAATAGAAAAATAGAAAACAAAGTACAAATCGGAAGCTTCTCCTTGCATAAAGAATGTATTTTTCTTCTCTTGAAAAATCTGAAAGCCAGTTTTGAACATTACAGCCTGTGTCTAGTCAATGTTGCTAATGTGGACACTATCAGTAAAAAACAGTTTGTTTTCAGATTTATAAATATGTAAGTATGGGAATGGAAAGGTGGCTTGGCAGCAGAGAGTGTTTACACTCTTCAGGGGATCCAGGTCCATTTCTCAGCACCCATTTCAGGAGGCTCACACCTGCCTACAACTTTTCTGGCTTCTGTACTCCTGTGTACATTTATCCTTAATGACTTGGTGAAGAAATGGGGAAATTTTCCTCTACTAGAGGTATCCATGGTTTTTTCTACATGCATTTACTAATGATATATGTGCATGCCACACACACACACACATGCGCACACCCCTTTAGGGCCAGCGGATATAACGTCATTGTGTAGGAATGGTATTAAACTCGGGCAGTGTGCATGGAAAATCCATTCAGTTCCCACCCATTATTTACCTACCCATTCACACAGCCATTCACTCCTGGTTTCACATCTGCCCATGGATCCATCTACCCATCTATCCACACATCTACTCACTATGCCATACCCCTGTCCACTCACCCATTTGAAACCTCTTCATTTGTCATATTACTTACTTAAAAAAATTTAAATATTAGTCTTTTCATAGTTTTTAGTGCAAAGAAAAGTGAAACTTTTCTTATAGTTTTGTAGAGAGACAAGCATAAATGTAAAATTATATTACAATTTAAATATGTATATATAAACATGTGAGGAGTACCCAAGAGCAGTAGGTAAAGATCTGGAATTTGAGAATATTGTTATTTCTTGATCATAGAAAAGAATAAGTATGCTTGTAGAACATATGCTCCAACTGCCTTATAAATCTGGGCAATGGAAACCTTTACACGCTGTTTTCTGGATTTTCTGTCCTACCCATTTCCTGCAATCATTAAGTCCCAAAGAAATCACACAGAAAGTCTACATTAGTTATAAACTGATTGGCCCATTAACTCAGGCTTCTTATTAACTCTTATAACTTATAATAGCCCATTATTCTTGTCTATGTTAGCCACATGGCTTGGTACCTTTTTCTGAGAGGCAGTCACATCTTGCTTCTTCTGTGGATGTATCAGGACTGCAGAGGAATGCGCTTCTTCTTTCCCAGAATTCTCCAGTTCTCATTGACCCACCTCTACTTCCTGTCTGGTTGTCACGCCTACACTTCCTGCCTGGTTACTGGCCAATCAGCATTTATTTAAAATATAATTGACAGAATACAGACTATTCTCCCACACCAACATGCACTGAGCATGAAGAGTGCAGAGGCACAAAGGTTCCAGCTCAGATCTTAGAGAGAAAAATAATCTTGTGAATGAAAAGAATAGGTATGTGTGGTGGCATGAACCTCTAATTCCAGCTGTTATCGTGCAGAGACGCGAGGTTGCTGCAAGCCTGAAATCAGCTGGTCAATTTAGAAGCTCTTCTGGCTTACATAGAGAATTCTACATCAGTCAGGGCTACAAGGCAAAACTTGGCTATTATAAAACAGTTGTTAGGATCAAATAAATGGTTTAGAATTTAGTAGAAGAGTAGGATCCTTATGGCATTGAGCATTTTCAGAGAGCTTTGTTGATTGGGAACGTACGATGTTGGGAAATAAGCATGCTAACTTTGTTCCTAAGATAGCAAGAGATTCAAAGATATGCCTATGGAAGAGAATTTTATTCTCCAAACAGAAACTGACAGCTTTGAAATATCTTCAGCATTAGAAAGCCCTCTGTGAGGGAAAGCAGCAGTTGAAGCTGCATCTCAAGGCACAGTTAACAGAGAAATGCACAGAGACCCTTTTTAGGATAAACATATGTTCTTTTCCTAGAGAGAGAAGCCAGTATCCCATTCCATAGACAACCCTGCCATTTTTTCTAGGCTTCCAGACAGAATGGAATGCAGATGGATTATGAAATGGCTGTTTCACACGAAGTCTCAGGTTTTCATGCTTTTGTTACAGATATTTACATTAAACAGAGTGATCACGTTCATAAAGCTCTAACGCTGCTTCCTCAATTCCAGCTGGGATTTCAGCCCCAATGAGTATGCTTCATCAGTTATATCATTGTCTTCAAAAATAACCCAAATTTGGAAATAGCACAGAAACCACATGAATATACTGAAGTCATGTAGATGAATTATGCCTCAAATGGGCAATTGCTTATCAAATGTGGTTACATAGCAGGAATGTCACGGCCGGCCCATTTTTCTTTGCGCTGGGTGTACCCCGGGGAAGGGATGGAACCCAGGTTAGCTTGTATTTTCAAATACAGGAAAACTTTAATTAGGTATAAATGAGTTTGATCAATGAATAATTAACTTCTATTAAAGTTTAAGTAGATTGCCTGACCTGACCACTCTATTTTGGAATTCATCTGGTATGGGTCTGATAATTAGTGTTAAAGGAATTGATGCCACAGGCTGTCCCAGGCCTCCTACTGAGAAGAGCTGAGTCAGGTGAAAAGTTAATTTTGGAGTCAGTGTCTCAGCCTTAGCATCCTAGAGTGTGATTTTTACCAGAAAATGTGATGTTCAAGAGGTTGACTATTGTTTGCATTGGGGGTCTACTCTCCTTGTGGAGGGGCAGTGATGCCTTGAGAGTCCCTTATGGCCATGCTTCTTGTGTTCTCAAGTGCTCACGCTTGAGATCTGCTAAGCAATGGTCCACACATTCATTCTTATATCCATTCCCTTTTTCCTCATACCTCTAATGGATTAAAAATTAGCTGCCAGGGATAAAAAGATGAACCAATGCTGTGGGATAATGCTCTTATACACTGTAAAGATTTTTCACTCATGTTAGTTTAATAAAATGCTGATTGGCCAATAGCCATGGAAGAAGTATAGGCAAGGACCAGACTAGGAGGACTCTGGGAAGAGAAAATGTAGAGAGTCAGTCTCCAACAGGATACAGAGGAAGCAAGATGGGAATGCCTACACTTCTTTCATGGAACTCACAGAGCGTGACTGGGAGGGACAGAAACTTCCATTTATAAACCAAGCCCTGTTTTAAGTCTTAGAGGAACTCACAGAGCAATAGAAAACCTAAGTGCAATATATCAAGTGGTGTATTAAGGTTCACAAAACATGAAGGACTTGCAAAAGTGCACTTCTCACTACCCTAGATCGTGAGTGATAGGTAGGCACTATTAGTACGTCTTTCCTACTGGCACTCAGTCACATGGAAGCAAAAAGTATTGGTAAGTCTCCCTGGGATACACGGGTGGGTAGTGTGGACAGATCTGAGACACGTTTGTGTCTGAGATAGTTAGTATGGGTGGAGTGTGTAAATCATTCTCACCGGCACACATTGTATATTATTTTCCGTGTTTGAGTTAAGTGATTTAAAATGAATAATTACTTCAGCACAAACAAGACAAAGGTGAAATGAGATGATACTTGGCAGCTGCATCTCCCTCTGTTTTCTTCTCTGTCCTCCTCTTTCCCCTCCTCCTCCAAGTCTACCCCCTTTCCTCTTCCTCCTCCCATAGTTTCTTCTCCTCTTCTTCCCTCTCTTCCCCATCATCTTCCTTTTTCTCTCTCTTTTCTTACTTCCCCTCCTCCTTCTTGTATGTAATTTACCACTAATACCACAGAAACTGTGTTTAGGATCTAAATGCACTCACTTTTGCTATTGCTTGGTATGGGTACCTACCAGGCTCTATAGAAAAGCATGGTGGATTAGGAATCTTTCTGTCCTGACCTATTTTTCATTCAGTAGAGAGTTGTTCAGTTTCCATGAGTTTGTAAGCTTTCTGTTGTTTCTATTCAGCTTAAACCATGGTGGTCAGATAGGAGGCAGGGTATTATTTCAGCTTTGGTGTGTCTGTTGAGACTTGCTTTGTGTCTGAGTATGTGATCAATTTTGAAGAAAGTTCCATGAGGTGCAGAAAAGAAGGTATACTCTTTAGTGTTTGGGTGAAATGTTTGGTAAATATCTGTTAAGTCTTATAGTATGACTAATAAAATCCCAGAGACAGATATTGGGGCTCAACCTGAAGATCAGAGAAGCAAAGGAGTCAAGCCACTAGAGTTCTTACCTCTATGAAATCTTCAGACTGAAAGAGAGTGAGTTCTTGTCTCATCCCACCTTATATTTCTTTCTAGTGCTGGGGTTAAAGGTGTGCACCTCCCCAACTTCTATGGCTAATTAGTGTGGCTGCTGGGATTAAAGTTGTGTGCCACCACTGCCTGGCCTATATGTATGGCTGGCTAGTGTGACTGTTTTGCATTATTGTCTTCAGGCAAGCTTTATTTACTAAAATACAAATAAAATATGACTACAAAGTCCATTTGGTTTATGATGTCTGTTAGCTATAGATTTTTTATTTAGTTTTTGTGTGGATGGCCTGTCTATTGGTGAGAGTGGGGTACTGAATTCTCCCAATATCTGTGTGTGAGGGTCAATTGTAATTTAAGATATAGCAGGGCTCCTTTTACAAACTTGGGTGCTCTTGGATTGGGGCATATATGTTAAGACTTGAAATACCATTTTGGTGGAGTTTTCTTTTTTGATGACTAAGTAATGTAATGACCTTTCCTAACTTTTATGTTTAGTTTTGATTTGAAATCTGCTTTGTTAGGTGTTAAAATGGCCACACCAACTTGTTTCTTAGGTCCATTTATCTGGAATACCTTTTCTCAACCCTTTACCCTGAGGTTATGTCTATCCTTGATGTTGAGGTGTGTTTGTTGGATACAGGAAAAGAATGGATCCTGATTTCACATCCATTCTGTTAGTCTGTGTATTTTTATTGGGGGATTGAGACTGTGGATAACTGAGACATATCAATGGCCAATCATTGCTAGTTTCTGTTATTTTGTTGTTATTGTTGTTGTTGTTGTTGGTGGTATGTGTATGTGTGTTTGGTATGCTTGTGTGTGTATGTGTATGCATGTGTGGTGTGCTTGTGTGTATGTGTGTATGCATGTGTGGTGTGCTTGTGTGTGTGTGTGGTATGCTTGTGTGTGTGTATGTGTAGTGTGCTTGTATGTGTGTATGGTATATTCACTGGTGTGGTGTGTAGTATGGGTCTGTGTTTCTCCTTCTTTAAATCATAAATAACATCACACGTAATCATGAAGTTGTAGCCACAGAGAAAAGCCTTGAGAATATTAAATGGGTAACAGGAAAGGGGTTCCTGTGTCTCCACCAGGAGGAAAGGCCTTTTGGGGAATCCATCTTGGAGAGAGCTATTCATGATTTGGGTGGGGTTGTTGCTATCTGTGTTGCTGCAGGACAATTGCTGTTGCACGATGGAGCAGGTAGTGACAATTGGAGTTTGGGAACCCATTGGTAACATTTTAATCCTGGTCAAGTTGCTGCCTCCCACTCAGCATTCACCAAAGGGAACCTTGAAGGACACTCATGGTGAAAGGGATGTTGACAGAGGTTCTAACCCAGCAGACCCTGTCATGGAAAGTACTGTTGGACATTGCCTGCAGGGTGATAAGGTCATCTCTCCTGAAGTATTTGCCCTAGACTTACTTCATCTGAGTTTTATGGGCACACAGACAAAAAAAAAACACAGAGAGATAGAGTTCTCAATGCCAGGCAGAGCAGAGATGGGTTGTAAGTGGCTTGTTATGCTCAGCCTTCATTGGGTCTGGGCACACCCTGTGATCTTCTGAAGGCAGCCATGGAGAAGCACTTGTCTAAGAAATCATCAAAACAAAGCACTTCTGTGGGAGCCCCTGGTGAACAGCAAGGCAAGTGTGGCACTACCTACCACCAGGCAGAACCCACCCCCAGGCAGGGTGCCTATGGAGGAATCTAGGTCAGGGGAGCCTTTGCCAACAGCAGATGGGCAGGAGGTAGGGAAGCAATGAGCAGGGAACAGGGCAGAGCCTTTCACAAGAAGTGCTGTGGACACTTCTGTGTGGGTAGGTGAGGGCTGGAATGGGCTTCTCTACCAGTCTGGTCAGTCTCTGCTGAAGGGAAACACCTAGGGTTGGTGGCTTTCTGTTTTACAGGCAGCCGTTACAAGTGCAGGGAACGTGTGCCTTCTCATGCCTTCCCATTTTCAGCACTGGACACTCTGTTCTGGACAAAATCCTTGTCATGGCATAGTGGAGAATACTCTATCTACAATTCTGCCTGCATGGAATGTCATAAAATTCACCCTGGAGACCTTGATAGTGGAGATAAAGAATATGCTTTCTTCTCTCTCAACCAAGTTGGACACTTGCCTTCACGATGGAGTGATGGGGCCATGCTTGCTATTGCCCACCCAAGAGGAGCCTCTCTGCGAAGTAGGCGTGTCAGCTCTCTGCAGCTGTTTGGGGCTGTTTGTGAGTTCACAGGCTTCATAGTTCTCAGGGCTTGAGGTAAATCGTCATGGCCGTCTAGCTGCTGGCAGCTCTCAGATGCTGGAATTAGCCCTCAATGTGTTTTCATGCAGATAACGGTTCACCCTTACAACTCCCTGCAGAGGATCTGACTGGCAGGGCTCACAAGGGCTCATCTTTTGTACAGAGACACTGTGGGTGTCACCAGAGGGTGACTGTGTGTTGCGGCACACCAGAATGATGGTGTCTGTTTTCCAAGTGTGTCTGTAGGAGTCTTCATGAATGTGGCTTTGCAGGACCAAGCGTTCACAGGAAGCGTCCGTGCCTTCTCACTGGCGTTTCTTCTACACTCAATATTTCTGGCGGAGCCAATAATCCAAGCCCTTCCCTGGTAATTGCAGCCTCTAGTGAGGCTTTTTTCCCCTGCTTCACAGGAAGAAAGAGAAGGCAGAGGGAAGCAGATTTCATTTCCCAGGGAGGTGACATTTTACATCCCCTGCTGGAATTTCAGCAAAGGTGGCCCTGGCCTTCATTGCTTAGTCGTCATTTCTATGAAAGCTGAAGACAGAGCTGGTGAAGATGGGTTAACGAGTCTTCAGTTTTTCTAAGATCAGAGTGAATTCATATTTCCACATGTAATAATTTCCATGATTCTCTGAGGCAAAGCTAACATACTGATGCTATCTAGGCAGGCCTAACAGCCTGATCAGATACAACAGTTAGTCTTTTATGGCCAGCTGAACTCTTTGGGATCACACTAGGAGACAAATTTCTACTCATGTGTGTCAGAGGGTCCTGGTTGGATTTCTACTGCTGTGATGAATACCATGACCAAAAGCATGCTGGGAAGGAAAGGGTTTATTTGCCTTACGCTTACTTCAGTATCGATGTCCATAACCAAAGGAAGTAAAGATAGGAACTCAAGCAGGGCAGGAACCTGGAGCCATGAGCTGACCCAGGGGTCATGGAGGGGTGCTGTTACTAACTTGTTTTCCATGGTTTGCTCATCCTGCTTTCTTATAGTATCCAAGACCACCAGCCCAGAGGTGGACCCACATACAATGGGCTGGGCCCTACCCTATCAATCACTACTTAAGAAAATGCCCTTGCTTACATCCTGATAGAGTGGAGGCATGTTCTCAGGTGAGGCTCCCTTCACTCTGGTGACTCTAGATTGTATCAAGCTGGCATCTCTGTAGCCAGCACAGGGAGTTTCCAGGGAAATGGAGGATGAAAACCCACCCAGGATGTGGGTGTCACTGTGCCTGGCTGAGGTCCCAGACTCAATCAACAGGAGCAAAGGGAGCTGAGCACCAGGGTTTCTCTCTGCTTCACCTGTGACCAGCTCCTGCCACCATGCCTTCTTCCAAGCAGTGATGGCCAAACATTCTCACTGAGAGTGTCCGTGGTAGATGTGTTTAAATTTTGCCACTCTGATGTATGTGGTGAGCACATCATGGTTGCTCTCCTGGGCACTTTCCTGCCTCTGCGAAAGTTGAGGACTTTGTCTGTGAATGCTTGCCCAACATATTGACTCTTTGGTGAGCAGTAAGTCTATACATTTATCTATACCTATTTGAATACATATTAATGTTACTTTTCAGTAAGAAGAGAACAGGGAAATAGTAAGGAAATGTTTGAACGCTAGTCATCCCTTGGTTATGTCAAGGGCATTTTTCTGAATCAGATAATAGAAAAGTATTTTATCATTGTTTTTGACTTCTTACAATGTAAAGCTACAGAGGCGGTAGGCATTTGAAATTCAAATAGGTAATCTCCATTACTTTAGACTGTGAATCAAACTCTTGAAAAACATGAAATCAAGGCCCATTTGGCTGCTGAGCATTTGCTGTGTGTAAGGGTGTGGAGGTGTGGGTGATGGCGTGCTTCCTGCTGTGGTTTGAAACTGAGATGTTCCTTGAAGCCTCCCGTGTTAATGCTAAAAGTTCGGATGTCAGTGATGCATTTTGCAAAAACTGATTGGACCACAAGGGCTCTAATCTTATACATGGTGAGATTCATGATTCCATGGCATGACTGGCAGCTGGCAGACTCTAGAAGACAGGGCCTAGTTGGAAGATGTAGGTCATTGAGGGCATGCCCTGAAAAAGTATAGGCATAATCTCCTTCCCTCCGTCCCTTTGTCCCTCCGTCCCTCCCTCCCTCCCTCCCTCCCTCCCTCCCTCCCTCCCTTCCTTCTTCCCTTCTTTCTCCTACCCCCTCACACTCATTCATTCTCATCTTCCATACAGAAAGAGTCAAGATAGAGGGTAAGATGAATGAACTCAGAAATGATTTACTAGATACATCTTTGAAGTATTTTGTTTCCTTTATAGGATGATTTACATGGTGTAGGGTTAACACTGAATACCACTAGCTAGTCAAGTTCTGTGAAAAATCTCACATTGCCTGTATTAGAGAACACTGGACTCTCTAAATGGCTTGGCAGGGAGGTTTGCTCATATCCTAGGTCCCGGCTTCACAGTCTTACCATGTGGATGTAGAGGACACTTTAGTCTATAAACTGGGACAAAAATAGGGTTCCTAAGGCAGTGAGATTTCACCCCAAAGGTTCAATAATCAGAGCTCTCAGGGCCTTTGAAGATATTTTTATTACAGTTCCTGTATATTTTCCTGTGAAAGTTATGACCATAAAAATGACGAGGAAAGAGAACACGGAAGAAAGGGAATCTTTGGCTGTATGTGTTATGAATTAGTACAGAACTCAGAACAGTCGCTATTTAAAAAATATTAATATTGTAAACCACATGATGCATTGATTCCAATTCTGAACAAATATTCAAGAAGGTCATTAAATCAGTATGAGAAAGAGATATTTGATTTTCATGCTAGTTGCAAAATTGTTATCAGTAGTCAAAGTATGGGAACATGTACACTGTCCCTGGACAGACAGATGGAAAGGTGGGGGCCGAAGACTGTCCCACAGGTAAGAGGAGGAAGGAAATCTCTTCTCTTAGTGCAACTCAGGTGAACCCAGGAGAGGTCATTTGAGGGAACTAAACAAACCAGAAAGACAGACACCCCATCATCTCACTAATATGTTTAGTCTATAAAAGTCCACTTTAGGGGTATCTCTTGGGGAATTTGACAAGAGAGTGTGGTTGAATATGATAAAAAGTATATTGCTTACATGTATGAAAATTTGCAAAAATAATAATATTCAGCAACAGCTTTAACAAATCAAAAGTCCACTCCGTGCAAATGGAGAGCAGAATGGTGACTGACATACAGAGTCCAGGGGAAGAGGGAGGGATTACGTACCCAGGTAGGGGGCGAAGTTTCAGTTAGATAGATGGGGTAGATCCTGAAGACGTACAATACTATAGAAGAACTACAGTTTCTAATAGCCTTCATACTAGCAATTGTTGAGATGTCCCATGGACATCCTAAATGTTCTCAATCCAAGGTATATGCAAGGTGTATATTTGCTAATTATCTTGGTTTAATCCTACATGCATATGCAAACAACACATGTATTTATGTATACACACATCACAGTCTAGCAAGTTATATGTTAATGAAGCTGGGTTAAAGCTAGAGTCTCTCTCACTGTAAGATAGGGAAAATAGGAGCAAAAAATATGCTAGAGGAGAAAATTATACTATCCAGGCAGGACGGATGAGACAAACAGGCCCTAAACAGCATGATGTATCAATGTCAACAGTGTCAGAAAGGAGGTGAGGCCAGAGTAAGAATGCGGGAAGTGATATAAGATGATTTCTGGTGCTCACAGGTCAGAGAACTGAGAACAAAGCCCCCCTGCCACTCACTGGTCAGTGAATCTTCTGCATCTGATCCCTCTCCTGTTGAAAGGAGGGTTCTCGTTTGTTTCCCGGCCACCTGGCAGCTTAGACCTACCTGAAATAATCACACAGAAACTATATTATTTAAAACACTGCTTGGCCCATTAGCTCTAGCTTCTTATTGGCTAACACTTATACCTTATACCTTAATTTAACCATGTGGCTATGACTTACAGGGTAAAGTTCCCAGAGACTGTCTCCAGCAGGCTACATGGCTTCTCCTTGACTCCACCTCCTTTCTCCCAGAATTCAGTTTAGTTTTCCCCACCTACCTAAGTTCTGCCCTATCAACAGGCTAAAGCAGTTTCTTTATTCTCCAATGATATTCACAGCATGCAGAGGGGAAACCCACATTATTCTCCCTTCCCAGATTACACTACAGATGTAATTCTCCAAGGAGGACTTGGCTGATCTCACTGATGAGATACTTCCACCGTGTGCATGTATCTGATTATACATTTATCTGATTCAGTACAGTAGCCTGCATGTGCCTATGGGTTCTGAAGCCATGAATTTGAATGCATGGATCCAAAGTAATAAAATGTGCCTACATTGTACATGAATGGGCTCTTGCTTTCTGTTTTTCTCCCAGGTGAGATGGTTGTACTGACACAGTGTTTATATTTTACTGGGCTTTGAAAGTTGTACTGGAGAGTCTTATGTCAACTTGACACAAGCTACAGTTATCTGAAAGGAAGGAACTTCAATTGAGAAAATGCCTCCATAAGATCCAGCTGTGAGGCATTTTCTTAATTAGTGATGGGGAGCATTCAGGCTGCGGCTCCTGGGTTCTATAAGAAAGCAGGCAGAGCAAGAAGTAAGCAGCACTCCTCTTTGGCCTCTGCATCTGCTCCTGCCTGCAATTTCCTGTTCTGTTTCAGTTCCTGTCCTGACCTTCTTAGATGACGAACAGTAGTGTGGAAGTGGAAGCCAAATAAACCCTTTCCTCCCCAAGTTGTATTGGTCATGGTGTCTTATCATGGCAATAGTTGTATTGGTCATGGTGTCTTATCATCATGGCAATAGTTGTATTGGTCATGGTGTCTTATCATGGCAATAGTAACCCTAACGGAGACAAAAGTCATCTAGAAATATTAATGGCTATGAAGACAGTGATGGTCTTACCCAACGATAGGAATATTTTATAGAAGGGACTTGGATGTTGAAAGTGATCCATGCACTTTTGTGACTGACAGGCATCATCTCCTCTCTAGATGACAGCCTACAGTGACCTTATCTATGTCACTTGTCTCTGTGTGACTTGGGCTTGACACCTTGACCTCCACCAAGGAGCTGTAGACATGTGCACTGGATGGAGCAAATGCTTTCTAAAGCCTATCTAATGAACCCATCCTAAGATCTGGCTGCAGGCTGTTTATCATGACTATACCCAGATAATGAAAATGTGACTAGAAGTGTTCCACACACTTCCTACACACCGCAAGACATGTGTGTCATGTGTCGCAGGTCCATGCCTGTTGCCTTGCTTCACGGCGCATGCAGAGGCACAAGAACACATCCACAGAGCCTAGTCAGGATTACAGCTTGGTCTGCTGAATCTGGCTTTGAATCTGCAGTGAACGTGAGTCCCTGTGACCGTCCTTCCTGGAGGAGAGTCCGTAACACAGCATTCCATGGCAGTTCAATGCTGTCTCATTGCTTAAGAGTCTAATAATAATAATAAGTCTTTCCATTTAAATGCGCCAGTCTGTGTGGCAGAGTTCTTCATTCCTCAGAACACAGCTCCCTGGGGAGAGATTTCTTTCAGTGACACACTTTGGCATCACCGATGTCCTTTTATGACTTCTCTTCTTCTTCTGGCCACATTTTTACTCTGCCTTTCTTCTGTAGAAAGCAAGCTGTTTGCATGCTGCATTTTGTATGTCTCGAGCATACATTTTACACTTGCAATTGAGTTCTGTGCTATCTCAGTCTTCAGGCAAGGACACTCCCAAGAAGGAAAGGCTTCACTGAGATGGTCAAGAATACATTTCTGCATTATGTTACAACCTACAAATATGGATGTTCACTTCCAAGAAGAACTACAAGGAAGGAGTGTAATAGGGACTCACTGGGGCCACCCTCCAGTCTTCCTCCTGTAGTTTCTGTTGGGTGCTAGAAAACTGTCAATATGTACTTGTTCTCTTGTTTGTCAATTTTTGTCTGTTTATTTAATTAGATTTGTTTATTTTGTTCTGTGTGTTTGAGTGCTTTGCTCGCCTGTGTGTCTGAACCATGCACATGCTTGGTTTCACTGGGAGACAGAGGAAGGTGTCAAAGCCCTGGAGCTGGAGTAACGGTGGCTATGAGCCACCACTGGGTCCTTCGCAAGAGCAGCAATTGCTCTCAACCGCTGAGCTCCCCCTCCAGTCCTCACTTTGCCTTTTTATGAACTCGAGAATAAATAGTGGTTTCTAATCATCCTGATGGGGATGGAAATAAAACTGTATTTTTCTTCATTTTGTCTCCAGAGCTTGTCTGGACATTACACTGAAGTTTCCACACTTACCGCTTTTTCCCTTTCAGAGATTTCTGCTTTGTGCTCTTCATTTATGCCTCAGGTACATAAGGTAAATATTGAAATATAAATGGATCTAAAATTTTCATATAAAATGCTTTCTATAAATGAATAATGTAAATCTGTGCTGGCTGCACAGACAGATCCATAATATTTACTAATGGGTGGAATTTTAGTTTGAAAGATTTAAATTCTCAGACTACTTCTGTTGGGAATGAAGTTATCCACCCAGGGTAGTTACTTCATCTAAAGTTATTCCCAGGCATGATTTTGTGTTAACTGCCTCACTGAGGTTTGAGAGGCCATGTGCATGGGAGGTAGGAAAGGCAAGGGAGGGCTGGGGGTGCAGGAAGCTTGCCTGTCCTGGCTGGGGTAGGAAAACATGACAGCAGCAAGCAACCATGATCACAGGGTGATGCACACACCAGGAAGAGGGCTTAATTCATTATGACTGTGGGAGGGCATGCAAGGATGAAAGGATTTTTGAAAGGAAAAATTTGCCACACTTTAGTTGAGAAGACAAAGTGGTCAAAGATCATGGAAAAGATGTCCCTCTGTCCGTATAGTAAGGATCAAAAAAATTATTGTGTCTATGGCCAAGCAAATATGTAACCAATAGAAATTTACTTAATTGTAAAGGTCTTTTTATAATTACAGAGGTCTTCCTATTGATTATCTTCTGAAATAGTTTATGTAGGAGATCCTGATTGGAACCCACTTAGGTTCTCTCTAAAGGATTCAATAAAAATCCACAAAGCAATGAAGGGGCATCTGTTGGATGTAACATGAGTAGGGGCTTGTGGGTGATGGGGGTTGTGGGTGATGGGGATTGTGGGTGGTGGGGGTTGTGGGTGATGGGGATTGTGGGGGCTGGGGCTTGTGGGGGCTGGGGATTGTAGGGGCTGGGGTTGTGGGGGATGGGGATTGTTGGGGGTTGGGGCTTGTGAGTGATAGGGGTTGTTGGGGGTAGACAGTGTGATCTGGAGACACAGGCTGGAGCTTGGGGTTTGAGAGTATAATGAGAAATAGAAAAGATGCATGAGTTGTCCCTGATCAGCTAGTCTAATTATACATAACAGAATTCAAAATTTCAAACTAACTCATAAAAGGTAAATTTTTGTCTCAAAATCAGAAAGACCTAGTGTTAAATGTTTCCAAGAATCTGTCTTTCTGCACCTGGCCCCTGCTTACCTCAGTAGAAGCTTTATCTCTACTCAAGCATTCTTTCTGAGATAAGGGGGAAATATCTTAACAGCTCCGGTCACATAAAGTGCATACTTTGAAATCTAAGAAAGAAATAAGTTTGCTCAGATCAGCCATGCCAGATTTTACAAAGAGGTGAAGATTGACTGGCAACAAGGCCCTCAAAGGTTGTTCTCCACAAATAATCACTGACCATCAGATTTTTCTGGAACAGAATCTTGAGTTTGAAAATGTCAGACCAGTGGGGGCTGCTGTACCATGGAGGGCAGCGTAAAGACCTCACTGCTGTTATGGACTGACCGGTGATTGATGATCTGCCTTGAGAATTATAGGGCCATGGCCACAAATCAGAGCCTACTCAAGTTTTACTTCTCTGTGTGTGATGTATTTTTTATCAGCCATTTCAATTGCTACACTGCCAAAGTCATGGCTTTTTGTTTTTAACATGTTTGATAATAATTTTGACATTTTTGTTCTTTCAAGGAAGGGATGTCATCTTGGCTTTCTGGCTCTTTGATAAATGGTAGTTATTATGGATGATAAAATCCCTAGGAAGGTTGAAAAAAAGTAAAAGTTTCAAATAAGCTGTTGGGTCGGAATGACTTTAGTGGCATGAGTTCAGATAGCAGAAAGAAGCCCACTACACATGGAAGAGACTGTTTGCTTCTGGAACATTCTAGCCTTCATTCATTGTTATGATTGACTGTGTCATTATTTTGTTGATTGTTGAAATCTTCAGAACAACAGCCAGCTCTTTGTGAGTTAAATTTCTCAGGGTACTGACTGTTCCTTTCTCACCCATTAGGCTGTCTACCCGTGGCTTTCAGTAGTGCCAAATGAGACGCTGCTGAGCCTGTCACTGTTATGGTGCTGGTTACAGGGAAGAGAAGAGGTGATGGATGTGGATGAGATGCACAATGGTCTCAAGTTCTGGGCTCAGATCCTAACTCAGCCACCAAGAGGTGTAACCTGAGCCATTCACCCCACTGTTCTGTGATGTAGGCTGTTGTTGACCTGTGGAATAAGTAGATTGCCCAAGTCCACCACAGTACTCATTGCGTGCAAAGTATAGATTCTTCATGTAAAAATAAACAAATTAGATTCTTCTTTTTCAGTGGAATAGGCTGAGTTACGTTTCTGAGACATTCTCATGGGAATGTCTTAGAACATAAAATAAACCACTATAGCTTAGGGTTCAAAGTGAAGTTCCACAAATTGTAAACAGACAGTGGGATAATTTCAGGAAAAAGCCCTGATGGGGGCTGTCAGGGTTAAAACTCTCCAGCTGAGCCGGGCATCTGAGTATCGTGTGTGTGCCTGCTATGCACTGGCTCTCGCTCTGAGCTGGAACCTGTGTATCTATGAGCAGGTGTGTGGGGTGTACTTCTTCCTCCTTGCTCTCCCCGACATAGAGTCTGCTGTCTTTGTCCCTCAGCATCTTCTCCCAGATGAGTGACTCAGCCTTCCTTGGGGACTGCTTCTATTGATCTCAGGACCGCTGTCCACCATAAGCACTATAGACTGGGGATCGTCTCTATCGATAGTAGAACAAGCTACCCGCCGTGACACTGAGATGCATCTTCCTCTGCTTTCTTAGTACCGAAGGCAACATTTGGTCACTAATATATTTCATTTCTGTATTTTTCAAGTGATATTGGGAGGCATGCAGGAAAAGGGAGGATGGTCATGGATACCCCAGGACTGGAGGACATGTGGGTGGATGTGTGTGTGTATGTGTGGCGGGGGGATGATGGAAGTGACCTATTATCAGGGTAAATGGATGCCCAATGCCACTGTTTACCTGCTAGTTTGTAGATCTTGCCTGTGTAGCAGGTTGCTTTTGCTTCTGAGACTGCTTTCAGATGATGAGATTCTTTGAGCACAGGATGACCACTTTGAGATCTTTAAATTTTAATAGGAGCCAAGCATTTAATAGAAATAAAGCAAAGGAATTATTTAATGAACCATCATCTGATGTGTTCAGTGTTAGACGGATGTATATTTGGTTATTTTGGGGATGAACAGCCACCTCAAGACTCTCATTAGCATGTTACGTGGTCAGGTAAAATATGTACGGTACTCCTGGAGGTTATGTTAGCCAGCAGCCTTAGCCATTGATGTGCTCAGCATGCTTGACTATAAAATGAACAGTTTTGATAGGAGAAGGATGATACCCAATGCTTGGATAGCAATGCCATCACAAAATGTAGACCCATTGGAACAGTGCAGTCAGAGGTCATGAGGATGTTTCTGCTTCTCTTCTATTGCCATGTTTTCAAAGGACAAGACTGAGTGTAAATCACCAAGCTAAAATTCCTTGTTTCTGTGTGTTTTGTGTGCCTACATGAGGCTATGTGCACTACATGTGTGCACAGATGCCCGAGGAAACCAGAGGGCACCAGGTGCTCTGGATCTGGAGTCACGTGTAGTGGTGATCTGCCTGGTGTGAATGCTGAAGGGGCCTCTCCAAGAGGACGGAGAACTCTATCTTCTAAAGTATGTCTCTGGTCACACCTGTTCTAATTTCATAATTGTATGCTCTTGCCCGAACCAGGACATTATAAGAAAAGAAACCAGCAGCAGAGTCCTTGCTTTATGCTGTTTCTCTTTCTCCCTGTGTAGGAAGGAGGTTTACAACCACCTTCCTCGCATCTGACCCTTCAAGTTAAGAGAACTAATTGGACTAATTAGCTAATTAAGTAGCAGGGAAAAGAAGGTATAAAAGGCTTTAAGACCAAGCTATGGGTTGGGTATAGCTCAGCGGTAGAGTACTTGCTTTGCAAGCAAAGGATCTGGGTCAAACACCAGCATCCACTACCACTGCAAGAACCAAACCAAGTACACACATAAGGCAACAGTAAAACAAGTCAGTCCTCTGCTCATGAGGACAGACTGAAGGGCTGTTTTGGGAACATGCCTTCCCCATGCTAGGGGAACCCACAGTGACATCCTTAGCTCAAAACGACACTCAGTAGCTGCTTCACTTATGCCAGAAGCTCTTTCTAAGTAGTTTAGCATGGACAGTTTTCATCTTTGAGAAAAATCATCTTTTTTTCTGTAGGATTCCGACAGCTTTCCATTTGGATCTTGTTAGTTCCAGAGTGAGGAGTGCTTTACACACTGCAGAGGTGGAGGCTGAGGGGCTTCTGGCTCAGGCACTGCAAAAGGATCTACACGTTTGCACAAATGAGAACTACCTGCACAACAGAAAACGTGACTGCTGGATAGTGTGTCATGAATCAGCAAGGGGCCGTATGTCAGAGCCATGCACACCTTTACTATCTTAGTTTACTGCTAAACCATTCCCCATAGCAAGCTGGAAGTTAGGCAAATGGTTTAATTTCAATACGCAAAATTGATATTTTTAATCTAGCCAATTTTGAGCTAAGGGGCTTTATTACCAGGGAACTAGATAATTGAAATCCTCAAGCTGAAAGCCTCTACAGTTTTATGAAATGTCATTTATTAAATACGATCTTCAATAGCATTCAGTTGGTTATATACATTTCATAATGTGAAGGCCTTCACCAGAGCATCTCCAGTGGTTTCAGATTCTTGTGATGAGGGCTGCGCAGGACCTAGTGAACGTCTGTGTCTGGCTCAGGTTACTTCCTAGCCTGAGAAGCAAGCCAAGGGTTTTCCTACCTGCCTATGAGGCAGACAACAAGGAAAGACCAGAGGAAAACCTCTACCGACTTAATGAGGACCAGGGAGATCGGTGAGGACACAAGGGAGAGAGCGCCTCCCCGGCACCATCAGCATGCTCCATGCCCTGGGGTAGTGTATGTGCTCTTCCTCTTTCTAGTGAGGAATCGATGCCTTCAGAGTAACTGCAACAGGAAGAGACTTTTATTTCTTCCACATCTTGGATGACTATTATAAGCACACGCTACTACACACTAGCTTTGCACCCTAAAGATTTCTCTTCTATTCTCTGACTCATTTCTCCTGTGATAAAAAGAGGGGCAAATTTAAGGTTACTTATACCTGTGCTGATTTTCCTATGAAGTACTTTGGGTAATATCATATTGATTGAATTTGTCTCTGCTACTTACCTGTATTATTGAAGAGGTTGAAAGAACATTTATTGCTTCATCTTTCATCTCAGCAAGAGAAAGGAAAAGCGGCGTACGCCAGAAATTAAAGAGTACGTGGAGGAAGCCAGAACAATATCTCAAGTCCCAAAGATCCCAATTTCTTGCCAAAATAAGCCCTTAAGTTTTGTCTCCGTCTACATCAGACCCAAGGTTTATTGACTTGCACACCTCCTTTTCCCCACGCTCTCACTCCACTGAAATACACTGGCTGGAGAAGGCATTTCTGCCTTCTAATTGTGAGGAGATGCACTTTGGTCTCCAGTTACCGTCAGCCTTTCGGATAAGCTCACTGTTTCTCCCTGCTCCCATTCTTCCACCTCACGCCTTTCTCCCATCACTCCCATGTCCACGTGCGTCAGCTCCATCTCACTGGCCAAGGCTAGACCCGCTCGCTGTCTTCATGGAGATACCTACAAGACAGGCCTTCATTCCCACCAACCCTGTGAAAACGCCTCGCTGCCCTTCTCCAGATTCTCTTCTTTCCTGGTCATCTGGAAAGCACACATTCTGAAGTGGAGAGGCATCACTGCAGCTTTGAGCCTTGCAAAACGTGAAAGCCTAGGTTCAGAGAGCATCCCTCACTGCAAGGACCATTCAAGGTCTGCTCAGCGCTGCTCACCAGGGTCTCTGTCCATGTCAGAAACAGCAGGATACTAGTGAGGCAGATGAGGCGAGAGGTCTCTGTGGACACCCAATACAGCCATCGGAAGTATGTGGTTTGTGAGGCTTATTGTCTGACTGTACCATTTAGAACTTTTGGTTTTCTGTTGTACTCATCAAAGTAATCCGTTGTTCAGTCCTATGTGTGCCATACTTACGTCCCACTCTTACGGTCTACGCTGCCATGCTTCCGCTTTTATCTAGGCCTTTTTCCTGAGGGGATATAGTTCTGTAGACTGCATTGTGCAGTTCTCAAAGGTGCAGTCGGGTGAGTATGGATGGGGTGTAATTGGCCCCTTCACAAGGGTCAGAGCATTTCCATTACCCTGGAAAGTTTATCCATGCCTGTTTTCATTCAGTTCCAGCAAGATAAACCAGTCTTCTGAGATTTGTTTCATTTCATATAAATACTGGACTGTGTTGAGTTGTGATGCATCAGTCAATGCCTGGTGATACATGTGGTGGTGATGTCAAATCGTGTTGCCTCTTGGTGGGCTTGCCATGTTGCATTGTGGGAGTATGTGCTAAGATTTTCATACAATGGTGATATGGTAGACAGGAAGGAAGCACCTTGCCCATGAGTGATGTGTGGCCACAGGGTCACATCATATGTACACTCCTTGTCAGTGCCACCTTCTTCCACTCTGTGTGATAATTTGAAACTGATTCCCATGCTTGAGCCAAACATTGACTTGCTGACATGCCGCTGAGTGTGTGTTGGTGACTCTTCTCATTGGTGCTCGTTACATGTTGTCTAATGCGCAGGACCAGGGCAGAACCTACAAGTCAGCGAACACAAAGCCAACCCCACGTTTTAGCACATGTTTAGAGCCAGCTTGTTCTTTTATTGACAGTGGTAATTTTGTTCACTTTGCCAAAGCTAGGTCTCCCGGGTCTGTCTGTTGTAAGGTTATGGTTCTGACTTGCTAATCGGTATCTTGACTGAAAGTTCCTCAATGTTGGGTTAAGCTGCCGTTCCTGCTGAGATGTCCCAGCCACTGTTTTGAGTATGTTGATAATTCTGTCTAAATGAATGACTCTAGGTGGTTAGTACAGGAGGCTTTCTAATGGAGTCTATTCTTTGAGATACTATGATAAAAATGGCCTTCTTACCGCAATATAGAGCTGTACGTTTCAGACTTAACATACCACCTTGAACTGGTGGAAGCCATTAGTAGTGGTTTTCTCTGTGCTTTCCCCAGGCCTCATCATTGTTCAACACTTAATTCTTACATGAGGATGCGTTCTGGTCTCTCTTTGTACTGTCCTGTGTCAGGCCTAGAGCTGGTGTTTTCTCTATTAGTAAATAATGCTATTCGCAAATGCAGAGTTAGGAAGTGAATGTGCCCACTCCAATGCAGGCCACTACTTCATTTAAACAGACAGTTCCAAAAAGGGCACCAGAATATCAGTTATACCTGTAAGTTTTGGTATGTACATGTACACATGTACATCTCCCTGTCAAACTAGAGGTTCATGTTGACTCATGTTTCAACCCAACAGTTTTATCTTATCCTGTTCCTCTATATAATAGATAATGAAAATCCTGGCTTTATCTACCTTGATTTGCCTAATGTACTCATCTATCTAACTATCTGTTTGTCTATCTATCTATCTATCTATCTATCTATCTATCTATCTATCTATCATCTGTCTGTCTGTCTGTCTGTCAGTCTATCTATCTTCATCATCATCATCTATGCATGTTTATATATACACACATATAATATACACATATAGACATCAAAACATACAAACACATTTTAGTGCTTGAGATCCAATCCCGGTCCTTACAGACACATCACCTCCAACTGCATCTACTTTCTTATGTTTTCAATCCAGAAGCCGAGAGTCATATTAAAATCCCCGATCCCTTCTAATGAGGAAGAAGACAAACTCCTGAACAGCAAAGTTCATTTGCTTACATTCCCTTTCATTGTTGATTTTGAGGACATGTTATAAAAATGACCAAGCTATAGTTTTCCTTGGTCAGCTATGACCCCTTTGTCAGTGTGCTTACATCCCCCCAACTAGAAATAAAATCGTACTGATTTCAGTTTGTGTTTTAGGCTTAGATTTGACTTTATAGTTTTTATAGACTATATCTATAAAATCAGATGCTGCAAAACAGTACCTTAGGTGGATGCCTCATTCCCCCACCATTTCCTAACCTACTTCCTGGTCTCGCCATCTAACTTTTATTGATAAGCATCCTCTCCCCCACATTGAGGATAGCTTGCACTCTATCATTGTGTCACATCCCTGCTCACCCTTAATTATCTTATGTATGAGTGACTAGACTCTCTTCGTTTTCTGACTTCTACTTCTGATATTAAAGATCACAAAGCTACAGATGCACATAGTCTCATTGCACCCCCTCTTAGCAACACACCTTGGAACTCCTTCATGAAAGTCCGTGCATCTGCTTCTCCTCTCTTCCCGAGCCGTACACACACTCAGTAGACGACACACCACTTCCCTCCCCCCAACTGCCGTGTGTGGGGAATTGGTTGTCTGTAATAATTGGCAATTATAAATAATGTTGCGGTGAGTAATTTTGTGCATATGTATGTTGAGGGGTGTCTTCAGGGTAAATTACCAGACTCAGGATTGCTAAGCCAGAAGATAAATGCTAAGTGGGACTGCTAAATATTGCATGAACCAATTTGCATTTCTAGCAGAAATATATGAAAGTGTGCTTCCCCGCAGCCTCAACCAAAATGTGTTACCACACTTTAAAAGATGTTGACACTCTAGTAGGTGAAAAATAACACTGGCGCTATTGACGAAAGTTTTATTGTGATTATAATTTACATTTAATGTATTACAGGCATTTTAATTGCATGGTTTGATGACTTTAAAATGGTGCTACCTCAACAGAATTTTATCTATTTATTGTATGTGCTTGTGTTTACCCATGCCAAAGTACATAGGGAGGTCAGAGGATTACAGAAATTAGTTCCTTCTACGACATGGGGCTCAGGAATCAGACCCAGGTCTGGAGGCTTGGCAGAAAGTGCCTTTCCCCACTGAGCCCTGCCGACCCAGTGGGATGACTTTCAGGCACCTTAAGAATTGAGTGACAAGCGTATGTCTACCGCAGAAGTCTGTGTGCACCCCTTCTGTGTTCTTTGCCACCCTAAGGACTAGCGCCTGTATGCCTTTCCGAGCGCACCTTCCCTGTGCACAGAATCACAACATCACCATCTCAGAAGTAACTTCCATTGGACACACTGCTTTACATCTCACGTGTTGCTGATTAATGATGGAAACTATTGCATGTGGACATGTCATGATGGGTTCATGATCTGGCCACCTGGGCATGGGTATTTGTGTAGTCAAGTTTGGTCTAGGAGAGCAAACACTACGAGAACTTATATAAAAGTTGTCATATAGGTCATACTTGGTGGCGCACCTGTGTGACCTCAGCCCTACTATAGCTGAAGGTGTTGGGTCATGAATAAGAGACCAGCAGTCTATATAATGAGATACTGCTTCATTAATAACATGTGTGAACATATATCCAAAATAGGAATGATTGAATGGGAGAGATTCATGTCTTGTCAAGAACTGTCAAACTGCCTTCTAAAACATACAAGCTGTATGAAGACGGTCTCTCCATAGGCTTGGTACCCTCTCAGACACTGGCTAAGACCCTTCAGAGTTTCCTGTCTGGAGTGTGTCATTGAGACTTTAATTTGTATTTCAGCATCTTTCACAGATGCACTGACTGGTTTCACAGATTTTTTTTTTAACCACTTCAAAAATTATGCCTGTTTATGCTGTAGGACAATGGTCTGTACCCTGTCACTTGTATGCTGATTGGTCAGTAGCCAGGAAGGAAGTAGAGGCAATGAGAATTCTAGGAAGAGGGAAGTTTCAGTCTGCAGTCGTCACCCAGACAGAGAGGAAGCAAGATGTGACTGCCTTGCCGAAAAAGGTACCAAGCCATGTGCCTAACACAGACAAGAATTATGGGCTGATAAAAGTTATGAGTTAATAAGAAGCCTGAGCTACTAGGCCAATCAGTTTATAATTAATGTAGACCTCTGAATATTTTTTTTGGGACTGAATGGATGCGGGACAGAAACCTCGGTCAGCATGTTTACCCTGAGGTTTTAATCTTATTTTGTGCAGTAAGAGGTTGATCTGTGACTCTTTTGAATGGATTGTTTTGTCACAGAGATGAAATTTTAGATATCTATGCATGTCTGTGGCTTGAATGTTCAAGATTTTCACATGTTCTTTGAAGGACAAAGGTTTAAAGCGTTGATCTAATGACACGAAAAAAGAAGGAAAGAAAAGGCTACTATCTAATAAAGAAAAAATGTCTTAAGTCTTTGAATCGTAAATCATAGGCAAAATTGATTAATCATGCCTAAGTAAAATGCTTTTGTCTATGAAGTGATGCAATAAGCACAGCTTCTAGGGGTCCACACAGAGAGAGGCTGACAGCGGGGACACCAGGATTTTACTATTCTTAGTCACTTGGCATTTGCTGTCTTTAACACAGTTTTATTGACTTTTGCAAATCTTTTAAAACAGAATTTTCCTCTGTTACTATGTGAGTTTCTGCCTTAGTCTTAACTACTGTCAGGCAGGTCGCATTCTGGTACATCCCAGCGGGAACACCTTACGAAGCTGACTCACCTGATCAGCCAGAAGAAGGCCTCTTGTTCTGCCTCCTTTGGTTGCTTCCCCTCTTCTTGACTATCTGGGTTTTGTGGTATTCACAGCAGCCCAGACTATTTGAGCTGGTCACTCGCAGAAATGAGTCCTATTTGATGTGATCAGTTTTGTCAAATTCACTATTTTAGCCATTTTGGAAAAGGCCAAAGGGTGCTAGAGTTAAAAAAAAATAGCTTATCTCCAGCTGATATGAGGGGAGAGAACTCCTGTTCTGCCCCTCGCCAACTGACCTTGTGAGATGAGTGTATGAAAGACCCACTCTTGGCCTCAGTTCTCTCCCATGTCAAGTAGGGACGATAACAAACCCCTTTAAACATAGCTCGTTATCTCATTATGTGTGAAACTCTTAGCCCGCACCAGTAGCACATAATTATCGCTGGCCAACCTTACAGGGAATTTTTACTACTAGTGTTTTTATGTGGTTGTATCTCGTGTGTTTCACCAACTGGTAAATCTTCAGTCACACCAGCACACTGTCTTGGTGACTAGTATGGAGCATGACTCAGAGACAGCATTTTCAAGAAGTCACAGGACCGCTTGTGGAATAATCCATCTTTTACGCTTTCAGACACACCACATCTGCTCAGTGCTTGTATCATCTTAATTTGTTCTTCATTAAAAACTCAACTTCGGATTCCACAGTCATGGGCATGACCCATGAAAAAAGCCAACACATGCTTACGTTGAGCAAACCGAGGTTTCAGACCTTGGCACGAAGGTGTGGTCCTGAGATTATCGTCCATTGTTGGTCACACTCGTAGCTTTTGTCATGTCATCGGAAGCAAGTAACTCGGCTTTGCAAATGAGCTTAGGCCTTTTCTCCAAGGGACATAAATGAATATAGTTGGTTAGAAAGACAGCAAGAACTACGTGTACATGACTTAATTATTTTTAAATTTGCTTTATTTACTTATTTTACATACCAACCTCAGTTTTCCTTCACTTCTCTCCTCCCATTCCTTCCCTCCACCTCCCTTATGCCCCCCTCAGTCCACTCCTCCTCTGTTTCCATTGAGAAAGGGGCAAGCCTTGCCTGGTTACCAACAAAACACAACATATCAAGCTGAAGTAAGATTAAGCACCTACCCTTGTATTAAGACTGGGCAAGGTAATCCAGTAAGAAGTAGGCTCCCAAGACCCAGCCAAATTGTTAAGGACAGCCTCTGTTAAAAGAAACCATTAGTGTAAAAATGATATCCACATTTACATCCACAGACAGGTGCTACTCAGCCTTAGGCATTTCTCTGGACAGAACAAATACAGAAACTCATGGCTGCTCAAGGAATTGAGAATGGGATGGTTGAGTGCTCAGCCCTACACAGGACATCTATGTCATCTTCTCCAAGGTCCGGGGACTGTTGTAGAAGGAGAGGAGGAAAGAAGGTATGAGCTGAAGACAGGGACAAGGGCTTTGAATGGGTTCTTCTGGACTATTATTGTAAACGTGATCTTACAACAGATGTGGTAGCTGCATTGGGTCTATACAAGGCTGAACCTGGCTACATGCAGTCAGTCATGGGTTAGAATGGGGCTCATAGAACCCTACCCCTTCCTGATGAATTATTGACTACTGATAAATTTTGGGGAAAGAGATACATTGTCTTCCATTGTATACTCACTCGATAGCCTGCTAGGTTCCATCAGATAGTTCCACACCAATGGGATGGTCACACAGATGGTCCAGGTTAAACTCAGAGGGTCACAAAATAAAAGGCAGAAATATGGGAAAGTGGCTGGAGAAAGAAGAGTTTATAAATATAGAAGAGGAATAATGGGATTTGAGAGTAATCAGAACACATTATATATGTATGAACTTGTCAATAAGCAAATTTATTTAAAAAAAATAGCTTCATGATGGAGAGATACAGCTCTTGCCCTGTTTACACATAACTCTAAATTTATATTCCAATCCCCCCAAAACTAATTTAGTGAATCAGAAAAAAATGGATGTATTGTTTCTATGGGAAACATTGACAATGATTAGAGCATTTTTCTAAAACTTACATTACCTATATACTTGTAGGTTTGTTACCAAGGCTAGATTTTGTGCAATCTCCACTAATAGGTCTAGTAGCTGTGGGGATTAGCATGTCTGTGTCTAATTAATGCTGCCTCTGACCTTGTGAATATGGCTTCATAATACAGATATCCAGGGGATGATTTCATTGCCTTTAATACTGAGGAAATTACCTATGAGCATATTATAATAGATGAACTAAGTGTAAGTGAAAATCCTATGCTTGAAATAAAGATGCAAGCGGAAGGGCTTGAGTTGGAGAGAAAGTGTTCTAGTGACTGCACGTTGGACACTTCCTACTTCAGATGTAGCTCATGTTATCAGCAAACGTATTACAGCTCTGCTTTGTAGATCAATCTCTCAGAAATTAGGTCATGATAAATCATTTTGGTGGAAGTTGGTCAGCTCTGGATAAGCCGATTAAAAACCAGAATTACTGTCTCATAATCTTAAAGATTTTTCTTTGAAATCTATACCATTGCTCTACCGGGAAATGAAGTCAGTGGCCTCTGGGCTGTAGGACAGGCACTCACCATCTGGTCACTTAGGTCCCCAAGGGCTGATGCTGCTGTGGCCCTGGGGACTGTTGCTATACAAGGCTGGCACAGTGCTGTGTGGGAAAAGCTGGGAAGGCTCTTCTGGTACAGTTACTGGTGGGCCTGACCATTGCAGGCGGCCCCTTGGAGGGCTTTATTTACTATCAAATCAGTTGTTACACCACTTACCATCCATGTTTAGCACCAAGGAGCCAAATACTGTGGTATGGTAGTATGGTACTCTTGATTTCTAAAGTAATTCACTGTTTTCAAAATATTCACTTTGACTCAGAAAATGGCTGTAGTTGTCCCATAATTTTTAAGTATATTGTGCTCATTCACGCCCAAGGAACATTCTATAAGCTGAAATAGCTTTTCTCATTCTAACCAAGTAATTTGCTATTCCAAAGTGTGTTAGCAAATGGGTCTGCTTTGAGGGTAATGTTCATTTTACTCCAATCTCAAGAGACTTTACATGCATTATTTTTATATAATATATTATATGTATTATACATAAAGAAAACAAACTAAAAACCATTGTAATGATCTAACTGGGAGAAGCTTTGCAGGCTGTCCTTAAGCTGCCAGTGTCTACCTCACTTCCTCCACGGCATCTGCTTCAGTTCCTGCCTCTAGGTACCTGTCTTGAGTTCCTGCCCTGATGTCTTAGTCACTGTCCTATTGCTGTGAAGAGACACCTTGATCAAGGCAGCTCCTGTGAAAAAAAGCATTAAATGGAGGTTTGCTTCCAGTTTCAGAGGTTTAGTCTATTCTTTACATGAGAGAGGGAGAGAGAGAGAAAGAGAGAGAGAGAGAGAGAGAGAGAGAGAGAGAGAGAGAGAGAGACAGAGAGAGAGGAGAGAGGAGAGAGAGAGAGAGGAGAAGAGGAGAAAGAAGACTGGGCCTGGCATTGGCTTTTGAAACTTCAAAGACCAGGATGGCCCAATGATGCACTTCCTCCAACAAGGTCACATATCCTAATCCTTATAATCCTTTCAAATAGTGCCATTCCCTGGTAACTAAGCATTCAAATTTATGAGTCCATGGGGACCATTCTTAGTCAAACCACTTAGAATTAACCGAAGTCCACAGTTAAGTTCAGGCTCACTTGGCGATATAGATTCCACAAAGGTTTGAGAATGTGTGATTTAAAACCTTGTAGTCCCATGGCGATGGGCAAGTGTTCTCTCAGTTCTAAATCACCTCCAGCATTTGGTGTCATCAGTGGTCAGGATCTGAGCTTTCCGGTAGTCACAGAACAGTATTTATCTGTTTTGAAATGCAGTTTTCTAGTTCCGACACAGTGCTAAGTATCTTTTCATGCTATTTTTCACTTGAATTTCTCTGTTGACTGAGGAAGCTGGCATTTTAATTAGTTTGCTTCTTTTCTTGTAGATTGTTAAGAGTTGGTTGTAGAGGTTTTGAATAATCACCTTTGATGAGACAGATACTTGGCAAGTGCTGTTTGTCTATTATTTATTTATTTTTTAAACAGGGTCTCTATATAGTCCTGGCTGTCCTGGAACTTACTAGGTAGGCCAGGCAGACCTTGAAATCACAGAAATCTGCCTACCCCTGCCTCCCGAGGACTGGGATGAAGGGGTGTGCCATCACGCCTGGAAGGCAAATATTCCCTTAATACAATACTTGTTTGCAAGTGAGTATTGGGAGATTGTGTTTCTAAGGAGTTGGTATATTTCATTAAATTTGTTAATATAAAATTGTGGATTTTTCATTTCTTTTTATAGTGTGAGGAATCAAGCCAGGACCTCATGCATGTTAGAGAGCACCCCGTCTCTGTGCTGTACCCCAATGCTTGCAGTTGTCAGTTTTATTGTATTATCTTTTGAATATCCCTGAGACATTTGTGATCTTTAATATCTGATATAATAAGTTTTCTACTTTCCCTGCATTTTTCTCAGTAGCCTGGCTAGGTGCTTATTGATCTTGTTGTCTCCCCTGCTCCCCCAAAGAACTAGATTTGGGTTTTGTTGAATTTTTTTTTCAATTTCATTGATTTCTGCTGTAGTTGCCATTATTTCTCTGCTTACTTTGGATTTAATTTGCTCTCTTTTTATCTAGTTCCCTAAAGTGTGAGCTCTTTAATATTAATTTGAGATCTTCCTGTTTTACTAAAAGCACATTCCATATTGTCGATTACCATCCAAGCAATGCCTTAGCTGTGTACTGTGTACTTGGTTGAGTTTTGTGATTTCAGTTTCATTTAACTAATTTCTGATGAGACTTTTCACCCGTGCCTTCCATGGAAGCCCCTTATTCGATCCTGGTGTATTTTCTGACTGTTTTTCTGTTACTGATCTCTAGTTTAATTCTTTTGTGTCTTAAGACCAGTTAGAGAGTGATTTCTGTTGACCTTGCTATGGGCTGGGATGTAGGCTTCTAGCTCAGTGGCAGGGCACCTGCTGTGCACACATATTCCCAGGGCCATGGCCTCAGTCCCCAGCGTGAAAAGAAGCCACAGAATTAAATATGGTTCTGAAGGTTTGCTCCATTGCCCTGCATGCTGCGTGTGTTCTGCACTCCCTGTGAGCTTGCGCGAGCACAGAGGCACACACCATGTGCTCTGCTGTGTCTAGGTGATGCTTTCCATGGACGTGTGCCATGGACTGGTGGGCTAGTTGAGCCTCCAGCAAGGTGTCCTCTGTCGTTTACTGTCCGCCTCCACACACCTGCTCTGCCCACTGGCCATATCCTGCTGATTACTGCCAACCTTTGCCCTGTACCCTCTCTTAGGAGGGATTTCTACGTAAGAAGAGCTGCGTTTTCTGTTTTTCATGTTCTCATCTGTGTCACCGACATGATGTTCAAGCTGGCGCTTATTTAAACAAGCTCATGAGAAAATATTTAATAAGGAATATCATTGCTCAGAATGGGCCCAAGTGAGAGAGTCAACGGACCCCTCTTTCAATTTTTCATAAAATAAACAAATTATAAGGAAAATAGGTATTCAATAGGGTTGATTAAGATGCAGAGAATAAAACTCTGAGAGTTATAGTAAACTGCTAAATGTTTTACAGGTCAATCTGATACATTTATGCTAACTTATAAATATTGCATATAGTATTTCAGTAAAAAAAATCTTTCTTGTGTTTAAAAAATTGATTTTTAAATTATTTATCTTAAAAAAGAAAACCAGTAGTAAAATTGTAAAGTGTCTACAAGAACTTACTGAATCCCTAAATATTTTACCTTCAGACCAAGAGGACTGGTGTACAAATGGCATTTTTCAAGTCACTTTCTACCTAACTTGAGAGTTCCTGGCTTCAGGGAAGTAATTTTAAATATTCTGTAATAAATGTCCCTCACCATGGAGTGCTCAGAGTGTGACAAAAGCATTCAGATTGCTTTTGACTTTGTGTGTAACAGAAGGGTTTTAATTTATGAAAAGTTATTAGAGGACTCATTTGTTTTCAAAATAAACATCCATGGGAGTCTAATCAATCTAAGATTTTCATAATTTAACTAAGGAATCCCGTTATAGGTGATTTTTCTCTTTTTGACTCTTGGATGCATTAGGTGTATTTTGTTTGATGCAATTTCAGGGGCCATCACTCAGGGATTCTAAGGTATAGGGCATTTCTACAGTCTATACCAGACATATGACTCTGCCTGAAAATTACAATGCGTGTACACTTTTGTGTGTTTGAGTCTATGAGGTCAGGTGGACACGTGTGTAGTTGTGCAGGAATACATGTACTCATGTATATGAAGACCAATGGTCAACCTCAGATGATGTTGCCAAGGTGACACCCATTTTCTTTTATGAAACCAGCTTTCTCATTGGCCTAAATCTTGCAAAGTAGGCTAGATGAGCTGTCCAGAGGGTCCCAGAATCCACCTTTTTCCACACCCCCAGCTCTGGGATCACACACATGCCATCATGCTGGCCTTTGCATCAGTTCTGGGAGCAGAGGAGGTCAAATTTGAGCCTTTGTGTTTGCTTGACAAGTACTCTACAAATGGAGTCATTGCATAGCCCTGCGTGCTCTTGCTTCACAGTCGTTCCGATCACCTGGATACCTGCCCTGAGTCATACTCAGTGACTAGCTAGAGGGGATGCAGGGATGCAGGGGTGCAGGGGTACAGGGTGCAGGGATGCAGGAGTGCAGGGGTACAGGGGTACAGGATACAGGGATGCAGGAGTGCAAGGGTGCCGGGGTATAGGATGCAGGGATGCAAGAATGCATGGATGCAGGGGTTCAGGGATGCAGGGATGCAGGATGCAGGCATGCAGGGGTGCAGGGTTTCAGGCGTGCAGGAATGCAGGGATTCAGGGGCTCAGGGATGCAGGATGCAGGCATGCAGGGGTGCAGG
The DNA here is from genome assembly GCF_903992535.2 of Arvicola amphibius. NCBI lineage: Eukaryota > Metazoa > Chordata > Mammalia > Rodentia > Cricetidae > Arvicola > Arvicola amphibius. Next base: position 4,832,224 of record NC_052054.1, read on the forward strand.
GTTTCAGGCATGCAGGAATGCAGGGATTCAGGGGCTCAGGGGTTCAAGAGTGCAGGTTGCAGGCATGCAGGAGTGCAGGGATTCAGGAATGTAGGTATACAGGGGTTCAGGGGGTACAGGATGCATGCATGCAGGGTGCAGGGATGCAGGCGTGCAGGGATTCAGAGGTGCAGGGATGCATGGAGGATGCCATGGTTGGCTGTGCATTTTCTTCCTTGCTATATATTGCACTTCTACAGAAAGATGGGCCACATTATTAAGCAAGTTTGAAATTTGCCCGCTGCTTTTTATTCATTTCTTCCATCTTTTTCCGGCAGTCCTCAGGAAGATGAACATGGTTGAGTTAATTGTCTTATAGTCTACTCTAGACCGTGACCACATGTATCCTCATTTCTGTGAGTGAATGATTGAGCAGTTCTATCACTAAAACTATTAGATTTGGAGAGCTTATTGATTTGGAGTCTTGGAACAAAAGTGGTCAATACGCTGTTTGGTATTTTTAGTTCATTTAGATTCAAAAATTCCTGCAGAAGCTGGAGTCTGAGGTTCTTCTTTTGAATTAAAGATCATAATGGCTGAGCAATTTCACAGAAGCCCCGGGTTTTCCCTTTCTGGAGTTTAGGAGATAATGCTGGCGGGTCCATCTGTGCATGTGATTAAGCACATATACAGAGGCTTATTGACATCAACTCCTCAATATGAGCATCTCTGGCTCATATAATTTGAATCTTGAGAAATTGTGCCTTACGGTAATTGACAACTTGAATAATTTCGGTCATAATTTACTCAGCCTGATAAAGTCAGTGTATTCCCCAGCTAAGCTTAGAATTGATCATCTGACCATCATTAGAAGGAAGAATTGATGGTTTTAAAATCAATCAACAGTTATTGAATGCCTACAAGCAGCAGGGAGCTCTGGTCAGAATCATCCAGTGTCACTGGAAATCAGGTTAGCTTTGCAAATGATTCTGAAAGATTTAAAGTAGAATTAAATTTGAATTGCTAATTTCTATCCAGAATGGAAATGACATTCAGCTTGGCTGTGCTGGACACCTGGCCCTAGGTTTTAGGAAAGGGACCAAGTCAAACCAACTGGATATGGGGCAGAACAGAATGCTGTGCTGGAGAAGGCCCAAACTGAATGAGTGTTATCAGTCTTTAATTTATGGAGCTCTGGTGGTCTGAATTCCTCTAAGCCCTGGAAGAATTTTAACCAGTGTAATGCTTCCCATATGCCAGCAGGCTTCAGAGCTCCAACTGGCAGAGGGAGACACTCAGGCTGATGTCACACGAGGTATAGGGCCATGGTGAGTGCAGAAGCTACTACACAACCCAGCCGTGAATATGCAGTCTTTAGACCTGCTTCTTATTATCTGCTACTGATAACTCTGGGAGGAGGTTGGAGGGCCAAGGTGGGGCTTTGGGCTGGTAATGTTCATTTTTGGTTTTCAAAACTCCTGTGTATATAGGAGGTTTTTGTTGGACGTTGTTATCTCTCCAAGGGAAACATGATTTTGTGTGAAAAGAACATGTCTTAGAAGGTGTTAGCAAAATGGATTTTCCTTCCAAGTAGAAACTGAATCCAAGTGAATCTCTTCAAGGCTCAACACAGTCCCTGTATCTTCTGTTGGCTCTGGATCCAGTCGTGGCTGATAACACCTGGTTCTAGATGATTCCTTTGAGTATGGCTTGGATAGGACCTACATCTGCTGATGGTCTATGAGAGGCCATACCATTTGCACCTCTATCTAAGACAATCTAGGGGATGCAGCAGGATGCTCAGGTAACAGTAAGAAAATAACAGAAAGAACACTTGGTGGCCTCTAACTATAGCATCATTATCATCTCTGTTCTTGCTTCTTGATCCAGTTTCCCAAGACCCACAACACTTGCTTTGCTCGGTCCATTTCACATTCAGTCTTTTTTTTTTTTTTTTTTTTTTTTTTGGTTTTTTGAGACAGGGTTTCCCTGTAGTTTCTAGAGCCTGTCCTGGAACTAGCTCTTGTAGACCAGGCTGGCCTCGAACTCAGAGATCCTCCTGCCTCTGCCTCCCGAGTGCTGGGATTAAAGGCGTGCGCCACCACCGCCCGGCTTATTTATTTATTTATTTATTTATTTATTTATTTATTTATTTATTATGTATACAATATTCTGTCTGTGTGTATGCCTACAGGCCAGAAGAGGGCACCAGACCCTATTACAGATGGTTGTGAGCCACCATGTGGTTGCTGAGAATTGAACTCAGGACCTTTGGAAGAGCAGGCAATGCTCTTAACCTCTGAGCCATCTCTCCAGCCCCACATTCAGTCTTGAAAGCTGGGCGGGCCCATTACTTTTAAGATGTTCTGGAAAGAATAATCAGTTCTTAGTGATAGCATGACCATGCAAACAAGGAGAGCTTTGATGCCGTGGAGCTGCGTGGTTAGGAAGATGGGAACAGCTAACCCAATCTAGTGTCAACGCAAAGCCGAGTGTAAGATGATGCAAGCTCTCCATCATCTGTTTAGATCTGGGACCAGTTTCCTCTTCCCAGGCTGAAACAATGTATCCACTGCTAGCCCAGCCAGTACATTCTTTGGAAAAGTCTCTTTATTTAGATGAAAACTGACATACCCAGAGGTTTCTAGGTTAGAGCCTAGAGGATTCTTAAGGCAGTGAAACTTTGATGTGATAGATAGATGCCATTAGACATTTGTTCAAACCCAGAGACTGCTCACCCGCAAGAGCGAACCTGGCTGAAAGCTAAATCTGGTGCTAGGCTGCTATTCAGTAGCTGCAACTATGGGCCTGAAGATGCCTAGTGGGCTTTGGGCCAGTGGGGAAGTGTGTGTGTGTGTGTGTGTGTGTGTGTGTGTGTGTGTGTTCAGGGGGAGTATATAGAAGACTTCTGTGCCTTGCTCTTATTTCAGATGTGTACCCACTGCTGAACTAATAATAAACTCTAAGAAAAAAAAAACAAAAAAATGAATTTCCAGGCAGCTCAGAAACAAAAGGGCACTGACTCTTGACTTTTGATGGACAGGCTCCAAGTGAAGCAGAACGTCCTTCGTCTAGAACTTGACCTACAAATGTCCCACGCAGAAAGGGTGAGGACAACTTTGTGGCCTAGATGCTTCCCAAGCCTCTGCATGGGGAGTCTGCTAAGGTGAGTGTGCTCCCATTTACACACTCAGAAACAAATACAAAAGAGCGAAAACTTCCCTGGAGGTGTAACTTGTGCCAGGTGAACAAAAGCATTTAGCTACCCAGGATATAGAGGCATGAAAGGGGACACACACACTGATTCTCTTTTTAACAGAAAACACTATATTTCTTTTTAAAACAATTGTGTGTGTTTGTGCTACATGAATGTGGACAAACGTGGGTGTGTGTGCTACATGCATGTCAACAAACGTGTGTGTGTGCCTGTACACATACAGAAGCCAATGAAGGACATCATGTGTCCTACTCTATCACACTTTACTTTGTTTTCTTGAGACAGGGTCTCTCCTAAATCTGTAGCTCACAGTTTCTGTTGGGTCATCAGCCAGTTTCACTTCCCAACTATCCCCCCTGCCCAGCGTTGATATTATGGGCATGTGGCAATGACAGGCTCTTGCATAGGGGTACTGCAGATTCAAACTCAAGCTCTCATACCAATACAGCAAGTGTCCTTGTCCTCTGAGCCAGCTGTAGGTAGCCCCACCTGAATGCATATATGTTTTCGCCAGCTTCCAGTTCCTCTGTGATGGATTCCTGACCTTCCTTATTTTCTAGTTGTTACAGGTAGATGCTTTTTACATCCTGGACACGGGTTCCCTTGACGTATGGACCCCGTTACTGAGAGGAACCCTGCCTTTCCCACTCTCTTTTCTGGTGTGCTGTCTCTAGGAGTAGAAACTGTGCACAGGTTCCTCTAAAGATGAAACCTGTAATACGCAGAGTTCTGGGATGTCCCTTCCCCTTCAAAGAGTGGACAGAGTTAGTGAACATGGCAGAGCCCACAATGTGATGACTTTACCTTATAGGACAAAGGCAAAGAGAATTTTGCTTATATGGTTAGGACCACAAATCAAATATTTGACCTGGCCTATCAGATGGGTTTGCTGGAAGCTTCATAAGGTCTTCTTGCTCTTAGTTGCTGGTCTGGAAGTACCTGGAGTTCTACGGCGGCCAGAATAGGCATGGCACCTGCAGAGCCATGAGCTTAGGCATGGAGGACTTTGGGTTTCAAATGAGACCCTCCAGGAGGAGACACCGTTAAGTTTTGCCCAGACTTTGTTGCCATAGAAACCACGAATGGATCTTATATAAACTTGTTTCCCAGTAGTGGACACTAGTACAGCTCACCCATGGGTCCCGGCTTCAAAGAGTCACATCAAATTTTTGACAAAACATTGTTCAAGACTTCAGCCTGCACTTAATTGAGTCTTTGGTGGCCATTCCATGCTTCTGTGGGGCAAACGGCCTCTGCACGCAGCAGAGTGAGCGAGTCCACAGGCCCCCCACCATCGCAGCATCTCTCCTATTGGAAAATAAAAATAAAAAGTGTTTTTTGGCCGCTCTGCTAAGTTATGGGATACTGTGGCAGCAATCCCAGCATGCCTCAGCCCGGGATGGTGCTTCTGGCAGCGCCCAGAGAGGGAAGGCACATTTATAGCCAGATAATTGTGCTCTCCGTGAGGAACAAAACACAGGCTCCAAATATAATCAAGCTGCCACAGGTGGCTGGCCGTGCTTCCCAGGACCTACGCCACATGGAGGCTTTGATAGCCTCTGCTGCTGGCAGAGTAGATGGTTGGTAGAGTCCCTAACCAGATAAGCCACGGTGAAGAGTCAGCTGTCAGGGTCCTGTGCAGGCCTGTTCCCCGCTGCCATTGCCATTTCTCAAACAAACCTCGGGAAACACAGGCTAGACACAAATGGACAGCATTCACAGGTCCTCAGAATGTTCCGCTCATTTCCTGATAGCCTTTTGTCGGGAGCATCCCTCACTGAGTGGTGTCACACGGGTTTCCCACTATGCCCATTTGGGGTCCATCTGTATGCTGTTCATCTTCCCACCCTTCCCTCCCATTTCTGTCCATTGGGGAAAAGTGTTCCGTGTACTATTAGTCAGCTTATACCCATGTAGGCTGTGGATGGAATGTCTGAATGGCTCCAGATCTCACATGGTGAACTATGACTCCATATGGTACCATGAGCTGATATCTTTTTTAAAAAATTTTTTATATGGTTTATTTTTTATATTTAAAAAGTTCCATCTCCTCCCCTCCCCCCCCCCTCCCCTCCCCTCCCCTCCCCTCCACCCATACCCCCCCTCCCTCCCTCTCCAGGCCAAGGAGCCATCGGGGTTCCCTACTCTATGTTAAGACCAAGGTCCTCCCAACTCCCCCCAGTTCCAGGAAGGTGATCAACCAAGCTGAGAAGGCTCCCACGGAGCCCGTCCATGCAGAAGAATCAAAGCCCAGCACCATTGTCCTTGGCTTCTCAGTCAGCCTCCACCGTCGGCCACATTCAGAGAGTCCGGTTTGGTCTCATGTTCCATCAGTCCCATTCCAACTGGAGTTGGTGATCTCCCGTTAGTTCTGTCCCACCGTCTCCATGGGTGGACGCACCCCTCACGATCCTGACTTTCTTTCTCATGTTCTCCCTCCTTCTGCTCCTCATCAGGACCTTGGGAGCTCAGTCCGGTGCTCCAATGTGGGGCTCAGTCATTTTCTTCATCTATCGCCAGGTAGAGGTTCTATGGTGATGTGCAAGAAATTCATCAGTATGGCTATAGGAACTGGCCTTTTCAGGCTCCCTCTCCTCATCTGTCCAAGGAACTAGCTGGGGGCATCTCCCTGGAAACCCAGGAACCCCTCTAGAGTCAAGTCTCTTGACAACCCTCAGATGGCTCCCTAAATTAAGATATATGCTTCCCTGCTCCCATATCCACCCTTCCTGTATCCCAAGCATCCCATTCCTCCGAGCTCTCCCCATTCTCCCCTTCACGCTTTTCTCTCTCCATCTTCCCTTGGCCCCGTCTTGCCCCGCCCTCAAGTTCCCAATTTTTGCCTGGCAATTGTGTCTACTTCCAATATCCAGGAGGATTACTATATGTTTTTCTTTGGGTTCACCTTCTTATTATCTTCTCAAGGATCCCGAATTATAGGCTCGATGCAAAGGACATTGTCACTAAGACACAAAGGCAGCCTACTGACTGGGAAAAGATCTTCACCAACCCTGCAACTGACAAAAGTCTGACCTCTAAAATATATAAGGAACTCAAGAGACTAGACTTTAAAATGCTAATTAACCCAATTAAAAAATGGGGCGCTGAACTGAACAGAGAATTCTCAACAGAAGAAGTTCAAATGGCCAAAAGACACTTAAGGTCATGCTCAACCTCCTTAGCTATCAGGGAAATGCAAATCAAAGCAACTTTGAGATACCATCTTACACCTGTCAGAATGGCTAAAATCCAAAACACCAATAATAACCTTTGCTGGAGAGGTTGTGGGGTAAGGGGAACACTCATTCCATTGCTGGTGGGAATGCCACACTTGTGCAACCACTTTGGAAAGCAGTGTGGCAGTTTCTCAGGAAATTCGGGATCCAACCTACCCAGAACCCAGTAATTCCACTCTTGGGAATTTACCCAAGAGATACCCAATCATACTACAAAGCATTTGCTCAACTATGTTCATAGCAGCATTATTTGTAATAGCCAGATCCTGGAAACAACCTAGATGCCCATTCAGTGGAAGAATGGATGAAGAAACTGTGGAATATATACATGTTAGATACTACTCAGCGGTAAAAAACAATGACATCTTGAATTTGCATGCAAATGGATGGAAATAGAAAACACTATTCTGAGTGAGGTAACCCAGACCCAAAAAGATGAACATGGGATGTACTCACTCATAATTGGTTTCTAGCCATAATTAAAGGACATTGAGCTGATATCTTTAGGGGGTGATTGGGTATTGGATCATGGGCACAATGCATATGGACTGATTACTAGAGTCTTCACAAAAAGGTTCTAGAGAACTCCTTAGCTATCTGCCTACCATGTAAGAATACCAGAAGGTGACCATTAGAAACTGTCCCTCTTGGGAGGTTGACTCCTTGATTCTAGATTTCCCAACATCCACACCTCTCAGAAATCCATATTTACTAATTTTACACTAACACAGCCCGCGTTGGTTTTGTTTCAGATGATGACTGTCTGTCTTTAGTTCTGAAAAGTCAACAGGTCTGATGAGGGCAGCAGAATGTACCATGGTGATCATCTCCGGGTGACTTCCTTTTGTAGGTGGCATCTAGAGTACCTCTGTGACGATGAGAAGGGGTTTGGGGAATGATGAGCTGTCTGTGCAGTTCATCTGTACTTCTGGGATCGGCCACAGTCTCTTGGATACATGTCTATCTTAAGATGTTCAAGTTTCTGCCGCTTGTTGACTCCTAGGTCCAATCAGCACAAATAGTATCACCAATATAGTGAACTAGCGTGGTTGAGAACCCTATTTCCTGAGGTTATGGATGGGAGCATTCAAGGTGTGACCTTTCTGTTGGGCAGTGCTGCAGTTTATGCAGGAAGTGTCCCTTCCCTCCCCCAAAGAGGCTCGTGTGTTGAAGGTTTGGGCCAGTGAAACATTGAGGGGATCAGCTTTTAGAAAATGGTTCCCCATAAGGACTCAGACTGAATCAATGGGTTGAACCTTGCTTGGACTTCTAATTTGATGACGTCGTTGGACAGGGCTGTGGTAGAAATGAGGAGGTGGGAGGTGGGCCTTGCTGGAAGATGTGGATCAAAGGGCATGTCGTCAAAGCACGTATTTCCCCTGACTCTCTCCTTCTTCCTCTGTCCTCCGCCATATCCTTTTACGGAGGTGCTTGCCTCACCAGGCCTAGACACAAAGGAGCCAGCCACTCTGAAGAGAAACTCTGCCAATTGACACACTAGCAATTTCCTCCTTTAAGTGAATTTTCCCAGTCTTCCTGTCACAACGGTAAACAGCAGACTCACAGAGACAGCAAAGCACACCGTGTCTTTGCCAGTGGAAGACACATCAAAGCTATCAGACAGAGCTAGATAGCTGTGAGGAGGATGCTTTGCCAGGCGAACAGCACACACCAACAGTCAGGCTTAATTGCTGAGGAAGACAAGATCCCATCCAGGGAGGTAGGCAGCCTCCAATCACGACATTTATACTCACTGCTTTTCATAGTGACTCTCCCAAGGTTTCCTACTGTCTGAAAAATATCTAGCAGGTAAATTACAGGAGTATTTGGTATGAATAGTGACCGCAGGACCTTTTGGGTACTCCACTGTGACAGTAATATCTGCAGTCTGCCAGGCAGGCAGCATAGCTCCTGCCTTTATAGTGTAGAATTCAGATGTATTTCAGAAGCTTTTTTCTAATGTCTTCCCAACATGCTAGTTCTCATTTCACAGGTCAGGGAGCCCGAGAGGAAATCTCCCGGCCATCTGTGGTGTTGGGAGCTAGTGAGCACTGGGGTTCATAGAGTTCCTGGATTCACCTGTGACTTGGAGTTGGACCAAAGCCATTTCTTCCCCAGCTTCCCCAAACCTCCATGGAACCAGTGAGAATATTGACAGTTTTAGGGTCCCAGGCACTCGATGGCATCTCAGCCCTGCCTGAAGCCTCTGTCTAATGATCACTACAATGGTTAGACATTTTTCTTTTCTTTCACAAGACTGTTTCAAGTGATAAATGGGAAAATGCAAAGGGAACTAGATGGTACCAGCCATGGTACCAGCACCATTCTCTGGTCAAGGAAAGTCAACCATTACATGGCTACTACTCACTCATACCCAGCAGGAGCCATGGCTTCTTGTGATATGGAAGCCCCACTTTGGCGTTCCAATTTCTGCTCGTATAGATGAAGGAAATATTTCACCAAGAGGTTAGTTGTCTCATTCCAGGGACAATTTTGCACTGCCAGGACATGAGGATCTGACAATTGTTCAGCTACAATGTCCATTTGTGGCAATAAACAATGTCACAGGCCTCTCCAGGCATCCCCTGTCGAACCAGAGAATCCCTCCCCTCAAAATCAGGCAGGAGCTTCTCAGAGGAGACTTCACAATCTGCCCTAGTAGCCTGGATGCCCTTTTCCCCATCCCCAGACTCTCTGTCTATCCCAGTCAATATTTGGACTTTTTTTTGTAAGAACTTACATGATATGTAATAAGTTCGAATCTCTTTACAATCACATAACAGTAATATTAAAGTGCTGGCATGGTTTCAAGTTACATAGTGGTGTTGATAGGACAAGAGGCTCCACAGACTAATGGCCTAGTCTCTAACTGTGCCTTGATCTGGGAGTGTAAAGTGCTGAGCTTATTTTTTTCTGTTTGACTTCAGAATGCTTGCAAGTAGTTGGTATATTCTGTGGTTTTAGAAATTTGGGGTGAACCATGCTTTTCTCCAAAGTTTATCATCTTAATCATCTTTAAGTGTACAGTTCAGTAGCGCTAGGCACAGAGACAGATTAAATCTCAAAGTTTCTGTCAAGTAAAATCGCAGTCATGTGACCCACAGTTTTATGTTCTAGGTGCCCCCTCTGGTCAGAGGCAGCGATTCTCTCTTTAACTGGGCTTCTGTCCCAGATCATCAACAGTGAATTTGCCAGTGTCTGCCCCTCCTTCTGGGGATGAGGTCAAGTCTTCTAGTTGTCTCAGGTCACGTGACCAATCCCAGGGTCAGGCGGAAGGAAACATGGCTGTTACCTGTGTTACACAGTCGGTGTAATAGACAGACTCCCACCATGAGCAGGTCAGAAAGCAGACTTCCTGCTTGGTCTAGCGGAAGGCCCTAGCTTGCTTCATAGAGTAGTGAGCACAGCCATTGTCGCAGCTTTACAACTGATTCACTGAGCCAAACCCAAGAGCCCAGAGTTCCAGAGATAGTTCTGGAAACATCACCAGCGGACACTACTGTGTGGCATGGTTGTGACTCTGTAGTCATTGCCACTGTGGGTTCTGTCACCACCAGGGAGGTGAAAGTTCACAACAGGTTGTCACTTCCTCCTGACAAGGACAGGCCTTCCTTTCTCTGGCCTTCCATCTCTCCTCCCTCCTTGCTTCTTTCCCTTTCTTCTTCCTTCCTTCATTCTTTGATTCCTTTCTTCCATTGTTCTTCCCTCCCTCTCTCCCTCCTTCCCTCCCTCCCTCTCTCCCTCCTTCCCTCCCTCCCTCTCTCCCTCCCTCCCTCCCTCCCTCCTCCTTTCCTTCCTTTATTCGTTCCTTCCTTCTTTCCTTCCTCCCCCCTCCCTCCCTCCCTCTCCCCTCCTCTTGAGGGGAAATCTATTTGATTGGTGAGTACTTGTCCTTTCTTCTTAGTTTCTTCATGAATATGTAGCTTTCAACAGTGAGCAGAGTAGAAAGAACCCGTGAGAGGCTGTGTGGCCGCTGGGAGGCAGGAAGGAAGAGAGATCAAGGCCAAGGATTTGGACAGAAAGGCTCACGTCCAAACCAGACTCTGACCTTCACAGACTGACTTAAATGGGGTCCTTGCTAAAAGTGGATCAACAGGAAAGTGTGATGCATGATTAATAAAAACTCAGAGAGAGAAACTGGGGTTCAACCTGAAGGTCAGAAAACCAAAACAGCCAGCCACTGGCTTTTACCTCAGTCTGAAATGGCGACCCCGCCTCTAGGAATCTCAGATGGAGACTGTGTCTCAGAGCTGTCCCCTCCCATTTTATAACCCTCTCTAGGGCTTGGATTAAAGGTATATACCTCCGGGTTTCTATGGCAATTAGTGTGGCTACTGGGATTAAAGGTGTGTGTCACCACTGCCTGGTCTGTAAGGGTGACCAGTGGGGCTGTTTTACTCTCTGATCTTCAGGCAAGCTTTATTTATTAAAATACAGTTGAATCACCACTACAAAAATGCGAAGCTTTCTTGTTGGAGAATTTTCCAGAGTCAGACAGTTTGCCAGAAAAGGAGCTGCCACTGCCACTGGTTATTTGTTTTTAAAGTAATCTGAGCTCATCAAACCTATCAAACTTATTCTATTAGTTTATTGATATGTATATATATATATGTGTCTGAGTGTGTTGTGTGTGGTGTGTGTGTATGGGTTGTGCACATGCTTGCATATGCCTGAGGAGACTAGAGAAGGGTTTTGGACTCCCTTTGGGCTGAAAATTATAGGCAGTTAAGAGGCACTGATGTGGGTGCTGGGAACTGAACCAGAGTCTTTCAGGAATCACATGGTGTTCCTACGCTGAGGCCCTTTCTCCACCCCTTCCTGTCTAGATCTTATCATATTGGCTAATCCTTCCATTTCCGGTTTAAGTACATTCTGCAGAGTTTTAGAAGGAGAGGGAGGACGTGTCCCAACCACATCAAGTGGACACTGGGCTGAGTCTCCACTGTCTGTGCCGAATGTATTCATTTTTGTAGTGCCTGCTGATCTGGGGTTCTTGTTGTTCAAACTTTAAACTCTCCATCTTCCTCAGCACACTTAGGGAGAGCCCCTTTGCACACTCACAGTGAAAATGGTTGTTCTCTGCAGGGGCTCCCGTGCTCCCAGGTAGATTTCCCAGGATGGTCAGAGGTGTTCCTGCTGACACTCAGGAGCCTTCAGACCTCATGTGGAGGGGAAGGTCAGGGTCAGAGAAATGTCAAAATTGGCATTGCGGCACCATGGAGGGAATTTGTCCTTAAACTGAGGGATTTCGTTGCAGTTATAATTTTTATAGACACATATCATCCGATTTGGGGGATAAATATGGGGGATAAGAGGAGAGCAGGGAGAGAGAGAGAGAGAGCAAGAGAAGAGGGAGGGGTTATACAGATAATGTTCTAGAGAGACTGTGAGTTAGCAAGTTTTCTTCTAACCTCACAGCCACATGTCACCTATTCAGACCATACACAGACAGAGGCTACAATTGAGTATTTGGATATAACTTTGTCAGCTCATGTAACTTAAATTTTAATTTAAGAGCACTGAGGCTTAGTCAGATTTCATTTTTCATCCTCAGTGGGAAAGGGAACTTTTTCCTGGTGAAGAGGCAGGCTTTGGCCTGCCGGTTTTGTTGAGGCATATTCAACAACTCAAAATATCACTTGAATAATTGCTAAATTGTGTGAGAATTAGCTCATTTATTGCCTTGCATGATTAATTATCTGTACGTACGTGTGTCGAGGACTCTTTGCATCTGGTGCCTTAGCCAGCTTTAGGGGTGCTAGAGTTTAGTTTACTTTCCTTGCTGTGTTGTAGACCCCAGAACTTGCTCATAGGCTGATCCATTGGGATTTTTTATGAGCAGAAGCATTTGATAAAGACCCCCTGTGCTGGGTCTTTGAATAGACACCACAAGCTGTGTGTGACTAGGACAAACTAGTGAATCTGGTCTGCATGAGAGTCTTCCTCTTGTGTTTCTCTTTATCCCCAAGCTGATTTCTCAGCGTCTTTCCTGAAATTTTATTTGACAATCTGGTCACATATAAGGCATGTTCCTAATTTTGGAACACCCTAAATATTGCATGGCTTAATACACTTGCTGGACAGACCGTTTCGATCCACCCGCGTTAAGATGATTGAGAAGCATTCTGAATGCCAAGCAGCTCTCAGTCTCTCCCAGGCTGATGTGACGGGACACTTACCCAGTAATCTCACGGCTGGAGGTGCAATTTGCGCTCACACAGAGGTTAATATTACAGGGCTCTTGGGCCAAGCAGCTGACAGCTTTTCCTGCACTTGAATTTTGATTTTGCTTCCCAAGGACCCTACGTTTTCATTAGGGCTGATGCATATTTCACAGGCCTAAGTGAGGAGCCCCAGGCGGTGGTGGGGTAAGTGGTTCTTCTCTGATTTCGTCGTCTTCCTCATTTCAGGGAAAATGTTCCCTCTCTATGCAGATTGTAACATGAAATCCAGCAGCCGGCACCCTCTTAAATAAGGTAGACCCGCATCTCAGAAGAGTTCCAAGATCGTAGAGAAGAGAAATTCTGAACCAAGTTACTTTTTCTGACTGAGTTATTCATGAAGGCAACAAAACTACAATTACACATTAAATGGGAACAATTCAAATAAAATTATATTCAGTCTTATACCACAGCCAGCCTCCTCATAGTTAGTCCTGTCCCTCCTTTCACTCTGTAATTCACTGTCCTTTAACAAGAGCATTGCCCATTGCTTTACTGAACTTCTGGTGACAAAATCCAGTCCACGCCAGAAGCCCACAACACCCTCCCAGGTCCCCACTTCTCCAGAGGGCTGGTACTTATCTCACAGGGATGTGGCTTTTCAGACAACTCACGCCAACTGACTAGGGACATTGGGACAAACTCTCTCCTTTCAGTGTGGACACACTGACACATCAGCAGGACCATGGAGTCAGGGCATATTCAGAGATGTCATGGTGCTTGCTGTTTCCTGGCTGCCCACTAGTATATTCAAGTTTTCACCCGCAGAAATGTGACACTGGGAATCAGCAGTGTGCCCTCCAGGTGAGTGCATAGCAGGGCCAAGAGCGCAGTAGCAAAGGCAGTGCATTCCCAGCATTGGGTCTACACAACCCGTTGCTCATTCACAATATCTGCTAAAATTTCTCCCAAAGAAGAAAAGGTACATCTATGAGTATATTTCCCATTGATGCAATTAACAAACCACCCATTTAGGAATTCAGTTTTATCTAAGAATTCAAAATTCAATATCATGGCCAAGCCCCAAAATGTGGCCCCTCAGTGGAGAAAAACAGTTCCAATATACAGGAAAGACATAGCTTCTTGCCTGCTAGTACCACAAATGGCTTCCTGATGTCCACCAGACCACCCTTTGTGGATAGAAGGTGAATGATGAATCAGGGGTAGCTTCCTAGGCTTGATGTTTGCTGATGATGCCTTTACAAACCCTTTGATCCAATGAATCTAAAGTGTGTTGCTGGACACTACACCACGTGATGTCACCCCAAGGGAACTCACTTGAATGCTAAACTTTTGCTCAAATAGTCTTATTCATCACTGTGTTGCTGACTAGTTGTCCTGGAGCTTCTAAGGGTTTCTCCCACCTCAATCTCCTATCTCACCACAGGGCTATGTAGATTCTGGACATTTTAATTCAGATTCTTCTGCTAACACTGTACTCTCCCCACGCCCCCAACAGCAAGATCTTAATGGCAAAACATATCAGACTGGTGATGACCAAGCCAATGTAAAGGAGTTTGAGGGGGCCCGTGCATGGTTTAGAAAGCCATGGACAACACACATTTACACTTATTAGAGAGATGGTAAGAACATGGCTTCTTGACTTGTGCCGCTGCCTTCATATATGTTGATTTATTACCCTCCTGGTAAAAGTAGAGTTTAAATAAAGAATGTGTGTCTTGGGACCATGGCATTGAGAAGGTACACAAAATGAGTTTTTGATCCCTTAATCTATCAAAAATATAATAGAAAATGTAATTTCTTCTGGGCGTAAGTCATATTTGTCTCTCAGCATATCTGGTAACTTTTTTTTGCTGTGTATTGTAAATTTGAAATGTTGAATGTCTGAATAGGTTACCACCCGATAGAGTGGTCTGTGCTTGATTCTTTTTAAGCAGGAAAAATTATTTATGGTATAGTTTGGAGTCCTTGGAGAATTGTGTTGGTTGCGATGGAGCAGCCTCAGCAAAGCCTGTGATGCAGACACCACGTGTATGTGTCCTGAAGCGTGTATTGTGGGGGACTTTGCTGAATCAAGAGATTGTCTTATTCTCTCACCTCTGGTGGATGTGAAACTTGGGAAATCTCTGACGTGCAGCTTAGCCAGGGACTCTACAGCTTATTCTTCTATGGTCTTGTAGAGACTCTCCCACAGTCTACCACTGCACACACTTAAGCCAAGCCTCAGCGGGGTCTTCATGTGTTCTCCTGGAGAGTTCATTGTAGGTGACTACACTCTCTCGCCTTCAGCATTCTGGATTTTTTCAGAAACATTCAGTTGCTCAAATTCTCCCTGAGATCTCTCCACCCAAGACAACCATCACCTCAGGCGTGTTCCCACGTGAGACTCTTTTTTGAGACAGAAAAAATCTTACTTGTGTCCCTTTCCATCTCAAAGGCTCCACAGTTTGAGGTGACTGACGTCGGAGCGTGGGCACCCGGGGGTGTTGTTCACACGCCGAAATGGAAGGGTAATATCGGCATCTTCCTCCACAACACTGTCCTGGACTAACCTCCCTTCCTTCCGTTGGGAGTCAGTGATGGTTTGAGGAGGGATAGAGCCACTGTTAGGTTTCCTGCATCATTGCTTTCTGTTGCTGTGATACAATACTGTGGCCAAAGGCAACCTAAGGAAGAGAGTTCGTTTTGACTTAGGATTACATAGATAAGTTTTCATCTTGGAATGGGGCATGGTGGGCAAGCATGGCAGTAAGAGGAGAAAACTGAGAGATTCCATGTTTGACAGCAAGTACAGAATGGAGATATAACTAGAAACAGGATATAGCTATATAATCTCAAACTCTACCCTCATGACTACTTCCTCCAACAAGACTGGACTACATAAATCTCCCCAAGCAGCCCACCCACTGGGGATCAAGTGGTTCAAGTATGCACGCTATGGGGACAGCTAACATTCCAATCACTGCAATTGCCCAGGCTCTAATAAATAGCTCCCTCTCATACTCAGGCAGGCAACTCCAAATAAAGTCTGTAGGTAAAAAGTAAGCATGGAAAAAAGAAAAGAAAAGAAAGAGCTCAGACTTTATCAAGTGACCCTACTGCAGGTCCTTTGGTCATGGCGAGTAATCAATCAAGAGGTAATATACAGCAAGACGGTACATGCATTAGGTGAGAAGCTGTAGAGTTACCATGAAGATTATAGGCAGGGAACAGCAATGGTCTCATTCCTCAGACAGGATACCAGAAAATCTTTGTCCACCATTCTTTTTTAGATCTATAAAGAGGCATTTGTTAAATGCCCTCTGGACATCAATTTGGCAATGAATACAAATTTAAAATACAATAAACCTTCTTCTCTATAACAGTTCCTCTAACACACTGAGAAAGGAAAATGCTACAGGGATACAATTTAACAAAGAAAACTGTATGTGTTAGACAGTCATTAAAATTTGTATATTGGAAAATATAAATGCATTCCACTGAATACTTAACCAAGATTAATTAAAAAGAAACCCCACACAGCTTCTCACTGGCTTACTGGTTTGTAGACACAATATTGGATTCTAAAACTGAGCATGAACTCAGCCTCTCTACATGGCAGATCCCCCAGTCCTGATATTAGACTATCAATTTTCCACATAACTAAGAAGGCTTATAAAGAAGGGGGGTTCCAGCACAGCATTGTGGATTCCCGCTGCCAAACACAGAGGTATCTCAAAGCCATACAGCATGCTGCATTGTGTATTTAGCTTTTACTCATATAGACAAAAAAGGTTTATGGGCAGCGTGTTACAAGCTGCTTGGTGGCATCAGAGTTGGAATAGTGAGCACGGTTCTCAGAGCTGTCAGTGAACACACCCTGCCTTGCTGGAAGGCCATACAGGGCAGAAGCAACAGTCAACGCCATGCCTGCTTAGCATTTTAAAAACTCTCCTGGTCAGAAAATGATTGCAGATATGAAATAGAAGCAAATTCAAAAGAAGAAACCTCTAAACAGGTCACAGGGTGTTTAAAAAATGTACATAGGCTTAAGAAAAAAAGAAAATGGGTATAGCCAGTTATAGAAAGAGATAGTTTTAAAGAACAAAAGTATTTAAGAGGCAATTAAAGTACTGACATTTGATTGTGGGTTGTGTTAAGCTAAACCAACACAAAGAAATCTGGACTTCAGAACTTGGGTCTAAGGGTATGCTGCTTTGGAAAAGAGGTTCTGCTTCTGTTTCCACAGAAGATGAGAAGCTGTGGATTCCTTCCAGGCTAATATGGTTTGATCAAGCAAGAGTCCTTAGAGGCCTGCAATGGGAGCAATGGTCCACATGACCCAGCATCCAGAACAGCTTCCAGGCTACTGACTAAGATGGACCAACCACAAAAAATACTGCAATCAGAACCTGACCACAATTCTTAATTTTCTCATACTCCCCATGAGATTATTACTAGTGTCTCCAACCATCAGGAAGTAGTATAGAAAACTGCACTCAAATTTATCAAATATTGTTTCTGAATGCTTGTTTTCATTTAAAGGGGTGATAGTCATTCTCTATCTAAAGAAAAAGGGGGAATATGATGAAAGAAGGTAATCATTAAATTTCTTTAGTCTAGAAACAGCTGTTAATTTTAGAATATTTTACATTGGTATGGATTTTAGTTAATTGATATAAATTTAAGGTTATGCATATTTCTACTTTGTTTAAGACATCATTTTTATACAGGTCATTAAAAATGTAACATATATTAAAATATAAATTAATAGTCATCTTTAATACTTAAACTTATATTCATGTTGGTTAGATTTTCTAGATATGCAAAGACATATCTCAGATGGATAGGCAATCTTCAAACACTTCAAAGGCCTACAGAATATGGCATTTAAAATGTCTTAAGAGCTTAGACTTTTCTCAACATTGAAAACAGCAAAATGTACTAGGGAACAGGTAATACCATGAAGCCATGTGGCAATTCACAGATGATTAGACATGGGTCGATTTAAATGTAAGAGCTAGCAAGTGATAGTCTGAGCCATTGGCCAAGCAATTATAATTAATATTAAGCCTCTAAATGATTATTTATAGGCAGCTGCCAGGACCAGCAGACAGGAGAGAAAACAGTTCAGTGAGCTGGATGGGACAGAGAAACTTCTTTTTTTTTTTTTTTTTTTGTCCAGCTTTCTTTTTAATTGAGATTTGCTCTATGTTTTAAGACGTTATGCTTTACATCCTTCAGATGAGGATTCAGGATTAGTGTTAGATTCAATATAGATTATGTATCCTTGTCATGCACTGTTATACCTAGGCTTCTATAGGGAACTGGTTCCAAGGTATCTTGGCCCTGAGATTCCAAATTGACCATATTCCCAAGTGTCTTACATGAAGTGATCAAACATTTTCATATAAACTAAGAAAATTCTCATTGACCTTAACTCATCTCTCAGTTATGTGGAGTGCATCACACCATATGAGTGCTATGTGCATGGCTATTGCTGCTCATATAGTTCTGGGAACAGCAAACAAAGGTCTGTATGTGGGCAGTCTGTTGACTGAGGTTTTTGTCCTGCCTGGTTCCCACAGTTGTTAAGTCCCCCCAAAAATCACACAGAGGTCTACATTAATTATAAATTGAACGATCTAATATCCCAGGCTTCTTATTAACTCTTATAACTTATATTAGCCCATAATTCTTGCCTGTGTTAGCCATGTGACTTGGTACCTCTTTCAGCGAGACAGTCACATCTTGCTTGTTCTGTGTCTGGCTGGGTGATGACTGCAGACTGAATCTTTTCTCTTCCCAGAATTCTCATTGCCCTGCCTCTATTTCCTGTCTGGTTGCCCCACCTTTACTTCTTGCCTGGCTCCTGGCCAATCAGCATTTATTTAAAATACAAGTAACAGGGTACAGACCATTGTCCCACAGCAGGCAGTCCATAAGGCTCACCCTTGAGTATGATCTACCCATAGTTAATTGACCCCATGGTTCTAAAGGGCTCACTCTACTTGAAAATTATACAGCACTACTCTATACCACCATATTTATCATGCTGCATCAGAGGTAGAAATGATAAAAGATCATGAAAGCTCCTTGGGAAACACTACAAACAAGGAGAGAAATGAATGAAGGAATCTTAGTGCTATGGCTGTGGTTGCCACTCTATGACTTCTCCCAAAGATGGATTTATTTCTATTATTTGCAGGAGAGGAAAACAAGGAATGGATTTCATTTCATAAAGAAGATGTGCACTTTTGGTTTTCAAAGGTGGAAAGAGCTAGTGTCCCTCAGTGGGTAGATGACTGGGCAGAAGCTGAGAAGCTGACCCTACACTCTGTCTCAGAATGCCAGTGGGCATGTGGAAAACATGCTTTGGGGGAAATGTCTCTTTTGCTGAAGTCCTGGGAGTCCCATGTGCTGGCAATGCTGTGTCCAAGAGCAGGCATTGAGAGTGTGAGCATCAAGAATGGGCCACTGAACTCTCCACAAGGATGTCACTCTCACAGCAGCTGGAATGGAGAGGCTATGGAATGTGGGCACACAGCCACAGCTATCCTGCCGTTGTTTATTGTGCGGCTCATTTTCATCACTAATGAGTGGTGACATTCCCTGTTGTGGCATCCGGAAGAGAGGCAGAGGTCATGACAGGCAGCCTCCTCCTGAAGGCATCCCACTGTAGACACATTTCTTTGGGAAACTGACACTCCTGGAGGCTTCAGTCTATGCTGGAATGGAAATAGTTCACTTCTCCATGAGAAAACCACCCAATGGAGACAGTTTACCACACTCATCTTCAGTTTGCTTTCTGGAAGAAACTGGCCTTTCACCAGCAGAGGGCGAACCAGGATTTGAGGTTACATTATCCAGAGGCAGGGACGTGTGTGAGCCTGTGTAATATGTAAGCTAGTACATCTGTGTTCCTCTGAGTGTGTTGTACCTATGTGTGTATATGCATGTCTACATCCATCTCTGTGTGTCAGTCTATGGGTTGCACATCTATGAACAAGTATGCACACATATGTGTGAATGTGTGCTTATGTGAACATGCATCTGTTTGTATAAATATATGTCTGTCTCTGTGTGAGTATTACATGCATGTGTGAATATGCGGTTTTGTATGTGCAGTGTGTAAATGTGTCTTATGCATGTTATACATGTGTGTACACAAAGATATTAATGCATATGATGTGAAAAGTGTCACATGAGACTGTGCAGAGTTATTGTGTGTGACGGAATGTGTACACAGGTATGTGGGAACCTGAGCACCCTGTGGGAATTGTTCATACTTGATTGTGTGAGGGCATGGACATACATGCAGTGAGACGTATCACTCTAGTGCTGTGGAGATTCACTTGAGGTTGCCTTTGGCATGCTAAAGTCACACTCTGGAGTCAAGTGTGCCCTGGCACCTAAGGAGGCTTTTCATCCCCGAAGCCACTTCCTTGTGAGGCAGAATTTCTGTCCTTTGATTCTTTTGCTTGTCTTTCTAGGAGGGGAAAGGAAAGACGGGGTCACCATGACAGAGGACTCCATAGACCTCTTTGGAATTTATGCTTTCCAGAGGAACGATTTGAATCATTTAATGCTCCTTGACTGATGGCCAAATGTCGCAATGGCACTTGCTAATAACTGTCTCCTGCTTTAGAGCTGGGGAGCTGCCTAACAGCAAGGGCTCTTTATTCTCCATTGTGTTTCATCTGTTCTTCTTCCCTTGACACCGAGTATAAAAGGCGCTTCCAAATGGATGTTTCAGATGACCTCAGCCCATGTTTATTGTTCCCTATCTGTCAATCAGTCTGCTGGGAACAGAGGTCCCAACCCTGAAAAGATGAAAGTCTTTTGGGATAAGTTGTAGTCAAAATCTATAACTGACAATTTCTGCTTCTGAAATTGCACGAGGTCCCTTAGAGAACTTTGGAGGGCAGCGTTTCTAGATTAACATTGGAGTTGTGAGTGGGGACTTTAGAAAAAGGAACACAAGACAAAATTTGAATTTAAGATTAGACAGATCAAGAGGGGTAGTAGCAAGAAGGATTAAAAAAGAATTCGGTACATGGTACCAAGAATCAGTATAAACTATTTGTCTCTCATCTGTTATTTTCAAATCTAGTCAGTATTTGGTCTTTATTAATTCTGTTTTCAAAGGCTGGCATCCAAAGATTATAGTTTCAATTACTCTGCAGATAGGAAGGAGCCATTTATGATATTCACTCAGAAGGAAGGGAGATTGTATCATCAGGTCTGTGCTTTGGCAAAGATATCCCATTGTAGACTCAAAA
This sequence comes from Arvicola amphibius, assembly GCF_903992535.2. Lineage (NCBI taxonomy): Eukaryota > Metazoa > Chordata > Mammalia > Rodentia > Cricetidae > Arvicola > Arvicola amphibius. Next base: position 4,853,099 of record NC_052054.1, read on the forward strand.
GCAAGGCTTGGTAAATGAGTTGCTAAAAGGTGAATCTCACCAAATTTTCAGGGGTATGGGTTTGGACAGCAAAGCACCAGCCTGAGTAGGAGAGGTAATGGGTTAGGGTGTTGCTTAGGGAAGTGGTATTATAGGAAAAAAATCACTTAATTCAGCAGAGGCTAGGGGAGAAGTGTTGGTAATCAATCCAGTGACTTCATGAGAAAAGAGAGGAAGCAGGGAGAAGGAGGTCCAAGGGAGGGGCAAACCTATCCTTCCCAGTGGTGCAGACAGAGCAAGGTGCAAGGAGGCAGAAGACATTGGGGCCTCTGCAAATGCCTGAGGAGCTCCTCCAGAGAGTGGGGGGGGAAATGGCTGCAACAGGTGGTCAGCAAATGGGCATGGGGGATGGAGGAAGATGATCTGATCAGGATGGAGGAGGGAGGAGATGATCTGATCAGGATGGAGGAAGATGATCTGATCAGGATGGAGGAAGATGATCTGATCAGGATGGAGGAAGATGATCTGATCAGGATGGAGGATGGAGGAAGATGATCTGATCAGGATGGGGGATGGAGGAAGATGATCTGATCAGGATGGAGGAAGATGATCTGATCAGGATGGAGGAAGACGATCTGATCAGGATGGAGGAAGATGGTCTGATCTGGCTGATTGACACAGGAAGGAAGGGCATACAGGGGCAACCAGAACATACATCTCTAACTCCAGTCACCTGAGGTCTTAAGAAAGCTAAAGCAACTGAGAGACAGTGTCTTCTTGACAGCCATGTTGTAAATCTATTTTTGACTAGGCTTTTTATTTTTAAATATATAGAATTGGGATTTCTCATGAGGGTCTGTCACAGTGAACCCCACAATATTTTTAGGACTGTTTCATTAACTGAAAAGAGTCTCTTTATCTTTTAGGGCAATTATTTCTCATTGAAATATGTGTAGAATGGAATGCATAGTATGTTCTTATTTTCTAAACAACAAATGTAAATCCTGAAAAGGGTATATTTTACCAAGGATAAACCATATTTTATTAACTTCATAGATAATTTTCAAATAGATGAAAGTTTTATCCCATAAATGAGAAACAGGGCAAGAAACAAAAGCATATGAACAATGTGTTTTTAATTCAGTAAAACAGTGTAATTTAATTTATTCTGATTATAATTTGTGAAATATTTCTATGGAGGCAAACATTTTAAAGCAAATGGTTAAGTGAGTGTGTTGCCTGTTCCTAAGAAGTTACACATTCGCTATTAAACAGTGTTCTTTTTAGGGCACATAGTGTGAACATCTCATAGCCTTTCCTCGGGGGGGGGAGAGAGAAACACATAAGTAGAGAGGACAATGGCAGACCAAGGAAAAGACTATCTAAGTACCCTGTGCTGAAACCATGAGTTTCCTGGGGTCACTTACAGGAGCTAGGGTGACTCACAGGGAGCTGTGCCACCAAGATGTCACTCTCAGGCAACTTTCTGTAGAGTTGGAGCCTCAAAGAGAAAAAAGTCTCTGGAGGACTTAACGAGGACCTCTGGAGTCCTGGGAGTCTGTGACCTTTGTCCTCCATCTGCGGGGAATGTTAACTGGCCTGATCTTGTCAGGGCAGGATGAATGTCAGCATGGCTACTCTTCAAGACAATGGTGATTGTATCCAACCTGGATGACACAGCTACACCACAAGAATAAGATGAAATTGTGACACATCATGACAATCTAATACATTTATATACTATTTCAAAGCTTGACAATCATTGTTTAAAAAGCAAGTAAAATCTAGACATAGAATTTCAGCATGAAGGCTCCTCTGTTCTTGATAAAACTGTTACTAAGTCAATGTGTTGAGCGGTTTATAGCACGGGAGAACCTCTAAAGTCCGCTGTCCCAGGAATGGAGAGCTGCTCATCAGCACTCTTGTGCAGTGAGAATTGGCTAGCCTTGCTCACGAAGCTTTCCAGAGTAGGACTGTGTTGTTACAAGCGGTGGGAGCTTGCTTTCTATGACCAGTTCACTGCAGGGTCCTCCTATGTTTTGTCTGTGATGTGTCTGTGGATTTATTTTTGTCCTCTCACACTGTGAGCCTTGAAGAGCTGTAACTGGGTTACAGTCTCATTCTTCATCATGCAGGTCACAGTTCTCAGTGTACAGGTGAGGAGTCTCATTTGGCAAGGCCCAGTCAGCCCTGAATCTGATTAACATTGAGTTGTCCTGACTATTTCAGAACAAATTGCCACTGATATCAGACCCCCAAGGAAGTGACTGCATGGTATCCAGTCAGACAAAGTTCTTGTTTTCACTTTTGAGACTTCAAACTAAACTTGCTTTATCATCATCAACTAACCAAATATTTAGGTCCTTGGGGCTATTGTATAACCCCGGCCCCGCCTCTCAAAATGTGTCTTAGCTGGTAACCAAATTTTGTATGCATGTGATTTTCATCTTAGCTTTACAATGTCAAATTATTTCTTATATCTTGAGACTGTGGTGGGGAGGCTAGAAGTTTCCTCACACCAGGCGTTGCAGGGGTCTTGGTGTTAAATTTTGAGGAAATATCTTTAAGGAGACAGAACCTAACTCCCCATAGGACTGCAACCAGCTTCTTCCAAATTATACAGCTCATCGGGAGAGAACAATAGAGTCACTTCACCATGGAGAAGTGTCTTGACAAAGAAGTTACTTAACAGGAAGCTCATCAGCCTGAAGGCCAAGAACATCATCAGCATGTAGTCAGGCAGGCCAGTAGGGAGCATCCCTTCTTGGTGATGCTCTCTTGAGAAGCCCACATCCTCATCTCCTGGGTTGTAGCAGTCTGTTTTCTAAGCCCTTTTCTTGGTCTTAAGTCATGTCTTTGTTCCACCCGAAAAGAGGCCCCATTTGTTGAAACTCTAATTTATTAAACTTTGTAGTCTAGCCTAACCCATGTAATTATTGAATGATAATAAATAGTTTATCATTAGTGTGATTGCTTCAGGTACTAGCTTTCTTTCCTCATTGATACTAATTAACCTCATTTTCTGTTTTCTCAAATGAGAGCAAAGTTTCTTCAAGAAGAAATAGAAGCCAAAGGAACGTGTCCTTCAACTGCTAAATTCTTTCTAGAGGCAGTTGTTTTCACTTAAAGAGCTTTGTAGATTGAGAAATTGTGTCATTGTCTGGAATGACTTTGCTCATGTTTCTGTTTTTAATATAGAACAATTCTCACAAGGCTTAAAATAATCCAGTTCTTGTGCATTCTGTGTAAAGTTGACATTTGTCGATAATTGACACGAGGAAGTTATTTAGAGCAGAAAGCTGCAAGCCAGCTCTTCCCCAGTCCTGAGGCTTTCCTGCCTCTGTGGAGCAGGCTCACGGGCCTTGACCTCCAGGGCCTACTCAGTGCATGAGCTATCTTTACTGTATGGTGGACATACACCTTGAATAAATGACTTGGGGGTCAGAGTAAGGTCAGAGGTTCTCTGCCATTACAAGAAAAGAATGGTTTCAAGGACGATCAGAGACAAGCGAGCAGTGTGTCAGGGAATTGTGCCAGCAGCTCTCACAACTCCTCATTTGTGCAGGTTTCTGTGTGTAAACCAAGTGGTCATGTGTCTTGTGAACCACAAGGAGGGGACAGGGTTTGCCGAGCACTGTAGGCTTTTCGTGGGAGATTGTTAGATTTCTGACTGGATGCTCACAGGGAATGGAGAGGGTTCCAGGAAATCTTCTCTTTTGCACACCCCAGACTTAGGAAGATGACTGGCACCCCGGAGAGTCTTCCAGACCCATCTACTTCTTCTGACCCAGGAATAAAACTACCTGCAGAGACAACAGACTGCAGGCTGGGGCCATTTGCATCTTGCTTTCTAGATGTCTGACTTTCTATAGAAAGTCTAAATGCCCCTTTAATATCAGAAGTTCTTAAACTTCACTATATCACGTGCAGGTTTAGCATTTCTAGGTCCTAGCCAGCTTCTGCCATTTTACAGCCTGTGGCCTTCTAGAGTTCTCTAGCTAGGCTTTGGGAAAATGTGTGGTTTTTTTTTTTTCTGCCGTTTTAACAGACACCAACTTAGGGGCCTAGAGCATCAGGGCTCTGCTGTCTGCTTCTGCAGGGAGAGTCCATGATGTAGCTGCTAGCAGAGCCGTGGGCTTCATGGCTTCCCTTTTGGAGACATCTTCACACCCTCTGCCTTTCACACCTATGACTGAGTGGTGTCCGCCTCTGCTGGGATAGTGGGGTCTCATTTGGGCCCCACCTTGGTAGGTCAGGTTATTCCTCTATCTGAAAATCCCAGTGTCCTCAGCTCTGTAAGTTACCCATGACCGTGTGAGTTTTCCCTCATCCACAGGTTCAGCGGATTGGGGTGTAGACTTTTGGGGTAGAATTCATCGTGTCCCACCATGGGCTCCAAGACACTCCTCTTCATCTGTTTTCTGCTTGCTTTTTTTTTTCTACTTCCAAGACACTTTCTCTTTGAACCCCTCTTATTTAGACTGTAACCTCAAAGCACCTTCCCCTGCAGGCCAGTGGCATTTCCTCAGTCCGTTCATGTTTCAGCCTCAGGAAAATCTCTTGTTGTTAACATTTCCTGATTTCAGTTGTTTCTACTTCCTCCTCCCAGCACCTACACAGACAGGCACATCCCGTTAAGAGACCCTAGTTTCCAGAAGGAGAGAAAACACACAAACAAGTAATGAGGGAGGAAGGAATGGAGGGAGGAACAGAGGGAGGGAAAAGGGAAGTGGAGAAGGAAGGACAGGAGAGTGAAAGAGAGGGAGGGAGGAAGATGGACAGAAGAGCCCGACCTCCTGCCCCTCTGCCAAGCACTCTTCTTGCCTTTCTGTCTGTTTGGAATGAGAGGAGGGGGAAAGGTGGGGGAAAGGGCTCCGCTCCACCTTGGAAGTGCTGCGTCTGAATGCAAAGAAGGACTGCCCTGGTCAACTGATACTTGCTTCAAGGGCAAAGCTGGAAGAGCGACCTGGACGTCACAGGCCGCTCTAATGGTGAGTGGCGTGGACAATGCCACGCTGTCCCCACGTTGTCATTGTTTCTGCACAGACAGAAAGACAGGCTTATGGGGTCCTGCATTATTGCCTGTGATTTTTCCCCCACTCTGGGATTGGCTATGACACAGCCAGCTGAGACTGAATGGGAAACACGTCTCTTTTCTCTTTTAATCCAAGGGGACAGAGTTCTGAAGGCGCTGTTTAATTTTCATGAAACAGCAGTGGATTGACCTCTACTTGATTATTTCGCCACAGGGAGACGCAAGCCTGACCTCAATGAGGCAATTGATTTTTTCATACTTTCTTAGGAAGCCCATTACGGGATTTTCACCGTAGAGTCAGGTCTGCGTGGAGAGCCATTGGTCCATTTTATGAGAGGCAGTATAAACAGGTTTCTTAGCTTCCGGCGTCTACACATCACAGGTGGCTGAGGGGCAGGACAGGTCCCAGGAACAGTTATTTTCTTCTTGCTCATTAGCACCTCCTAATAGGCAGCAAATCATCCTCCCTCCTTTGCTGTAGACTCCACTCTCAGGGGACACACCTGCACAAGGGCATGGCTGTCTTCTCCTCGTCTCAGCGCGGGTATTAAATGCCTACAGAGGTACAGGTTGGGATATGGAGGTAACTGGCTCGAATTTGGCAGCTACGATCTTTGCGTCCCATGTCACTGAGAAATGATTTGAACTGGATGGAACCAGCTATGGATGACTTTGTATGAATATTTTCCAAATAAAGGGCGACTGGGTGCTCTATAGTTTAACTTAGATTTTCCTAAATGCAAGATAGTTGGTAAGATATTAAAATCAGAAGCCTCTGCATTTTGGAGAAAGCACTCTGCTTTCCCTGTTCCTCTAGAGAAGCCTGCTAACACAGGTGTGGGTTGTATTATAAAATTGGGTGGAGCGTCTGGAATCTCTAAGACATACCCTATTGACTCCAATTATGTCATTTTTTCTTCTCCAGTCCTTCCTCTTTGTTATTTGTTATCTCAGTATCATTGTGGTATACATCCACGATGGAAGGTCACAGGGCAGTGTAGACTCAGGGCTGTGACCTCAGCTTCATTCTTCAGTCAGTGGCAAGCACTCAGACATGCTTCCTTGATGTGGGGGGTGATGTATGCTGTGAATATGTTTTATTGCTATTGGTTAATAAAGAAGCTGCTTTCAGCCAATGACTTAACAGAAGCCATGCTGAATATATATATATATATATATATATATATATATATATATATATATATATATAGAGAGAGAGAGAGAGAGAGAGAGTGGGCAGAGTCAGGGAGAAGCCTTGTAGCTGCTACAGGAGGTAGATACCTCTGCTAGAGCCCGCCAAAACCTTGTCAGTAGGCTATGACCTTGTGGTGATGCACAGATTAATAGATATGGTTTAGTTTGGCATATAAGAGCTAGCTAAAAAAAAAACACTTAAGCTATTGGCTAAACAGTATTGCAAATAATTATAGTTTCTGTGTTATTATTTTGGGTCTGAGGGGCCAAGAACGAATGAACAGCTTCTGCCAACACTTCCTAACCTCTGGTGACCTTCTTGTCCTCTGTGTACAGACTTGCTTGTGGTTCAGTGTGATGGACTCAGCACCATTGGTCTTTAAAACATAATTATATTTATTTATTTATTGTCGGTGTGGCACCAGTGCCTCATTCCATAGGTGGAAGTCAAAGGACAAGTTGAAGGAGCCAGTTCTCTTCTTCCGCCATATGCATCCCAGGTCCCCAGGATCAAACTCAGGTCATTTATCTTGGTGGCAAGTTCCTTACTTGCTGTGCCCTCTTGTTAGTTCTGCTGTCTTGGAACACCACAGTAAACACGTTGTAAAGGGGAAGCCCAGACATGGAAACGCCATAGAGAATTAGATTTTTGTCTATTTATTTCTCTGGGAGATACACACCTCTCAGTTTATTGGTGCTGCCGAGGTTGAGCATGTTGGAGAAGTGTTAGGTGCACACCACCGACTGTGAGAGCAGCTAACATTCTCTGGGAAGGCTGGACCAGTTCTCGCCGTACACAGAGCAGTAGGTGTCGGTCACGCCTATGCTCACACAAGGTGACTTTCTGAAAATATTTGGTAAAACCTTTCCCTTTGTCAGTCATCATGACTTCAATCTGCTCGTCTGCTGGTGAGACAGCACTGCTTTCAGAAGGTCCAGATGCTTGGCACACATCTGCTTTTCCCTCAGTAGCCAGTGTCCATGAGTATTGGCCTGCTTCTGTTGATAGCAGCAGTACACATTGGGCTATCACAATAGCCAACATCATAAGGAAAATATGTTCCCCTCCCCAGATTTTAATTTTCATGTCACCCTGTTCACGCTTAGCTCTGAAGGGTTAAAAGGGTTTTGAGTTTTGCACTCTCTTAGACCACTGCCCCCAAGATTCTGCCTGGCTGTGGGAGCCCTAGGTGGGAAGTATTTTTGAATCCTAAGAAATGGTTAGAATTCAGCCAGGTTTGGTGTTTCTCTTCATTTGGAATTACTAAGGAGGACCCTTCTGTTGGAATTTTCTCAAAATGTTACTCACTTGGAACAACTGTTTCAAATACTCATTTGAATTTAAAAGACCAAGAGACTGTGAGAAAATTCACAAGTTTAAAGTAGGAAGTTTAAAGTTTTGCCATTTGTATGTTTGTGTTCATGTCTGTGAAGAGCCTGGGCCAGTCAGTGTGTCCCAGTATCTATCTGAGGGTCCATCGGCATTGCTTGTACCTGGGAATTGCTAGAATTGAAAACTGCATAAATATTTCCAAAACCCCAATGTTGAATATTAATTTGCATTTCTACCCAAATGTTGTTTTTAGGATGCAGTTAAGTCACCTTTTATTAATTTGCTAATTGTTCAAAAAGCATTTACAAAATACCCAGTTATTCTTAATAGACCACCATGCTCCCCACACCTTCATTGAGTATCAATTCTGCTTTGGGACCTTGGTCTTGGGCTTGGTTCCAGTGTTCAGATAACATTTGGGGATGCTGCATTGGAAGTTTTCTGTAGAATAGATGAGTGGATATCATTGATCAGAGTTTCTTGAGGTCCAGGTCAAAGTTGATCTCTACCTGACAGGGCATGGGAAGGGCACTACATTAATCCAGAGGAGCCCGAGAGCCAGGAGTGTGGTTTATTCAGGGTGTACATTGTCATTAAATTTTTCTTATTTTTCTAGCAGACATTAGAGGTATGTTCTACTTTACAACAAATGTTTACTTTGTTCCGTTACAGAGGGAATCTGTCTTCTTCTTTGCTGATTTCTTTATATATTATAGATTATGTGGTAATGCATGGCATTAACATTGTGGTTTTTGGACATTAGTATTGTGATCTTTGTGGGCACTTTTCAATTACAATTCAATTTTTCAGTTATGTTTTAGTTTGAGGGTAGTTTTTTGTTTTTATTTTTGAAAACATGTGTGTAAAATATTCAGTGGGATGTAGGGTTTGACGTGGAAACTTATTTGTTCCTTTGTTCTGACAAAGTGAGCTCTACTGTTGGGAAGTTGACAGTCTAATTGGTTGAAAGAACCTTGGTATTGTTATAAAGCCTGGAAGTTTTGCCTTCAATAATTTTTTTGAAGAACATACTGGAGTCATTTCTTGAATTTCTCAACCTGCTGTAGACACAACACAGACCTCTACCACACACAAGCATGTAATCATGGCTTCAATGCCCCAATCTTGTGCACATGGCTCCTTGTGGGTTTCCATAGGGCCTGTCACATGACAGTGAACATCCTCAGTGGGTGCTGTTAGTATTCTACCTTAATCCATCAAATGTGATATCGAGAAAGGGCAAAGGTCAGTCCAGGTGGTTGGCATTCCTGCTGCACCAAAGCACAGTGCTGGATTTTGGTTCATAGTGAAAAATCACCCTGAGAAATAATTTTCCATGCTGGTGAATGTCACGTGTCACTAGCTGGGCTGTTTACCGTAACAGAGAAACTATGAGTGACAGATGAAACTTCGTGGCCAAGCGCAGTGAGATAAAAGCTGCTCACCCCACGATAACTTACGTGCTTGAGCCGCTGACAAGGATTTTCTTGCTATTAAGTGCTAATTAATTTGTCCACTAGTTTATAGACCTGCTGGACGTTCCCTCCTCATGCATATTTTATGACTTCGGTTAAGTAATTAAAGTTTCCCGGATAGCTTGTGTTTCTGCTGTGCGTGTGGCTAATCTCTTCTGGGGACTCTGTCACAGAAAATGCCCTCTGTGCTGAGAGAAGGCCCCTGGCTCCCCAGCTGACTTCCTCCATCCAACCTAGGGAGCAAAGAAGCTGGTCTGCTGTGGAGGAGCTCAGATGAGACTGAGGCCCAAATTCTTCCTGGGTGCGTCATCTACGGAGCCTGTTTAGAAACTCTCCCTGTGTACTGACACAAGCCTCACAAGGCCCAGGCAGGGACACAACATTTCAGAGAGGGCTCTCCTGGGCTCTGGAGATGTCAGCAAAGGACATTCATGCATATGGCGATTCCCCTCATTAACCTCATGTTCATGTATTTGAATGCACTAATGTCCTTCGAGCAGACCATGGTCTTATGCTCTTGACCAGTTGCTGCTTCTGGAAACTGAACCTGGGCCTGAGCACAAGGTGGTTCCTCCTAGGCACCTCAGGGCAGCAGCTGCTGCTTGGTGATGATGCCTCCCACTGCATCTCCACACAGGAGCCACTGGCTCCCATCACTCCACTGGTCACACCATCACTTCCTCATTTGACTGTAGAATTTTACCTAAGCCAGTTAGCAAGCCTGTCACCATCTGTTAATGCGAACCTGCCTCCCTTTCTCTTCCTGGCCCTTATACAATAGTGTTGCAACTATTTCTAGAACAAGATTCCTGGCTTCACATACAGGTTTCCTGTGTGCCTTTCCTGTCACTTATTTCAAAATCCTGTCACTTCATTTTCTTTTGAAACATTTCCTTTCTTCTGGAAAAAATACAGAGAAAGTCACCACTACAATTCTACTGTCCTTGTTAATGCCAGGTGGTCACTAAAATATACCCGAGGACAACACACTTGGGGAAGAGCTGGCAGAATGCCATGCTATTGCTGCTTTGGATTCTAAGTTGAAATTAAGACTGTGTTTACTTCTTGTTGTATGGAACCTTCATTGAGTAACCTGCTCCCGAAAGCTGGGTTGTGAGGTTGCTGGCAGCTGCTTCTTCATACATATCTGTTAAGAGTGTTTTCTTTGAAGAAAGTAAGTATAGAATTCTTTAAACTATTGTCCTGTTGTTTTTAGTTTATCTGTGGAACTTACATGCCAGTACTAAAGACAAATCCAATAGGACATGGGGGTGAGCATAGATTTCTCCAAGAACAGTCTATGAAAGGTACCCAACGTGTTTAGTCAATAGATGCAAATCAGAACTAAAAGGGGGAAATCATACCCCTCAGAATGAATATGGAAAAAATAGAAGACCTCATGATTAGGATGGAGAATAGGATCCCAGATGTCCCTGAAGGATTTTAGAAAGTAAAGTGGCTATAAAAACAGCTGGGAAGGTTTTTCCCCCCACTGATAAACACACTTACTATATAAGCCAGAATCTGATCCCTGTAAGAATTTATCAAAAAGAGAGTTGATAACATATTTGTGCACAAAACAGTCTGAACAGGAATAAACCCCACCACCTCACATGGGAGTCAAAGCTAGAACCACCTTGGATCTGTATTGACTGAGCAGAGCATACGCCGAGTGTACTGAATCCCTAGATGGAGTATTACTCTGCCATGAAAATGACATGTAGGCATGCGCTGTCACAGATAGGACTCAAAGGCTGTGTACACAAAACAAGTCAGAAAATAGCAAATACTGTAAGCGTCTGTGTCCGCGATCAGAACAAGAATGTGCTCGGACACAGAGTCAGGATTAGAGATGGACGGCTGGCTGAGAGATTGCTTATGGGTGAAGAGCTTGCTTTAGGAAATAATGTTCTAAATAGATAGAGTTATTAAGCTGCCACATCCTCCCCCACTGTATCCTTTAATAAGTAGGTTTTATGGCATGTGAATTATGCTGTAATAAAACTGTTATTTTAAAAAGTGAAATTAGAATTCTATCACCAGCACACAGAAGTGCTTATAATTTCCCCTTCGTGGATTGAACTGTTTATTGGAAATTGCACTATACATCCTGTTTTCTGATACCCGTTGAGCACCAAAGAGACGGTAGCCTGCATAAGAGTGTGCATATTTACGGGCAATTGTTTACGGGCACAACCAAACATTGTATGTGTGCACACAGCTCTGAGCACTGTATTTCCCACCCACTACTGCTCAGAGAGTTAACTCACAAAAGGAATAACCAGGTTGATGAGTAAGAGCTGCTGGCTTCACAGAGCTGAGCCCATACTCTCCACTGCTATTTTAAGTATGTTAACTTGACATGACTGCTACCCATAAGCCTCCTCAGCTTGCCCTTGACAAGTTAATAGTAAGCTGAGGAAGCATTTCCGGGGGTGTGAATCTGTGTCTGCACATCTTGGGCATAAAGGCTGCCACTGTTTTAGTGTGGCTTGTGGGGCTTTGTGGGCAGAGCCGTGGTGTCATGAGCTCCCAGTTCAATTTCAGACATAGTAACTCTTGTTCAGCAGGAGGACTGGTCATCTGGTCTACCAGCAGAATAATGTGTGCATAATAAGGGACACGGAAAAGAACACAGTGGTTAAAGATGAAGGACTTGCCTTGCAAGCCTGAGGACGTGAGCCTGGATCATCTGCATCCAGATAAAAGCGAGGTCCATGGTGTGTGTTTATTATTCCAGCATTGGGAGGATCCCTGGGGCTCAGTTGTCAGCCAGCTTTGGCTCTTAGAGATCCAAGCCTGCAAGAGACTCTGTCTCAAGCAAAAGGTGGAAAGCTTCTGAGGACAACACTGAGATTGTTTTTTTGGTCTGCACATTCACACACAGAGATGCATGCATGCACCCATATGAATAGGGCCATCATGAAGACCAGATGTCCTTTCAGGGCTGGAAGACCTTTGGTTTGACGTCAAGGGAGACTGCAGCATTTGAAGGAGTACTGAATCCCGGCGCTGCAGGGTGAAGGTTGTGTCTGGAAATGGCATTGCTGTCAACAGTTCTGCACACCTTTATTTAACAGCTACTGTGTGCTTGGAATGTAGAATACGGTATCAGCGGCCCCTGGTGCCTCTTCCCCAGAAGCTCAGAGCAGAGAACATAGGCTCAACCTTGTCCTCAAAAAGATGACCTGCAGTGAAAATCGCAACCAGGAAACATGTGAGGAGCCAGATTGAAACTATGAACAATTCGCTTGGTAGGTTTGTATCGAGAGCTACCTAGTAGGAAGGAGTAATGTTGGATTGGTAGTCCACAAATAAGCAGATGTGGAGAGATGCTCTCATTAGAGAGTATCTGGGGCAAAGCTGGGCAGGCCAGAGGTGCGTGTGATGGCCTGGGGGCAGGTCGGGGGTATCACTGAGTCACCAAAAGCTCTGTTTTACTCAAAGATTCTCTAACTTACCATCCATCTGTATTTTTTAATAGAGTAAAACTACAGTATCACACAAACAGAGGAAAGGGCCCTGTATGTTAACAACATAGACCCAGACATGAACAGCTTCCTCTTGATTTACCTACATAGGCACAGGCTTACATACAAATATGTTTCTCTATCTTGAAGGCTTTTTTGAAAACAAAGGCAAAAAAAAAATCAGCCAATTTTACTCAAAAATATTTTTTTTTTTTTCTCATGGTTTATTTTTTTTTTATATTTAAAAATTTCCATCTCCTTCCCTCCTGCCTCCCCCCTCCCTCCCCTCCTTCTCCCCTTTCTCTCCCCTCCTTCTCCCCCGTCCCTCCCCTCCCCTCCACCCATACCTCCCCTCCCTCCCTCTCAAGGCCAAGGAGCCATCAGGGTTCCCCACTCTATGCTAAGACCAAGGTCCTCCCACTCCCCCCAGGTCCAGGAAGGTGATCGACCAAGCTGAGAAGGCTCCCACAGAGCCCGTCCATGAAGAAGAATCAGAGCCCAGAGCCATTGTCCTTTGCTTCTCAGTCAGCCCCCGCTGTTGGCCACACTCAGAGAGACGGGTTTGGTCGCATGATCCATCAGTCCCATTCCAACTGGAGTTGGTGATCTCCCATTAGTTCTGTCCCACCGTCTCCATGAGTGAACGCACCCCTCTCGTTCCTGACTTTCTCCCTCATGTTCTCGCCTCCTTCTGCTCCTCATCGGGACCTTGGGAGCTCAGTCCAGTGCTCCAATGTGGGGCTCAGTCACCTTCCCCATCTGTCGCCAGCTGGAGGTACCCTCACGGTCCTGACTTTCTTTCTCATGTTCTCTCTCCTTCTGCTCCTCATCAGGACCTTGGGAGCTCAGTCCGGTGCTCCAAGGTGGGGCTCTGTCATTTTCTTCGTCTATCGTCAGGTGGAGGTTCTATGGTGATATGCAAGAAATTCATCAGTATGGCTATAGGAACTGGCCTTTTCAGGCTCCCTCTCCTCAGGTAAAACTCTGGAAAACCATAATAATTTTATTGTCTCATCCAAATCAAGGGAAATCATGGAAATTTCGACAGCAGTAGCAGAGTCACGTTTGACATTGACATTCACGGGCGTGACTTTCTGATTTCCCTTTGGGATTTAGCATTGTGCTGGAAAGGGTGCTGCAGCAGACAAGATTTCTTGTCTAACTCCAATCACTTGCCAGTCGTGTATCCTAACTTAGTCACTGTGGTTTGGATAGATGTCCCTATGGCCTTCAGAAGGGGGTCTCATGAAAGGTTCTTAAGTCAGTGGTATAAGCCTTTGTGTGACTTTGTCCTTCCAATTTGTCTCTCTGGTCTTGTTTGTCTGTCAAGTTGATACAAGCTGAGGTGATCTGGGAAGAGGGAACCTCAGTTCTATCAAATTTGCCTGTAGGCAAGTCAGTAGGGTTTTTTGTTTTTCTTTTCCTTTTTCCTTTCCTTTCCTTTTTCCTTTCCTTTTCTTTCCTTTTTCCTTTCCTTTTCTTTCCTTTTTCCTTTCCTTTTTCCTTTCCTTTCCTTCCCTTTCCTTCCCTTCCCTTCCCTTGGTCTCTCTCTCTCGGTCTCTCTTTCTTTCCTTTGATTAATTAATGTGGGAGGGCCCAGCTCACTGTGGGCAGTGCCAACACTGGTCAGGTGGTACTGGATTGTGTAAGAAAACAGGCTTAGCACGTTGGGGGCAGGGGAGCAAGCCAGTGAGCATCAGTTCCTGCCATGAGTTCCTGTCATGACTTCCCTAGATAGCAGACTCTGAGCTGTCAGATGAAACAAGCCCTTTCCTCCTCAAGTTAGTTTGGTCATGGTGTTAATCCCAGCAACTGAAAGCAAATTAGGACACTGTTGGTTCTTCGCTCATTGATCCGTGAGATGGAAGGTTGATTCTGCCAGGTCTCCTCCTCCCATGATGGCCTGCTTCCTGGAAGCACAGACTACTACATCGTGGACTGAAATCTTCTAGACCATGAGCTAGGATGGCTCTTGCCTCTTCATAAGTTAATTAATGGTTTAGTTGATTGTTTTAGTGACAGAAAATAAACTGACACAATCACCATGCTCCATTGAAGGCCTAAGGTGTTTTTTCCTTCCAGTCTATGAAACTGAAAACAGCATTTGTCTAAGGGACTCTGATGGGCCCATTTTGTACACTTTAAGGGCACACTTTGTCCATGACCGACTATGGTAACCTTGGCTGCCCTATTCTACCCTAACTCATATTTCTGTTTGCCAATGTCTTAGGTAGGTGAGGTTAATACAGATCTGCCTTATGTCCTGAAGTCTACTGCCCTGGGATGTGGTCAGGTTAAAACACAGTTGTGACTGACAGGGTGGTGGTGTCTTTCCATCCAGGGTAATGTATGTAGTTCTCCACAGTCAGAAAACACATGGGACCCTACCCTCTGGCAGGGGACTGACTTCTGAAATGTAGTTTCTAAATTAAATCCTAAGAGACTTTGGATTCTTTGCTCACAGCCTTGTTATGGATATGCGTCTGCTTTTGCAAATACACATATACACAGGAGACTGTCTATTCCTCCTTCCAAGAAGTTGTGAAGGAATTTTTCTTTTGATAATTGCTCCTCATGCAAACACTGTTCCAAGTCCTAGAATTACACAGAAAGTCTGTCCATATGTACACATCCCAGACTAGAGTTCCGTTCTATTGAATGAAAACTTACCCTTTTGGCTTTGTTTGTTGTCCTCAGTGTGAGGAGAGCTCTCATCTCCAGCTTCCCTTCCCATAACTGCAGTCTGCAGTGATGTTAACTTTCAGGAGTTAACAATATTCCCCTCCTTGCCGTTGTTGTCCTTTGGGAAGACTCAACAGCTGTTCAGTAATGACAGTGTCTTCTTTCTGCATTCCATATTTTCATAAAAAGGAACTGTCCTAGTTTTGCTTTCTCTTGCTATAATAAAACACGGACCAAAAGCAGCTTGGGGAGGAAAGAGTTTCTTCAGCTAATATTGATGAAAGTTGGGGTAGAAACTCAAAACAGAAGCTTGATACAAAGGCCCTTCGGGAGCATTGCTTACTATTTTGTGTTGGAAGGAGGTCGCTTGTTTGTTCCCAGCCGCTTAGCCCTGAAATAATCTCACAAAACTGTATTAATTAAATCACTTCTTGGCCCATTAGCTTTAACTTCTTATTGGCTAACTTTTGCATATTAATTTAACTCCTTTCTATGAATCTGCCTATGGTCACGTGGCTGTGGCTTACTGGCTAAACTTCCCAGGATCTGTCTCTGGTGGTTCTATGGCTTCTCCCTGACTCCACCCTTCTTTTCCCCAGCATTCAGCCTAGTTTTCCCTGCCTACCAAAGTTATGCCTTGCTATAGGTCCAAAGAGGTTTCTTTATTCATTAATGGTAATCACAGCACACAGAGGGCACTCCCACATCAGTTTTGTGACCTTAAGGCTAATACTCTGCTTGTTTTCTGATACAGGCCATGACCACCTGCCTAAGGATGGAGCTACCTGAAGTGGTCTGGGCCCTCCTGCATTAATTAGCAATCAAAAACAAACAGTAACAAAACAAATAAACCTAGAAACCTAGAGCAATGGAAACTCTCAGGAGTCCTCAAGGGTGACCCTAGCAAAGACTCCTAGTAATGGGGTTAAGACAGCAACCCAGTCACAAAACCTTTGACCTGCAGTTTGTTCTGCCTGCAAGATGTGCTGGGGTAAACGTGGAGCAGAACTTGGGACTCAATCTCCAGCATTGTACAAACTGTGCATAGGGACTCATGCCTGTGAGCTCAGCTTCGGGAGGTAGAGACCAGAGGAACAGAAGTTAAAGGTCCTGCCCAGTTGCATAATGAATGTGAGAATATCTTGGGATGCATAAGACCATTTCTCAAAATAAAGCCTATCCCCAAGATCCAATTTTATTATATTTATACTATTATAACTCAGATTTTCAATTCTTACTTGGAAATACTAGAAAAATTTAGTTATACGAATGTGCTGTATCAGTGTGTGGGAATGTGTGAGTGTAGGTCCATACAGATCTGGGAGGGCTAGATCCTGTTATGGGCAGTTCTGTTTCCCCATCATATATGCTGGGAAACCAACTTGGGTCCTCTGCAAAAGCAGTATATGCTCTTAACCACTGACCCATCACACCAGGCCCACATTATCAATAATTGTTGCAACTATAATTATCCATAAAAGACAGAAAGGATGAGAAGCATTCTGTGCAAGATCTTAGTGTGTCCTCCCTGCTGCCAGGGCCTGTAGGCTAATCCTTGGGCAGTGTCTCACACCTTTACCATGGATCAAAGAACCAATGCCAAGAGAGACCCAGAGGCAGGGTGGCTGTGTGTGGTATATGATACTGAAAAACTACCTCTACAAGGTTTGCTAGACAAAGTATGGGGTCATGGGAAATGACTTTTTTTGATTATTCTGGCTTCACACTTGATGTTACCTGGAATGTCACTAGGGCTACACAGGAAAATAATTAGCTGTTTGTCTATATTTTGAAGTTTACCATTGCTCCCATCTCAGGACTGTCCAGCACAGTGCTGCCTGAAAGTGTACGTTAGGGTTGGAAATACCTACTAGAGAAGTAATATGGGTACCATGAGGCCAGTGGCCAACTCCAGCACCCTCTCTGTGGTGACATCTGCTCCATCCTGTAGTTCCATCTCAGTGATTCTAATGATCCACACAATTTTTGAAGCCTTTACAAATTAATATTCATTTTTTTACCTATAAATGCCATTTTTAATAAGACTAAACATTCTGTCAGATGTACTTTGAACCAAAGGGTTCTGTTCCACTAGGCTGACAGCAGGGTCTGGCTCTCAAGGGTCAGAAAGAATGAGGGAGGCTCTTCGAGGATGGAGAAAGGACCGAGGCTGTTCCTTCTCTGCAGATTCTCACCCAGAGGACACAGCAGCAGCCTGCACAGCTCAGCACAGGCAAACAGCCCACGGTCCACAGAGAATAGCTGTGTATCTCATCAACCCCCAGGGAGGGCGGCTGACACCTGGCTCCTCCTCCTCTTTTGCTGGCATTTTGTAACTGGAAATTGATTTTTCCGGGAGGGAGCCAAAGCGACAGGGCGTTATCTTTTCGATCCCAATGATCTCCTCCTTTTCATCCTTGCAGATAATCTCCCCCAACATTGCGTGTCCTTGCAGAGGTTGTTCAAAGCCAGAGATAGTCCCGATAATCAAGGCAATTTGTCGTTGGATTATCATATGCTTAGCAGAGGATAGTGGCTCATAACGGCTTCCCTTGGATTGTCTGAGACAGCTTGATGACTCTATTTCTTCTGTTCCTCTGAGAATCCTCGCATGCAGGCTGCTGAAGGATTGGGGAAGCTCCACATCCATTTTATCTGGCCAAGCATCACCTAAGCTATTGGAAACATCAGTAAACAGATTATCCTTGACTGATATTAAATGTTTGTCCCAGGATAACAGAGTATGAGACAGAAAATTATGTCTTCTAGATCCCCATGTGCACGTGATGTGGTTTTAATCTAACAAGTTTTTGGAGAAGCCTCTTCAGTTGAGCACGTGGTAAGTGCTGGCTATTGGATGCCTAAGAGAAAGGTGTGTTCTGTGTTGATTTTATGTCTATGGCTGTTTTGCCTGCTCGTATATCTTTGCACACACAGAGGCAAGAAGAGGAGGTTGGATTCCCTGGAATGAGAGTTACAGATTGTTGTGAGCTGTGGTGTGGGTGCTGGGAATTGAACCATGGTCCTCTGGAAGAACAGCCAGGGCTCTTAACTTCGGAGCCTTCTCTCCAGTCCCCAAAGGGGTCTACTTTCCTGATGTCATTCCTATAACCACGTGACTTCAAGCAATAGTCAGTACAGTTTCTACCTACTCTTCACTTTGTCTTAGCTCTGAAAGTACTGGCCATCCCCTCTTGATATAAGTGATCCAATGACCATTCCTCTGTCACTTGTGACCTCAGGTCTGATGGGGACTCAGAGGTGGAAGTCAGACACGATTACATTTTGTTAATAGTGTGTATGTTGGCTTTTGTATCAGAAAAGACAGCGATCTCAGTTCTACACAAATGATGGTTCTATTATGGGTTATTGATTTTGCTCACTTTGATAAACTAATCACATTGTCTCCAGTAAAAATATAAACTTCGCCTTTGCTTTAAATGCCGTGGTTACGTCTCTCTTCCTAAAAAGGCTGTGGTGCTTCAGTACTTGATTTTGTGTTTGGCTGACAGGCTGTCTCTCCTTCACTTTGACCGTTTCACTGGACTTAACAGTTGTCAGTTTGCCTTTATCGTCCAACACTTTAGCCTTCATTTCATGCAGGCCCGTATGGCTTCTGGAGAAACCCAGTCCCATTCGTATCTGGTGCCTCGGTGGGTGAGGTGTTTCACTCCTCTGGACTACTGCAGAATTCCCGCTTTATGTCATGTCTGTGATTTCACCACGAAGCTGCCAGGTGAATGGTTTCTCAGCTCCCCACTGTTGATGCTCAGCCTGCCGCTTGCTGCCAGGCTTCCTGTCTGGGACGGACTCTATCTCTGTGGAGTCTCCACATTTGTTCTCGGTCACAGTGTTTTCTCACAGTGGCAGAAACATCACTTACACAGTACTCCTCACCCACTTTCCCAGGCCTACAGCCGCTATCAATTCTCCGTTCTCTTCGCCTCTTTCTGGAGCACTCTGCTTAAATAGAGTCTGTCTATGTAATTGGCCCACAGTTGTTTCAAATTCTGCTCCGAATTCTTTTTATTCTCTCTACTTTTTGCTTCTTGATTTTAGAGGTTTCCCTGGCCATATCCTCACCCAAAGACATTTTCACTTCTGTGTGTTTCCTTATCTAGGCTTTTCTTTTGGTTCCTCCTTAGAGTTAGAGGTTTTATTTCTTCAAAAATATGAATTGTGTCGTGTTTGTGTGTGTGTGTGGCAGTATGTGTGCATTCATGTCAGTGTGTGTGTGTGTGTGTGTGTGTACATGGGTGTGCACATTCACAGTCCTACAGGCTTTCTGGATATTTTACTTGTTCAAGGGAGATTTGACAAGACACTAGAGTAGAAATATTTTTTCTTATCTGTCAGAATCTTATTAAGTCAAGCGAGTGCTATAACTATTTTTAAAACTATGCTCAAATTACTTGCTTGTATACATGTATGTGAACATCTTTATGGTGGCAAGAGAACAAAATGGTTCTCTCCTTCTACCGTGCAGGTTCCAGGGACCCCTGTCATCAGTCTTGGTGGTGATCTCCTTTACCTACTAAGCCACCGTACTGGCCCCTTCTTCAGAGTTTCTGTCTCTTTGCCTGCATTACTGACATTTCCGCATATGCTATTACCTATTCCTGTCCATAGAATATTAATCAAAATTCTTCTGAATATCTGGTACAACAGTTTAAAAACCTCTGCTGCATGTGAGCCTGGCTCTGGCTCTTGATTTGTCTCATCAGAATCATACTTCAGCATGACTTGTGATCTTAAACACCTTTTACAAGCAAGATTGTATTTACCTGGTCAGAGTCACCTTCACTTCACATATGTATCAATCTGGTTTTATATAGCTATTATTTATATATTTATTTCACATACCAACACTTGTGGGAGGGAAGTGAATTCTAAGAGATGTAGATCAATACATATTTTACATATGCTAAGTTGAACATACAAGCCTGAAGTCTTGTTCCTTTTCAACCTGACATTTCTATTAGTGTTTTTCAGAAGTGGCCTAATCTGATGCTAAGCAGAATTTGGATCCAAATACACAATGGAGCAAGCTTTGCATCTGACACACAAGCCACACGCTTTCTGTGCACCTCCATCCCTCACTTCCCCAGCAGTGACACAGTCTTTGATGTGTGCCAGGTACTATAGTGTGTGGAGTGCACAGAGTTTCCCATGTGCCAGTACTGTTGAGTGTGAGCACACAGGGCAGAGCATCCCGTGTGTCAGGACTGTTGAGTGTGAGCATACAGGGCAGAGTTTCCCATGTGCCAGGACTGTTGAGTGTGAGCACACAGGGCAGAGTTTACCATGTGCCAGTACTGTTGAGTGTGAGCGCATAGGGCAGAGTTTCCCGTGTGGCAGGACTGTTGAGTGTGAGCACACAGGGCAGAGCTTCCCGTGTGTCAGGACTGTTGAGTGTGAGCACACAGGGCAGAGCTTCCCGTGTGTCAGGACTGTTGAGTGTGAGCACACAGGGCAGAGCTCCCGTGTGTCAGGACTACTGTTGAGTGTGAGCACACAGGGCAGAGCTTCCCGTGTGTCAGGACTACTGTTGAGTGTGAGCACACAGGGCAGAGCTTCCCGTGTGTCAGGACTGTTGAGAGTGAGCACACAGGGCAGAGCTTCCCGTGTGTCAGGACTGTTGAGTGTGTGAGTTCATAGGGCAGAGCTTCCCGTGTGTCAGGACTGTTGAGAGTGAGCATACAGGGCAGAGTTTACCATGTGCCAGTACTGTTGAGTGTGAGCGCATAGGGCAGAGTTTCCCGTGTGGCAGGACTGTTGAGTGTGAGCACACAGGGCAGAGCTTCCCGTGTGTCAGGACTGTTGAGTGTGAGCACACAGGGCAGAGCTTCCCGTGTGTCAGGACTACTGTTGAGTGTGAGCACACAGGGCAGAGCTTCCCGTGTGTCAGGACTGTTGAGAGTGTGAGCACACAGGGCAGAGCTTCCCGTGTGTCAGGACTGTTGAGTGTGTGAGCTCATAGGGCAGAGCTTCCCGTGTGTCAGGACTGTTGAGTGTGAGTTCATAGGGCAGAGCTTCCCGTGTGTCAGGACTGTTGAGAGTGAGCATACAGGGCAGAGTTTCCCGTGTGCCAGTACTGTTGACTGTGAGCGCATAGGGCAGAGCTTCCCGTGTGTCAGGACTGTTGAGTGTGAGCACACAGGGCAGAGCTTCCCGTGTGTCAGGACTGTTGAGAGTGTGAGCACACAGGGCAGAGCTTCCCGTGTGTCAGGACTGTTGAGAGTGAGCACACAGGGCAGAGCTTCCCGTGTGTCAGTACTGCTGAGAGTGAGCATACAGAGCAGGCAGCGTCTGGTGTCAATGTCCTCTGTGACTTCTTACCTCTCTTATTTCTTTACTGTTGTTTGATTAATGTCATATGTGTTTCCATGTTTGAAACATTAGAAAACACAACAGAACACATGCTCCCAGGCTGCCCAGAGCTTCGGGTTCCTGTTGTTTCCCGGTGTCTTCTGACCACTTCCCGAGGTCATCACCTCACTGCCATCCCCACCGCTGTCTCTCCACCTTGGAGGACAGAGAGAGCCAACTTAATGGCTTGTCTGTCCTCAAAAATTATTTTGTTTTCTAAATCAAGTCCACAAAGATTAAAAGATGTAATGAACATTAATAACGGTTCAGCGAGTTAGTATTTTACATTCTGAGAAAGGTCAAATTATTTGGTCATTTTTTTTATTGCTGTGTTGCTTGGCTTTTGAAACAGGGTCTGAAATTACAAGCCAGACTAACCTGGAACTCACCGGTAGTTCAGGCTGACCTTCAACTGTGAGCCGTCTTCTGCCTTAACTTCCTGAGAGCTGGAATTGCAGGCCTGGACCACCATGCTTATCCCTTTTCTTTTGTGAAAGCATTTGGGTTTTACACATACGCACAGACACACATGCATGCACTCATGTGCAAACACGTGAACCATTAATGTATTAACACTGATGTCAGCATTTCTACAGTTGAGAATGGAGTGTAGGAAAAATATGAATGTGAACCAATATTGATATAAGTTATACTTACTATTGATAATAGAAGAAACATAGCACATGTCCTTAGGCCCAAATATTAGGTAACATCTAAACACACACATGCACACATACACATAAGCACATGCCTTCATCATGAGAAATGGCAGCCTTATAAAAAAGTAATATATGAGAAAATATAGACACAGCCCATGCATCAACATTTCTCACACATGTATCTTGCATAACAAGTTCATGTGGAAAAACAAAGATAAGAAAATACTGTTCTAGGTGGACTTCAGCTAGAATTCTTTTGTCTTCATCCATTTCTCTAATTCTCCATATTATGATTCTGATACAAATAAGTGTGAACACAGCAGGGGCAAAGGGGGTAGCCTCTCATTTTGAAAGTACCATTCCGAGAGGCCACCTGCTCTTCAGTAAACAGGGACCGTGCTGTCCAGCAGGTGGCGGGTCTCTAGGGCTCTTACTTTAGAGCCTGATTTTGTCCCGCTAAGACCACACAGAGGGCAGAACAGCTCAGAGTCAGCGGGCACAGCAGCACCCAGAGCTCCTGGATTCTCTGCTCAGGATCCCCATCTCCATTTTGCTCCCTGGATCTCTGCAGCCACCTTAGAGTATTTCTGGTGGCTTATCCTTCCCCTGTCTGTCTGCAGCCCGGTTGCTTTCCCCTCTCTGATAACAGGAAGAGGGCGCTCAACATCTGCTCCTAGAGTCTGTGCGTGGAGGAAAGGGGTCCCATCCGCTTAGATCTGTTGTTATTTTCCACTTTCTCTGAGGAGGAAGGCTCAGGATGTGTGCAGAAATACCTCGCAGTTTCCAGGCTGGTGGCTGTAATGTAACGTCGCGGTCTGATAATTCGGGGGTTAACAGGCATCAAGACCAAGAAAAGTGGTGAGCGCCCTGACATCACAGGGGATGCAAGGCTGCTCTGCCCTGTGGGATTCATGAGCTTCTTTTCCTGCTCTGCTCCACCCAGAGCGCATAAACAGCAGGCTCCTCTGCATCCATTGGATGGCGTCTGCATTTGCACACCACAGTCTCTTTCACCTCTGAGGCCTGGGAGCCATAGCTCCCCTGTGGTTGCCCACTGTCTGGCTTCCGAAGCACCCAGAGAGCTGTAGATCTCTCACAGGATCGTTGCTGTGAGTCAGAGGCTGCGTTTGTCTCATCCAGATGCTTCTAGGATCCCGGGCACGTCTGCTGGCTTCCGAACAGTGCAGTGCATCAGCCCAGCTTCTGTGCGGCTCTGCTTTGCGAATCTGCTTTCCGGACTTGTCTTGACTCACAACCCAAAATTAGCTTAATGCACTACGGAAATCTCAGCTCGACCTAGAGGCAGCAGTAGCAAGGAGAAACAGAACTCCGAGTCAGTTTGGGGGTGGGGTGGAGGAGGAGGGAGACAAAAGAAACATTATATCAAATTTATATTCTGCACACTTGGGATTGCAAGCTGAGCAGCCAGCTCGGCGATGGTGGCTCTCCGCGCCAAGCAGCTTGGGTTGTATGAGGCTGTTTACAGGGAGAGTGACTGGAGCGTCTTGGATTTTAGCTACAATAAACCATATCCACGTCAAACCGCGAAGGATGAACTGATTGATCATGCGAGGGCAAAGATAAGGGATGGAGTAGCAACGGCCAATAACTACCTCAAATACTTCAAGTTACCACTGATTTGCTCTCTACATCATTCCCAGCTCATGCACGGAGCATTTAAATTTATCCATCTATTTAACCAGGGCGCTAGGTCCGTTCCGCCTTCCACCTGTGCTCTCGATGTCTCCCTGTGTGCCTGCCAGTTTGTGGAATGCCTGTAGCTAAGATGAATCAGAAAACAGAAAGGGCTAACTGACAGGTCCGTGGAAGCCCAAGGTGAGCTGTGACCTAAAATGAGACCAGATCTTAAGAGAGACAGATCCTGCATGCCACACGCGCTGGAGATCTGTCTGCGCCAGCAGATGGCAGCAGAGCCTCGGGCTCACACTACCGGGCACCTTGGTTCCCTTATCCGAACAATCTTATGTGTCCTCCATGGCCTCATTTCAACTATAAACAGGCATGGCTACCATATCTCCCCTTTACTACAAATCTATGGCATTGATTCAAGAGGGCGCCATTCCATGGAAGGGTTAGCTGGCTTACCTTAAATGTATGTGTGTGGGGCAATCACACAGAAAAAAAAAAATCGGGGGACTTTGTGTTCCTTCCTTTTCTTTGAACTTTTCACAGTCTGTTTCACCCATAATAAAAGTGGAATCGTTTTGGTTAAATATGTATTTGTAATTGGTTCCTAGCGAGAGGTAGTACACACTCTTAATCATCATTTGGGAGGCAGAGACAGGAGATCTCTGAGTTCAAAGCCAGTCTGGATAACATAGTGAGTTCCAAGTCAGTCAGGACCCTGCCTATCAACAAAAAAACACACTTCTTGCTTAGTTGGCCACTCAGTTTCCCCATCTTTAATAAGATTATATCCCCTAAAATATCCTCCCAACATAATATAATTAGAGATAGAAGTGCCCAGAACCAAATTTCACATAGTTCTTAATTCCCCAGGTCTTTGCAGCTGCATTTTAATGACTTAAAGATTCTTTAAAGTAGAGGAGTTTGGGAAATGACAGGATGTAGCAAATTTATGGGTGCTGTCTTTGCACAGGTCTAATTAAATAATTAAATTAGGGTTAAGTTGATGAGATGAAAGGGGGTGAGGTGGGTAGAATTTTCCCCCTTCGCATTCTGGAATCATATAAATGAAGGTTTGGAAGGCCAGAAAGAGTGTCATAATATCCCAAGACTCTAGATGGTGCTGCAGAGTCACCATGAAATTTCCATGCCAGGTTTAAGGCTCTTTGATCCAACATTATTATATGGTTGTGTTTTTTTCCGGTTTCTGGAGAGCTTGCATCAGAAAAATATACGAAAAAGAGCAGATATTTTTAAAAACGCAGTATTGTCAATGAAGTCATGGAAACTGACGTCTGAGAAAGATGGGATAGGCACGCTTATGCGTGTTTAAATTTAGATTCCATATTTAGATTAATTTTCAACCAAGTATAACAGTCTAAAGTGCCCTGGAAATACTTAATGGCCTTTTGCTGCAGCATTAATGAATTGCATGAAATTGGAATGAGATTTGCTTGGACTGTACCATCCAGTGGAAGCAGGCTCAGCTTGTCCTAAATAGACGGTAAGGATATTTTGCCAGTGAGGGTCGCCTCTGGAAGGCGCTTGCTGTAGGTGTGTGTGTCTCCACCTCCTTTTAATGGACAAATGGGTTCTAGCGCGAGGAAAGAGGCTTCAAGCCAAGTGCACAGCTCTGTGCCGACCCACACCTGGGCTCTGGCATCACTCCCTTGACACATAGACTATTTAAGGAAGGGTGTTGATGTCTGGCAAGAGCAGAGTAGCTAAGCCAGCCCCCCACCCCCATGCTGAACAGTGAGGTGGGGAAGAGAGGGGCAGGCATGAGGTCGAAACTGGTGACTTCTATGGGGAACTGTCTGTGACTAGAGATATTCAGCCGGAGAGAGGTCCTTGCCAATGAATTACAAGTCCCAGGCTCTGGAGGGGGGGGTTGTGGAGATTTCCGCTTTTAACCTCATTCAATGCAGGCTGAGCAAGGCACTGTGAGCAGGGGTGGTCTCTAACAAGGGCAGCCACTAAACTCTTCTTCCGGCTTCTTCATTGTCCTCAGCTCCCCTCTCCCATCAGTCTCCAATAGTTGTCTCACTTTCCATTCAACACGCGAGGGCTTTCTTTCCAAGCTCACACATACATGCACGCATATACACGCACACACACACAGCACCACTGTCTGCTCCGTGGGAAATGCCTGCCGTAGAAACATAGTATCGCAAGTCTGACTTTAACCCCCACACAATTCCTACTCAGGAGATCTGGTTTCCACCTTACCAATGGAAACATCAGGATTCTGAGAGTGTGAGCAACCCTGCCCATGGTACCCAAGACATACAAGATAAATAAGATCCTCACCCCATCTGATTCTTAATCTTGTGCTGCTAACAACTGTCAGAGGCCTCATTATGGTGCATGAAAATCAGCTCTACCAAAGAGCATGCTAGCAAAATTCTAGCAAGCTAAAACACCTTACTTGGATGCAGCTTTTCCCTCCATCTATTATGCCTCCTTAGTGTGGCTGATCCATTAGCAACATCTCTTTGGGAGCTGACTTCCTGTCAGCCACTGTTTTGGGGGAGCTCCTGGCTTAAGGGAGAGAAACCCTTTGATCTGATGTAGGCTGTCAGTTGTATGTCTGTGTACTGAGGAAGCCCTGAATACATGTTGCTACACTGTTTTATTCACATGGAAGATTCATGGGTATACTTATGATTAAATTTATAAGGTGCGTGCGCGCGCGCGCGCGCACGCGTATGTGTGTGTGTGTGTGTGTGTCTTTCAGAAAATGTGCAATGGGTTCGGTTCCTGACTGCGTCATGGGCACACAAACCTCAGAATGAACTCTTGAACTCAGATCACTAGTTTGGCCCCAGCAGACCCAGCCTTTATGCTAGTCCCTGCAGGTGTGGGTTGCAGATTGACAAGGGGCAACCAGGTCCCATGGCCAGAAATCCATGATGGATTTCTGTGGACTGATCCTCTGTAGGTACCCTAGTATTGCATTGGGTTCAGTAGTATAAGGCTCTAACCCTGTTCCTCTGACTTAGTCTCCCAACACTGAGATTACCCCAGACTAAAAGGTTCACTGCAGAATGGGGGCAACTTCTGAGGTCCTCAGACCAGCAACTATCTTCCAACCTCAAGAAAAGCCTCTGCGGTACAGAGTACATTCCGCCCCGAGCTGAGTAAGTCTCTGTGACCTGAACTTTATGTCTGCACAGGGTCAAGTCTACAGCATTGTCCTCAAACAATCTGGCATGTGTGGACTCAAGGACTGACCAGTGTTGGGACATTCCCTACAGGCTCAGACTCTGTTCCCCTGCAACCTTTATGTTGCAGGAGACTTGGGTCCAAAATGTCTCAATCAACTCAATAACTGATCAGACCCTTATGTTTCCTGGTTCTAAGACCAAAGACCCAGGTTCCAGGCTGCTCCGTTACAGCCTAGAGTCCAGAACAATCCTCTCAGTTCTGGCTTCTCAAACACCAACACCCCAGCTTCTGACCACACTAATGGGAACAGACTGTAGTTCTCCACAGCCTTGGGTTCCAGGGAAACATTACTGGGTTCAGGCACCAGTGCGCTGCCTATGACTCTAGGTTCCAGACTAGCACTCTGGCTCTACCCTTCATCATGGGATTTAGCAGGAGGCTAGTTCCAAAGACAGAATGATGCCCCCAACTTCAGGCTCCAGAGGGTCAAGTTCTGACTTATTTCAGGAGATCTAGGGTCTAGGGAAGTGTCATGACCCCTTTGGGGGCTCAAATGACCCTTTCTTGGGGGTTACTTAAGATCATTGGAAAGAGAGGTGTTTAAATTATGACATAACAGTAGCAAAATTACAATTAGGACGTAGCAATGAAAATAATTTTATGGTTGGGGATCATCATAGGTAGTTAGGAAGGATGAGTACCACTGCAACCAAGCAGGCCTTGGTGACAGGCCAGCTCATACAGACCCAGAACTGTAATCGCTACCAAAAATTCATGCTTTCAGCCCATGCCAGTGATTTCTGTTTTCATTTCCACCCCAAACCCAGTACATCCTCTGGGAACTCAGGTACTGGGTCCTGTCTGTAGACTTAGATATCAGAGAAAACCTAAGGTCACCAAAATTGGGCTCAAGACCCAACCCTATGCCAGGCCAGAACTAGAAAGAACTAGAAAAATACAGGTTGCAGACTAGACCACAGAGACAGAAGTTTCAGGGGCCTTCATGGACCCAACCTCTAGGCTAGCCCTCAGGGAATCAATAAACAGCTAGTCCCAGAGGGTTCCATCATCTGGTCTAAAGATAAGAACCAAGCACAAAGACCTAAACCCTGCTGACCCATTTCTCAGGCAGCCTAGCCAACAGCCTAGCATCAAATGCATTCTCAGGCCACACCAGATGGTCTGCCAGCAGTCTGTGGATGGAATGACTGGGAAGGACTCCACTCAAACAAAGCAAGCTGTCACAGACAAAAGCAACCCCCACTCCTCCAAATACACAGACGGCATTGTCAGGAAACAAAAAGCTCAAAAACAAGGAAATGTAACAACAGAGATATCCCATTTCTAAGAAAATCGTGTGAGAGTACCAAACAACTCAAGTAACTTCTGAAGAGCTCAAGGAGTTTGAAAATGGAGAAACAAATCCGTGAAATTGTGAAAGCCAAAAAGTGACCGAAACAGAAAATTTAACATCGACTCAAATTATTACTATTATTATTTTTTATAAAATCAGATTCTGAAGATGGAAAATGCATGCAGTAAATGATGAAGGCAGTGGAGACCAGCGGCCACAGAAGCGACCGCGTTGAGGAAGCAGTCGCTAAACCTGAAGACAAAGCATTTGAAAGGGTACACTTAAAGAAGAGCCTGACTGCTGGTGACGTAGGCCCATGGATGAACGCAGCTCTTAGCCCTTCCTGGAAAAGCTTCCGTCTGGAGTAGAAGGTGGTTAAACCGAGGCCCACAGTGGATCCATGTGCAGAGACTGAGAGACTAGGGAATACAGGGCTCTACTGGAGCCCCTGTATCATTTCCTTTTCCCCTAAGGATCAGGAATAATTTCATAAGAGGGAGCTGAGAAGTATACAGTCCAGAGAGAGAAGGCGACCAGGAAGTTCATTTCCAGACCAGACCAGGCAGTTGAACTGGGGCAGTTGTGACACTATGCGCGCTATGCGCATGCTCAAGACTCCAAGAAGCCCTAACTTCCTCCCGGAGTGGGAAGGTGGACTTGAAGTGAAGTCCTGCCCCCTAGCGGAGGCACTGTTGCCAGCAAGAGCTGCTGAGAGAGTCAGTTTTTCCGGAGAGGGTAGTTCTGAGCAAGTCAGCCAGGCCCTAGTGGAAGACCAAATACACAAGTACATCTGGGCAGAACAAAATGGACTTGATTGGTTAAAAAATAAAGGGCATGAAGTTGGATGAATAGGGAAGGCAGCGGGATCTGGAAGTAGAAGAGGGAGGAGGTGAATATAATCAAAATACATTGTTACTAAATTCTTCCCAAGCTAGTTTAAGAAACAAACAAACCAAAAACATTAAGATGGCCTCTCACCAACAAAAATAGAATTGCTGTTTTATGTCAGGGGTTTCACTACCACGTATTTATGTAAGGAAGCTGAAATGAAGGAGACAGAATACTCTTATTACAGCCTTAGTCTCAATAGACAAGTTACAGAGTCAACCTAACGGTCTGTTACTGGATACACAGATAAAGAGATGTGTGTACATGTGGTGTGTGCGAGCATGTGTGTGTGTGAGAGAGTGTGTTATTTCTTCTATTTGCTGTGATATGGTTGTAACTGGACAGCATTACGTAAATAAAATAAGCCACACTTAGCAGAGGAAATACAGAAACATAGAGTAGAATGATGGTTACCAAGGGCTCAAGTGCTGGTGGGTGTTTGGGGGAGTTGCTAGTCCAAGAGACTAGATTTCACTAGGAGGAGGGGTTCAGGAGGTCTGAGGAATAGCCCATGGGTGCAGCTAGTAACAGCTCATCACAGTCTTGAAGATTGCTAAGGGACGGGAGTTAAAAGCTCCCATCAAAACAATGATTATGCAAGGTAACGTGTAAGTTAATGAGCTTGATTAAGCATTTCACAATGGAGCCGCATCTCCAAACACACTGTACATGATGCAGGCCACTTTGTGTCAATTGAAATGGGTAAGCAAACCCAGAGAGCAGCTCCTACCATTGTGGATGTACCCTAGGATGTTCCCCTTCTTCATATTTCAATCTTATTATTGGTATTTGTTATAGGGAGATGCTAACCTCTCATATAACAGATGATTTATTATTTTCTTCTTATAGTTTTTGCATAATTTTGAGATGTTTTATTTTTAGAACAGGTTTTAAATTTAGAACAGGTTAGCCTGGAACTCACTATGTAGCCCAGGCTGACCTAAAACCTATGGTATTTCTCCTGCTTCTGCTTCCTACCTGCTGAGATTACAGGCTAGAGTCACCATGCAGGTCTTTTGGGGAGGGTATTTAATGGGCACATTCATACTTAGGGCAGTTTATGTCTCCTGTAGCACTGGATATTTTGTTGTTATAAAATCACCCCTTCTTGTGGGGTTGAGCATTATTCTTTAGTCGATAGAGTGTGTTTCCATAAAGCAATCCTCTGTGAATGCTCTCTCCTTTAACTAGATCGTATTTGTTATTCTTTTGGTCCTTTAAGGGGCAAGTCACGCCCACTCCCGGTGACCCCTGACCTCTCGCTCTCATCTTGAATCTCTCCTCCTGTCCTTTCTTGGTGTGCTAGCGCATGTCTATCTGTCTGTCTGTCTCTCCTCCCTCCCTCTCTCCCTCCCTCTCTCCCTCCCTCCCTCCCTCCCTCCCTCCTCTAAGTAATAAATGTCCAGTTATACGCCAGTCTACTGTGTCTATGTGCCTGTTACCCCCGCATGTCCAATGTGGCAGGGACCAGCCCACTGGGGATGAGCCACCAATTGTGAACCGTCCAGGATCTTGGGCTACCGCTAGGGACCCATCACGACCCGACCGACCGGCAGGGCTCGCAGCTGCTCTGTGGGGGATCTTAAAGCATTTTTAAAAAACAACAATATTTTCTCCTCATGGTTTAGATTTGTATTTACAGACAGCACAGGACCTTAAATCTGAGAATGGCCATTTTCATCCAGTAATCTGTTTCAACTGGAGTGGGCAGCCCTCTGCTGTGGAGCGGAGCTGTTGGTGTGGGTTTATTTTGCTGCTTTCTTTTCTTTTTCTGTTTATCCTCTTTAACTACCCTGCGATCTTTTCCTTCTTCTGTGGGTGAGGCACAATGCGGTTGTAGGAGGATTTGCTCAGAAGCCAGCGAGAGCCTGGGATCCCCGCTGCTTTCTCAGTCCTGTGATGTTGGCAGTGTGGCCTTTACTATGGCTGTGCTTCCTGTTCTAAATGCGGATCTGCTTCTCTGTCTCCGGCGTTCACGAGCACCAAGAGAGGTACAATCTGAGAGTAGGTGAAAGCGTTCAGTCGAGGGGCCTGTGAGCTCATGCTCCTCTTCTGGTGCTTTTTTAGCTGAGGTTGGGCAGCTCAGCTTCAGATCCCACCTGCACATGTGCGTTGTTCGTTTTGACCAAATCACTTTATTCAGCTGGTCATGCTCTTCCCACTCACAGCGATGCCGCAAAGAAGCCTCGAGCCCGTGCCCGACATGCTTCACTCAGAACTCTGAAAGACCATTTTATTTGCTCGGTCTTTAATCATCTGCTAAGGCCTTGCGTGTTTTATATTGTCAAGCAGTCCACACCTCTGTAACCATTTAGCCCCTCCCTGGAGCCCGATTGCTCACATCCCGAATCACAGCCTTTCTGAGAGGCGGTAAGAAAGGCTCAGCCAAGTGACGTCCCCAGAAGCAGGTTGCCTATCTCACGTGCACCTTCCTGGCAAGAGGTGATGACCTCCCTGTCTGGGCATCACCTTCCTGAGGGCAGGCTCTAGTCCCGTCAGCCCAGTCATGTTTTCTTTCTCCTGGCTACAGTCTCATTTTTCTTTAACCAGGGACTTGCTAACTGGAGGAAGGCAGCACCTTTAACTTCATATGCAGGCTGTCCAAAGGTCCTGAAGGGTGGGAATGGAGGGGGCTTTTGTTTGACACCTCGATGGTTCACTGACCACCCTTCCCTCCCCTCTCCTCAGTCCCACAGGTATCTCAGCTTTTAACCAAAGCATGAGGCAGTATGGGAAGATTTCAGTAAGCTATAATGCACCTGTGGCTTTTCCTCCTGTGCAGCAATC
This sequence comes from Arvicola amphibius, assembly GCF_903992535.2. NCBI lineage: Eukaryota > Metazoa > Chordata > Mammalia > Rodentia > Cricetidae > Arvicola > Arvicola amphibius. Next base: position 4,885,139 of record NC_052054.1, read on the forward strand.
TGCCAATCAGATTGCCTTTCTGGAATTAAAAAAGGAAATATATAGGTGGCTGATTTGGCAGGTCATGTTCAAAACCAGCCTCAGAAACGGGAAAGATGTCTCCGCAGACCTATACTGACTTGTGTTTCCTTATTTGCAATTCACCACATAAAGTAAACACGAACAGAAAGCCCTGACCCTGTCCCAGCCCCTCCAGTAGTCAATGGGAACAGCTAACAGGGTGCAGTTTTAAAATCCACAATATAACGGTGCGTCGATATAATATACCTGCCCTCTCCAGCAGGGTGAAGAGCATTCCATACCGGCGGCAGGCATAAAAATATGAAATGTCTCCTGCTTGTTGTTATCCCCTTCACCTATAATCCTAACTCCTGGGAGACTCATCAGAAAAGGATGAGGCCTCAAATCTGGAATTGGTGATGGGGTGCGGCCCTCAGTTGTCTGAGTCCAGGACTCAGAGCACCGGGTTTCCGAGTGCGAGTGCTGATCGAACATTGTGTGGAGAGATGTTTTATCTGTTTTGGAGGCAAAAAACAACCTAGAACTGAGGCATGCTGGGAGAAAAATGGCAGCTTGTGACCGGAGGAGGGAGGAAATGCAGGCTGGCCAACCTCACTTTTGCTTCTTATCCTCTCTTGACATAGCTCTTCCACGATTTCCAGTTGTCCGCACGCATAGCGTGGGGGACTTCCCACAAGAAAGAAGACATTTGTCAGTGGCGAGAATCTCAGGCTCACTAATTTCTCCACGGATACTGAGCTGGCATCCCCCTTCTTTACCTGACGCAGCTGGCACTTCATCAGGAAATCATGGCCAAACCATCAGGACGCTTACCGGGTGGTGTAGGCCAAATAGTATAATCAATTCAGATAGCTAAAGAAGAGAAAAATAGGAGAGGGATGGAGAATAAATTACATAAGACTCTAATTACCCTTCCAGTTTATCCTCTTTCATAAGTGTGCGCACAGAACACACATGCAACACACACACACACACACACACACACACACACAGCACACACACACTCTGTATCTCTACTACGAAACTTGAAAATGAAAAGAATCAACCGCTATTTTCTCCACTCCTCAGCGCCAAGTTCACACACTCAGAGTATGTGGAGTGGCCCCTGGCCTGCCTCGTGCTGGTGTGGCAGATAGGGGCTGTCTCTCCTCTAGTTTCTTCCACACGCTAGGGGGAGAACCAAATGAACAAACAAGTATCTCAATTGCTCGACTAGACGCAGCCCAGGACCACAGCAGGTAATAACAGCACAGCCAGAGCAGGGTGGGTCTCAGAAGCTGGTACTGACTGAGCTGGGTTTTGTTTTACATCCTGACCACTTCAGATCCAAAAGCTGCGGACAAGGTACAAGGGTTTAAGACAGCAACCTGGACAGGTGAGGGAGTCATGGATGGCTCCGGCATCATCCACGCTCACATGGGAGATGGGCAGAGTCCAGGCTTAGAAGGTGCTGATTTGACTCCACAGGGGAGAGAGTGAACCACAGACGCTGGTGCTCTTGACTGCACATGGAGCCCATTTATAAAAGTGGCCAATAAATGACCTGGTGTCTTGCTAGTGGGCCACTCTATCATGGTCTGGCTTGGCTGCTTGTACAGTGAGCACTGAGGGGAGCTGGAGATATGGATTTTTTTTTATACAGTTGAGGCAGAAGTTCTTGGAGGTTTACAGAAAGCAAAATGTGTACAGAAGAGGCAAGAAGAGGATGTGTGGCTAAATTCAAGCGAAGAGACACAGGGTTAAAATACGCTTAGGGACCGAAGTTGATGCTCTTCAGAGAGCTAGTTATCCATGTGATCAAGGTATCATACTGGGGTCCTAGAGAGGGGAACTGGAAAGAAATTGGTCCACAGGATCTTCCTCTCGTTAGTGTCTGGAGTCTTTCCCTCCATTTTCTCAGGGATGGAAAGAGGCGTTTGCTACTTTCCCAACCCCTAACTCACACACTGGAAGTGCAGAGACATCTCTGAACTCAGTTTTGTTGGTAGTTGTCCATTTTGACCAGCCAAACCTGTTTCTTCTTCATAATATAAACTCAGTCTTCTCATAGAGTCTTAGACACATAACCTGAATGCCCCGACAGAGCAGCAGTTGCTGGCCACTGGGGGAAGGGAAGCTGCAGAAAACTTGGGTAAGTAGAAAGGATGGGTTTTTCAAGTACATCACGTCTTTAGTTCCTGATGTTCCTAGTGCTAGTTTCCCAGGTGCACTAAAATATACACATTTCCAGATGTGCAGGTTCCTGAATAACCAATTCTGTGCAGGTGTCTCCCACATGCCCCATGCAGTATGCTACTCAAGTTCCCAGGTATCCCATGGCTTGTGGGTGTCCTGGTTTAGTCCCTTATATATGTTCCCAGGTGTGCCACAGTGTACAGGTCCCCATATGTATCACATTGTACAATTTCCCAGGTGCCCTGTGGTTTGTAGGGGTATAAGTTTGCAGACTCATAGATGTTCTGCGGATTGCAGAGGCCAAGGTATGTCATGCACAAGTGTGCTGTGTTTAGAGAATCATGGCTTGCTGTTCAGTTCAGGGAGCACAGGAAATGTGGGGCTCCCAAAATACAGCATAGAGAGTCATGGCTGGCTGTTCAGTTGGGAGGAACACAGCAGATATAGGTCTCCGTACTCCACCTAAAACAAGATCTGTATGGAACATTTCATTCCTCAAACACAAGAGTTTGTTTTCAAGTTCCCTGTTCTTCCTTTATGGCCTCTGCTTCAGTTCCTGACTTGAGTTCCTATATAGCCTTGGCTTCCCTCAGTGCCAGGCTATAAAGTAGAAGCTGAAACAAACACTTGAACCTCCCAAGTTGGTTTAGGTCAGTGTTTTATGATAGGAACGGGAACCTAACTAGGAAAATAGCGATTTAATGTCTGTTTCTCATATTTGCAACTGTGAACCATAAAAAGGTCATTTTCTATATGTGAAGTGTAGAACCCACATTAATTTTCCAGTAGATTAACTTGGTCAAAAATAGAAAAGAAAACCCTTGCCTGGATGAACGGAGTGAGGTACCATTTCCTCATTTGGAGGCCTCGATTTGACAGTTTTCTTCTCTGAACTAGGGAGCTGTCACCCTTCCAAACCGAGATATGTAGCTGAACTGGGAGGGGATTCGGGGATTGTTTGCCTGTGGTGTCTCCAGAGTGAAGGGGGAGGGCTGCAAAGCCCACCTCCCTCAGGAGGATGGAGCCGGCTCTGTGGGAGACTTGTGTGGGCGCGGCCCTGTGGAGGGGCATCCAGTGACTCTCACGATTGCCTCTTTTTGCCTCAGAGATCTCCAGCGTCCTTGCTTTTATCATGCACATACTAAGTTCTGGACAACTTGAGATACTGAATAGACCTTTCAGGACTCCTTTTGCTCCAGCAATTACCTCTTTTGATTTCCCAGGATGAGGGAGGCAACCACCTTTTAATTATCACTGCAGAACAGAAAGCGAATGCATGTCACCCTCTGATCAGCTCCACCAGAAAAACACGTGCTACCTTCAGTGAAAGCAACTTCACCAGTTGATGAGTGAGACATCACTCAGTTGGTGAATTCAACCAAATGGCGTAAAACATGTGTGTGCTCACGTGGATGTAGCTTTACTAATTAACACAAACAACTTGTGAAGGAACAGAGGCAGCCATGTCCTCGGCGTGAGGATTCAGATTGGTGCTTAGTGGTAGAGCATTTGCCAATGTGAACAAGACCCTAAATTTTATCTCCAGTATGGACATGGACACACACACACACACACACACACACGCATGCACACACACGCCACTATCCTGTCTTCACTCACTGTATTAGGTTTGTAATACTATGTGGCTGGTCGGTAGTGGATACCACCGTAAGTTTGCTGCTGTCACGGGAAGGTCACACAAGTCAATGATGGGTTTTTTTTTTTTTTTTGCTGACAAAGCGCCTGCATTTAGTTCACTGTTTGTTAGAATTAGAAGGGTTGGATGTGTGCGTGAGGGGGAGCACAAGCGAGTGGCCTGTCCCACAGCTGGAAGCCAAGTCACACAGGTGTGGATGCACTAACCTTTTCGTTGGAGACAGTTCATGTTTTATTCTTTTTCTGCCTCTAGGGGGAGTTTCCCATGCTCTTCCTCATTCCACAAAGGCCAGCCTTATTTCTGCACATCATTTTCCTCACTATGATCGATAGCTGTTACCGTGATTTACATGCCACTCTGCTCTGTTGACGAGATACACACACTCTAGTGTGCAGCTGGGCTCCCCAATGACGTGACATGGAGTATGACGATGCCATCGACAGCTGCAAACAGCCTTGCCCTCACCTCTGAACTTCTGCAGAGCCCTAGAGTTTGGTAATTTTGACAGAGAGTTCTACTGGAATTTTAGATGAAATTGGACTTTGCTATTGGTCATTTTGCAAAGATTGTCATTTTAAAAAATATAGAGTATTTTCTAATCATGGATTCATAATCTCTCATTGGACTTCAAACAACTTCTCTGAACAATAGCCTGCAGTTTCAGTGGTTTGAGAGTTGCCGCATTTGTGATCAAACTCAATTGCTACATAGTTGATATTTCTGTTACAGTTATGCACAATTACCTGTTGGAATTTTGTCCATTGCTAACAAAGAAAAAAAATACAATTGATTTTTATATTACTTTAAAATCATGAAACTTATCCATCAAAGAGAATACCGTCTTTGTAGATTCAGTTGTGATGCCCCGGTGGATCAAGGGAATCTGTGTATAAAAGTAATTCTGACACAGGCGTGGTGGCTCAGCCTTTACCCAGCACTTGGGGAGGGAGGCAGAGAGACAGTGGATCTTTGTGATTTCGAGACCTACAACCTGGCTACAAGAGCTAGTTCCAGACAGGGCTCCAAAGCTACAGAGAAACCCTGTCTTGAAAAAATAAAGTAATTCTGGTTTCTCCTTCTGCAAATGCTCTTCACCTGGTTGTCTTTGGGATTGCACATGCAACCGGCTGGGCATCAAGGCAATTGCTGAGGCAACGGGGTGTGGTAGGAAAACCCTGGCCATATCCGTCCCTCCTGGTTCAGTGGTTCAGGCTGTATCGGAGCCAGTCTTTTTGTTTGTTTTCATTTTTGAAGTGTGTGTGTGTGTGTGTGTTGTGTTGTGTGATATTTTGTTTGTATTCTGACAAATACAGCTTGCCCAGAGACCAGAGGGCAGAGCTAGTCACTAGTTATCCATAAAAGCCAGGCAGTGGGAGGCACAATGCCTTTAGACAGGAAGTGATCAGGTGGGTTGGAGACAGGATCTCAGCCTTTAGGAGGCAGGAAGGAGACAGGTAGGAAGCAACTCGTGGCTGCTCTGGGGTTCTCTGATCTTCCAGGTTTTCATCCCAATAACTGACTTCTGGTTTTTATTGATTAAGATTAAGTAGATTAACACTTTGTATGTGTGTGTGTGTGTGTGTGTGTGTGTGTGTGTGTGTGTGTGTGTGTGTTTGTGTGTGTGAAGGTGGGTGCATACCCTGCCACAGCACAGATGCAGAGATCAGAGGACAACTTTCAGGAGTTGGCTCTCTCTTCTTCCCTGGATTCTCAGGCCGCCAGGCTTGAGCAGCAATCGCTATTCCCTAGGGAGCCATCTTGTAGGCCTGGTCTTGAAGGTTTTGAACCTCATTATCACATCTTGCTGAGAGTAATTATCAAGACAGGACGTTGGGTGGTTTGTCCTGATGATCCCTTCCTTGTTATATAATGTGATTGTTTCTAATAAAGTTGAAATACCTTCAGCTAAAATATGGTTTAGTGTATACAACCTACCACCACACACACATCAGCACAGACTGCCTTACGTATCCTTAAAATACTTAGATTATTCTCCAGCTGGGAAAACCCACCCGACACAAAGCTGTGAAGCAGCATTACAGTAAGGTCCTAGATCCCATGCAGCTACTGACGCTCTGTCTCCAAGTGAATGACAGTCAGAGAGCAAGGCTTTTCCACATCAGCATGAACCTGAATATAAAGGCTGGACCATCATAAACAATGAAGGGTCTGGGTTATGATTAATAAAGAGGCCTCCCTCCTTCTCCTTGGGCCTCTCTGTTTTGTGGGTTGAAATCATACTAACAGATTGATGAATAGCAAGCCATGTGTGGGTTGTTGTTGTTTTTTTTTTTTTTTTTGCACTTGATGTTTTCTGATGTTTGTATGTGGTTAGAGTTGGAGTCACTTGATAAATTTTCTAAAGAATTTTGCATTTGTGGTCACAAGGGAGACTTGTCTGACTGTATTTCCCTCTGTAGTAATGGCTTTCTTCTGCTGTCTTGCTTCCAGCTTCATGGTGGGGCCAGAAACCAAAGTCTGTCCTCAGCAATGCGCTCATATTGCACAAGTAGAATCCTTATTACGAGGGGCCCACACTTCCAGAATGGTGTCTCTTGAAGTAACTACCACCCCCCTTATTTTAATACATGTACCCAGCCTCATTCTTGGCAGTTTTGAGTAGGATTCCTTCTCTGGTACTGATGTTAATCTCTAGGGTTTCTTTTTGCAGTGGAATTACATTGATTGTTATTCTTCCATCTGTTCTATGATTTCGTAATCAAATTCTTCCTGTAGTGACAGTTGGTTTCTGTAGGCAACACATAGTTGCACCTTGCTTCGGGACCTATCTGCACGCCCTTTGTATTTTAAACATGACTGTTGAAGGTGAGCGTGCCAACATAATATTTCTATTTGTTTCTGAGTCATGCTGTTTGTGTCGTTGTACAACTTTTCTTTGTTTTGAGTTGTTGTGTATGTTTATAATTGTACTTCGTCTTCAATGACAGCTCATTACTTCTGTAGTCCCCCTCAAGATTTATATTAAATTGAAAATATCCTTGATTTCCACTTGATTCTGGATGAAGTTTCCCCTAAAACACAGTCCATAGGTCAACAGTTTCTTTCTTTTTCTTTAGTTGTTTATAGACTTTTCTGCTTTCTTGGCATCTCTGCTGCTTCTGATGAGAAATGCCCTGTCCTGTTTCCCCTGGATCCCTTTCTACAACAAACCGAATGACTCCTCCTGGCTGCTTTTAATATTTACTCTTTGCAATTATTGTAGGTGATTCTTTGATGGGCATAAAGCGTTTTCATATAAATGCAGCGATCTCTACCCTAATGAATACCTGAAGTGAACCATTGCAAATTTGCAGTGTTCTCCCCCGTCCCCTTCCCAGGACCGATTTTCCATAATTAACCGTCATCGTGATCAACATTCGCTCTCTGAGTTGTCGGCTGCATGGCCTCCTCAAATCCTCTCTACTGTACCTAAAATCAGGGAAGCCAGAAATTCTGTCTATGTCCTCCATTCTGGTGCTATGTAAACTCATCCAGTTCTAGGAGGTGTAAGATCTCATCAAATTTTGCTTCTCACACCATGGGCATCAGCATCTTCATTGCTATAATCTCGGGCAGTGATTTTCAACCTGAGGGTTGTGACCCAGGGTTGCCTAAGATTAACAGAAAATATATATATTAACATCATGATTCATAACAGTAGCAAAGTCAATTATGAAGTAGCAACAAAAATAATTTTATGGCTGGGGGTTGTGGTGTTTTGAAAGAAAATGGCCCCCCAAACGGAGTGGCACTATTAGGAGATGTGACTTCACTGGAGTAGGTATGACCTTGTTGGATGAAGTGTGTTGCTATAAAAGTGGCCTTTTGAGGTCTCAGATATGCTCAAGGCCATGCCCAGGGTTTGTGGTCTACTTCTTGTTGCCTGAAAGAATATAGTCTCAGCTCCCTCTCCAGCACCATGTCTGCCTGCACGCTGCCATGTCCCACCATGATGATAATGGACTGATGGACTGAACCTCTGAACTGTAAGCCACCACAATTAAGTGTTTTTTCTTTTGAAGAGTTGCCATGGTCATGGTGTCTCTTCACAGCAAACCAAGATAAGGGTCCCCACAACATGAGGAACTGTATTAAAAGGTCACAGCATTAGGAAGGTTTGAGAGACTGTGGTCTAGGGCCATGAAAAGTGGTGGGTTTGGGTGTAGGTCTGTTTGTTCTGGTTATTTCAGGCAGAAAGGAAAATTTGATGTGTGTGTGTGTGTGTGTGTGTGTGTGTGTGTGTCCATGCTGGGATAGAAGTCCTGTTCCAGTTTAATTTAAATATTCATTTTAAACTCTAAAACATATCGATTCCTTTGTAATTTGTGGGAGGTTGTGTTTTCCCTCCACTGGTTTTTTCTTTCAATAAGTACGTGCTGGTGAGCGTGCTGAGAATGGGATGTGCGTATGATCACATGACTGGTACACATGCGATAAGGAAACCCATTGTTGTGGACAGTTGGCACATGCTAAGAACATACGTGATGACTGTGACCACTGTCAATGTGTCTCTTAGATCCTATCAATGTGAACGCTACTGATGACGTCAGGAACATACTCTCCTCTCTGAATTCATCCACGGACTCCGTATGTGTAATGGACACGCAAAGGAGCGGGGAGTGGGAAAGGCTTCCACTCATCTTTCCGTGGAGGTCCAGGAAAGTGCGTGATGACTTTGGTTTGATTTTTGTATAGTAGATTCTTCCTTTAAATACTGTTTTGAAAGCAACATTTTTTTAAAAAAAATTAGTTTTCTTACTATTGAGCTCTAGCAAGTCTCTGAGATGTCCTGCCCAGTGTCTCCACTGAAGCTAGGCTGAGGTCACTCCCTAGTCACTCTGAGGTCACTCCCAGGTCACTCTGAGGTCACTCTGAGGTCACTCACCAGGGTCTACAGGTCAGTTTGTCTATGACCCGGCTCCAGAGTAGGAAATTCATAGGAGGCATGCACATATATGTTTACTGTGGCATCTGTACATCTGCTAAGCCTTGGGAATTGCCTTCACACAGTATCCAGTCCCTTCGAGGAGACATTGTCATGAGATGTCCAGGATCAGCTTAGAGTGTAAACCGTGAGGCTGTCACAGAGGATCTGAAATCACAGAGAGTGCCTGGGGGTGTTTCTACTGCAGGAGGACGAGTGTGAGACTGTAGGGGTACATTTTCCTGGGGTGTTTCTGACTTCAGGAAGACAAGTGTGAGACTGTAGTGATACATTGTCTAGGTGTGCCAGGAGCAAACACATCCTGAGCTTACCTGAGTTTGGTTGGCTAAGAACCAACAATACACAGGATTTCCTCTTATCTTTCTGAGGCATGGGAACAATGGCCTCTGCCCTCTCTCTTTGCATTTACCCATCCCCAGGCTCTGTGAATGCCAGGAACTTAACAGACCACACCTTCAGAGAGCAGACACCCCATCCAAATGCCCTGGCAAGATTACCGTGGGGTCCTGCTCACCCACAGTGGCTCCCAGGTCTGGTAAAATACGGGAGGAACACAGGAGACCTTTTTCCTTCTCAACATCCTTTGGCACATTAGGTTTTCTTTTCTCCAATGAAGTCTTTCCCCTAAGCTCTATTGCATAATTTTGTAAGACTTCCCAGTTCCTGAGACATAGGCTGGCAGGAACTCAGAAAGGGAAACATCACAGTACAGCTGCAGGAGAGGGCACGGTGTTTGCAGGGTGCGTGCCTCACCAGCACTGGTAAAATTCCACACTTTCCCTATTGGCTTTTTTTTTGGTATACACTTGCTACATTATGGGTTCCTGTCAAATTAGAGGGGCCACAGTGATGTTCTTGGCAGATTGTCAGCTCCACATAGTAAGGATCTCATTTCAAATATTCCTTGTGTGGTGGCACAGACCTGGCACAAACCAGGGGTAAAACTACACTTAGTTAGGTAAAAGAATGAATGCACACATAAATTTACAGGTCATTTTTGCTGCCACAGTACCCATTCTGATGGCCCTGAATGGCCACTTCACACTTCTCGATGGGCTTTCTGTCCTTTGGCATCGTAATGCAGACATCATAATTAGCATTAGTCCCATGGGCATGGAGCTGTAATACTGCATAGCTCCGGCAGGACAAAGCTCTGACCTGTAATCAGACGTAAGAACCTGGAGGTAAAATATCTATTCCTTATATATAAAACTGATCTTTGGAATAATATCTAGCAATAGAGCAATATATTTAATTTCTTAAAGCATCTTCTTCACTAATTACTTATGGAGAAGAACTATATATTGCTAAGAGCAATAAGCTAAGACTGTATATACAAGGTGGGGGGTTGTAGCTCAGCATTGGAAGGTTTACTTAGTATGTGTGAGGCTCCAGGGATGAATTTCCAGCAAAGAAAATAAGACTACGCCAAATAATCTCTCTTAGAAGCCGTCTGAGAAGTGCAAAGAGCGCAGAGGTTAAGTCAAGTTGACAGACAAGAACACACATCGTGAAAGACAATGAGGTGAAATGCTTTCTGATGACCCTTAGGATGGGAATGTATTCCTTACGTTTCCTTTGCTGTGTGAAAGTCCCAGGGCCAAGGGAACTCAGAGCAGAAAGAGTTTACTTGGGTTTACAGTTCCAGAAGTTTAGGGTCCAACGTGGCAGGAAGCAGGGCAGCCGGAGTGGGAAGCTGAGAGCTCACAGTGTCTATTGTGATGGCCAAGCAGATAGATAGACTGGAATTGAGGTGAAGTTAGACACTCTAAAAACCTGTGCCCAGTGACAGGCTTCCTCTAGTGAGGCCACGCCTCCTAGAGCTCCCCCAAATAGCACTACCAAGTGCGAACACAGGGGGCCAGGTTTTCAAAGGTCTGGGCCTCTGAGGAACAGTTCCTAAACTACCACTAGGAAGCTGTCAAATTGATTTAAAGTAATGGAAGAATTTATAAATATGTATTAATTTTTCCCAGATGACTCTGTGATAAGAACAGCCTAAAGAAGTAGAGGCATTATCATTTTTAAATTTTTGTTAATTGTGTTATGAGATCGCTATACTTTTATCGTCAAAAGGAATATCCATGAGATATTATACAATCAGTTCAATTTTGTTTTAGGCTAAAAGTTCATAATATGTATTTGCCTACAAAAAGCACATTTAAGAACACACTCCAGGCTCTGAGAAGCTGAAATGGCGGCGAGCCCCAAGGTGCGCCCATGCTGTGACCGATTGCTGTGGAGAACAGAGCATGGGCGGCTTCCGCTCCATTTGTCCTGCTATGCTGCTCACTCTCATTCATACGGGTGTAGGAAAATTAATATAGTACATAAAAAAAACAAGATGAAGTTGAGACAATACCAGGGGAAAACAAATAAGAGTGAAGCTGAGTGGAGCCTGGGAGCTGCGCTCTGCTTCCCACAATGGTCGCTTCACCCACTGCCGGGAAGGGAGAGCCATCTGAGAGCGAAGTGGGGAACATATGCCCGCCACGCTGACAGCTTTCCAAGCGCCTCGCTCTTCCGTTTCCCTCGGATAACTTCTCCACTCTAAGTTAGATAACGAAGCAATTTCTCCCAGTTATGGTTAGTTTGCCTATTTCCACCAGAATATAAATGATTACTAATTAATCGACTCATCCATTCGACAGCCAAGGAATGTTCTTGCAGCCTCTGCAGCCGGATGAGGTCTGTGGGGCACAGACCGTGAAAGCCATAGGCGCTTCCCGTCTGTGTGTTTGCTGTTTGCTCTCTGCAGCGGCTTCCTGTGCGTCTTGATGTCTTACTGAAGGCATGTTGTAAGTAGAATGATATTACATGATTAATATCAAAGTGTCTCATATAAGCCGGGCGGTGGTGGCGCATGCCTTTAATCCCAGCACTCGGGAGGCAGAGGCAGGCGGATCTCTGTGAGTTCAAGGCCAGCTTGGTCTATAAGAGCTAGTTCCAGAATAGGCTCCAAAGCTACAGAGAAACCATGTAAAAAAAATCGAAACAAACAAACAAAATGCCTCTACACTGTCCTGGAAGCACTTGATCTTACAATAGATAGCATTTGAGGGGGCGGGGGTGCTCAATTCTTTTAAAAGTCTTGATACATAGAAAAACATAATTTGTGCAGTTGAGATATTCTGGATCTTCCTATTAATGAAGCAAAAGTATATTTTCTGGGCTCCATACAAACTTCATACTGCTATGAAGAAACTACATGGTTTCATGCTTGTTCACACATGGAGTAGCCGAACACATGTTCGTATTAAGATAAAGAAGCAATTAACATCAAAGGAGTCAATCGAACTAGTGTTTACAAATATTAATGGTCACATGTGCATGCAGATCTCGGGGGCTGGGGTGTACAATCTGGGCCAAACACCAATAGGAGGTAGTGCAGGAGATATTGATGGAACCACAGGCATCAGCCAGACGCCTTCTGAAATACATATGAATATGTATGAAATATGAAGCCCCTGTATATCCCAAGTTATTTTTCGGCTTCTCTGAAAACCTTCGGTGTGGTTACATGGTTCTGTGGAAGCGTTTGCAATAGATGGAGGATTCTGACGCTTGCATATGAGATTAAAGATTTCCTCTCTTTCCCAAGAGTTGAGGTGAGTGAATCCTTCCCACGTTCTGTTAGCCAAAGCTGCAGAGTGACGGTAATGGCCCTGGGCTCTCTTCTTCTCTTTGATAATCCGGAGATTTAAATCACTGTCCCTCTAATCATAACATAAGTACCGCGATAGGTTTTTCCTGAATGCAGTTCAGAGTTCTTCCTTCTCTTTTCCTATGACAACCTCGGTGCCATATAGAGTGAGCATGCTTCTCAGGCTTCCCGCAGAAGTCCATCCTCTGCGGACGTTGAACAATTTGACAGGGCAGTAACATATTCTCCTGGTAGAGAACCACTGTATCCCGCTCTACTCTCTACACTGGGGACTATCACTGTATGGACTTGGCTTGATCTGAGTGCCACCCACAAAATGACACTAACGGATAGTAGGTAAAAATCTAACTTATTGGAAATACATTATTTTTAATGATTAGAATTGCTGGACTACTTTGGGTTAAAGATCCCATGCGTGATCTTTGTATCTGAACATCAGGAGCACTAGGCTGAGCTAGGAAATGACTGACTCATATCTGAGCACATAAAGTGGACTTTGAGTTGAAATGGCCTGCGCAGTGGATGTTTGCCCCCGCTCTGTGCCTGCGCTGGGCTGTTGGAGTATTTCAATTACCAAACTCCTTCAGACTGAGACATGGATCCCAGTGTCTTCCATTCATTAGACAGGGGATAGATTTCAGTTTTCAGAAGAAAATGAATGAAGTAGAGAATCTGACCAGTGTTGTAGCCGAGTGCACAGAGCTAATGGGAGCAGGTGAGCAATCAGGGCTTAGGGATTAGGAGTCTCATGCTCTTGAGACTTCTACCAGTGTGTGTAACAGAAGTCAGAGAAACACCAGAAGGAAGCCAACCAAACATTATAAAAGCAAAGAGGACAAGTTCTTAAAGCACTGGTATAATTATACATCTAAATTTTACAAAATTTATAGTAATATAAAATATAATACAAATTATATATGTGTGTATATGTATATATATATGTGTATGTATGTATATATATATGTATATATATAAATTTTATAAATAAACCCCTGTTAAAGAGAGGAGAGTTACACTGCTGCCAGTAGTGTAAGATGGAAAATAATTTGCTGTCTTGGAACAAAACATTTGAAAGAACTTGAAGAAACACAGACAGAGCATTTAACATCTGGGAGATCTGTGGCCTTCTCAGTGGGGTCAGCTGCACTGAGAGCCTGGTGGGCAAAAATCACCTCCACCATGCCTCGTTGCTTGTGTCTAGCAGCATTCTCCTAAAGGGGAGATAAAGACCTCAGAGTTACGGTAGGAATTCAGGATAGCTCATGTCCACCTAGTTCAGCAAACATCATTATCGTGATGAGGCTAAGGGAAGTGGGCCCAGTTGCTCACTGTGATGGTGCCCTCTGTCATGGTTATTTCACAGATGAAGAGTATTATGCACCTGGTTGTAGGGCGACATATGAGCAACATTTGCACTGCAAGGCCGGAGTCTTTTAATATAGAAAATAAATATTTACAGAAGTAGCAAATTAAAATCTGTGCATTTAAACTGGGAGTCTCTTATGGGAGTCAGGGGAGAAATCTCAGGGACATAACTAGGTAATGAGGCAGATGCGGGCTGAACTTGAGAGACAGAAGGAAATCCACAGGTCCTCTGCCCAAATGAAATCTATTCAGGTCATTTTCCTTAAGACATTTGTTTTCCGTTTCTAATGAAGACCCTCCAGCTTGCTGTAGCTGCTAGTGTCCAGGGCACAGATAGCATCTTATAACGAAGCGTGGCTGTCACACACGGCCCTCCGTTAGAACTGTTCTTATTTTATTTTTATAACGGTTGCTGCGTTGAAGCCAAGGCTTTTCTAGTCAGCAGCTGCTACTCCATTGCTCTCAGGGAAATCCTGTTCCCCCAGGCGCCGACTCTTTCAAAGCTACAAAAGGAGCTCATCTAAATCTCTGTCCCTCTAAAAATGCCTCAAGATTCAAAGGTTGAGGTATCATTCCTCCCTTTCTTTGATGACAGCGCTGTCTGGTGGTTAGTTCCACATCTACCCTCTCTGCCTCTGCTTCCATCAGTGATTGAATGAAGGCTTTAGGAGATCATGTCTAGTTCCCCTTCCGAGGTGGATCCATGTATGTCTCATCTCTTATCTCTTAGGGTCCTCTTGGTTACCTAGCTCTTGTGAGACTGTAGGCTGTGGTCTAGTCATCCTCTGCTTTAAGCTTACCTTTCACGTATGAGTGAGTACATACCGTATTTGTCTTTCTGGGTCTGGTTTACCTCACTCAAGATGGTTTTTATCCCCCACTTACGTCCATTAGCCTGAAACTTTCAAAATGAGCAAAGGGGTCAAGACCAGGATGGGGAAACCACAGAAAAAGCTTACCCGAACTAGTAGGAGCTCACTGACTGTGGAAGACAACCAGGAAACCTGTCTATGACCAATCTAGCCCCCAAGAAAGCAGGTGACAGTGGGTGTCTTGAGCAGTTTGTGGGGCCACTGGCAGTGGGACGAGGAGCAATCCCCAGTGAATGTTCTGGCTTTTTGGAGCCCATTTCCCATGAAGAGAAACCTTGCTGAGCCTTGGTCATGCCTCAACATGGAGAGGTGACAGAATTCATTGACTCCTCATGGGAGGCCTTACCCTCTCTGAGGAATAGATCTAGGATGGGGAGAAGGGGAAGGTGGAGGGAGCAGGAGGAGAGGGAGGGGGGAAACTGGGATTAGTATGTAAATAAAATAAAAGAGAAATAAAAAAGATAAAAAACAATAAAGTTCGAGGTAGAATTCTGCCCTCCAGAGAGGCTGAATAGCAAGCAGCTCGCCTAGCTCTCCTCCTCCTGTCCCTCAGGAAGGTTTTGTGCTTCTCCTCTTTCTTGTTTCTCCTATGTATTCTCTCCTTCTGCCAGCCCTGCCTACCCTTTCTCCTGCCTCTCTATTGGCCATTCGGCTCTTTATTAGACCATCAGGTGTTTCAGGCAGGTAAAGAATCAGAGCTTCACAGAGTTAAACGAACGCAGCGTAAGCAAAGTCACACACCTGAAAATAATACTCCCAACATGTTCTGAAGGCAGATGTAAGGAAACACATGCACTCAATGATTTCCCTTGTACCTTTGCTTGATATTTGGTGTTGCCTGAGTGGACCGGATGCTGGGAATAGCTGTGTCCCCATGTTCCTTTCTTGTGTTCTGTCTTCACCTTAACAGCTAACCTGCCCCAAGACCCTCCCCAGAATGACTAATAATGAAAACCAATGCCAAGTAACACGTCCTTCGCACTTTACTGTTTGGAGTAGATATGTAGACATAAGTGGCCGAGATTTCTATTATTTGTGTCATGGTCTATTAGCTGTACACATGGCTTGATAGTTATATCCCAACCACATTTAAAGGAAATAAAACATGGGCAGTCACACATGTTTCATATACCCCTAAAGATGTTCGAACTGTAACCAATACACTGTGGACAGAGAATATTTGCTTTCAAGCCATTTCAAGGGAGCTGTGGTCTTCTCAGGGAGAGAAGAGAGTGACACCAACCATTTTTACTGATCCCCCCACAAGGCAGTTCAATCTTGCTTTGCTTTCTTGTAAATTCCCCTAAACTGGTCACAGATGCGCTCTGTGACAAAGAATTCAACCTTTTTTATTTTCTTGGACAGAAAAGGCAATATCTCCCCCACCCTTTTTATTTCAGATTATAAACGGCTCAAGGGCATGGGCTGTCTTGGGTTAATTCACTTCAAATCAAGCATAGAACCAGTACAGAGTGAACCTGGCCCCATCTTTTTTTATTTTTTGTAAACACTGACCTTTTACTACTGTTATTCCCGTACATTTCTTTCTGTGTCCCAACAAGAGGAGAGAGTGGTACCTCCCTACTCTTCCGAATAGCATCGATATGAACACACAGCTTTTCCAAACATCTGCATGCAAACTGATCTGTCAACATAAAAGATTCTTATGATTTTAGAAGATGATCTTAGAATTCTTTGTTGAATGCACACTCTTCTTAACCCCTGATACTCATTGTCATGAAGCTGAAATATAGTGGATATTATTCTACTGGTCAGTCTTATGGTCCTATGCTCTTGAACTGAAGCGTGAATGCTGATGGGCCTGAACTTGAGGCTTCTTAAATGCCTTATAGACATGCTCGGATGTTGTCACTGCATCTTAACACATTGTTGGAGAGAAGGCAGCTGAGTTTATTGTCTATTCTACCATTAAGGACCAGGTTCTAGCTTTTACATAACAAAGTACCTTGGGGGTGCTGGTCATGAACTGAAGTCTAGGACAGCCTCCAGCCCTCTGCCTTGCTGATCAAGTCATGGTCCATGGTCGGACATCAGTAGCATCACCCAATGTGGCAAGTGAAGATATCTGGGCCTTCCTGCTTGTTCCAGAAACACCCATCAGACTGCCTGACAGCAAAATCCTGTGATGCCCATGCACTCTGTTCCCAGAGAAACAGGCTCTGCTTGGCGTTGTATTTTCTACAATCATGATTTAGTGACTTCTTGCATTTTGATTCTTGAGCTCAGACCCTGGGTTTCACAGCGTCTGATGGAGGTGGGGCTGGGCTCTGTTCAGTGTCCCCATGAGCCAGAGGATTCCCCACAGTAAGGGTTTGATCATCAGTGGCTTTGTCCTGCAGGCTTTGTGCCCAGCCCTTCTCTATCACCTGGCTGTTAACACATCATGACATAGGATCATCTATTTTTCCCAATGGCTTCACAAAACTTTTAGTGACAAAAGCTGCCAACATCCCCATGTGAGTCCAAAACCTGGGTGGAGACTTCAGCCCCTGAATGTCTTGATGCTTAAACCCAATTTGACGCTTACATTGGCTTTGCAGATAGCCCTCAGGAATTCCTGGTTGGAATCCATAGCTTCACTTTTGGAACTGTTATGCCCAAGTTTCTTGTCCCCCAAATGAATTCACAGAGCTGGATTTCTGATGCAAATTACATGAGGGTTTTTAATAATATTCAAACTCAAGTTTGGACCAGCACCTTTCCAGCACCCCAGCATGGTGGGTGCAGAAAGTGTGACAGGGAGCCCGGGGAGGGTAGAACTTTCAAAGGAGAAATGTCATAATCAGGGGAGTTCATGTCCTGTTGTCTTGGGGTTGGGTAATGAGTACATAGGATAAGGTAGTTTCTGAACCCATTGGTCAGTTTTTGGGCATGAAAACTTAACAAAGATCCATTAATAACTGACAAGGTATCTTCAAGGATAGGATGCCTACCAAGAACATCTGGACCTCGCTAAATTTTGTGACCCTGCTCCCTGTCTTCTTAATCAGTCATGTTTAGGGCATCTGTTCAGATTTCTGCTACAGCAGCACATTTCTGGAGCCAAGATCACCCAGTCCGAGCTCATTTTAGGACTTAAGATGAAGCCCCTTCTTTAAAAATGGAGTTTGAAAAGTCAGGTCCTCAAAGAACATTTGGACAGCTGTGCTGAACACTAAATTGGGGAGAGTCTGGAGCTAGCTGACCTTCGGGACACCTCTGGTGAAGCTGAGAGAGCAATACCCCACTATCACTTCCCCTTGGTCTGGCCCTCATGAAGAGGTTAAGTTTATGGAGCTTAAGGCTTCCTGAAGTAGAATAAAAGAGCGCTTGTGTATAAAGAAGGATGCCCCTCATCCTGTGTGTGCAATACACACTATTTTCATTTGAACAATGCTTTCCCAGTGCCCCAGTTCTGAGACTTCAAAGCTGCATAGTTAGAATCATGTGTGGATCACACTGTAATAGGCCTCTTCTCGTTCCTCTTCTCATTATGCACTTATCAAAATCAGATGGAACATTCTAACAGTTTCGTTTGCTTCTAGACCCAACCAGAAGTCTGTGGCAGGGGTCATACTGAACTTTCATCCATTAGCGTCTGGGTTCTAGTTGAGTAGTCTATTGACTTCCTTCTTCCCCAGGTTAGATGGCTTAATTTGTCCTCGTTCATTTGTGTCAGTTTTGAGACAGTCTCACTATGGAGGCGAGGTTAGCTTCAAACTCAGCCCCCTGCTACCTCCTTTCCTCCAGGGCAGTAGCTGCAGGACCAAATGACTTTCATGCTCTCCTACCTTTTATTTCCGAAAAGTTTGACTTTAGGGCCAAAGCAACTGATAGCCCTATCATTCTGGTGTCATGAGCATCAGTCTCTCTGGTGACATCAAGACACTTCACTTTTACTTGTGAGCTCTTTGTGGCATATTGTACAAAGCTATGGTCATGTAGCCACGTCCATTTCCAAGTAACTGTGTTTATACTATCACCTAGAAGTTTGCTGACAAGTTCTTCTCTTTACTGTATCCCTCAGGCAGCTTAGCTGACAAGAAAATGTTTTTTTTTCCCCCTTCGGGTATGGCATTATCCTGCAGCTGTGAAGAGGCTACTTGGTGATTGTGGAGTGATGTCAGAGCCTGCTTAGTAAGTCAACACTTGTGTAGTGCAGAGGCTTGCAGGTGTTCCAGATAGCTTAGAGAGTAGCAGGGGCCGGGCATGCGCTGAGAGGACACCACAGGAAAAGCTGGCCCAGCATTGCTCTTTCAAATAAGCATTGTTATTTCAAGCAGGCATGAAACAAACAAACAAACATTCATTTAGCCACCCAAAAGAGTTAGTTTTGCCAAGAGATTATCACTGGAGTCAGGGGAATCTTGGGCTCAGAATGGGAAGGATTTTTGATAGATCACATCTGACTTTTCTTGGTGTGAAGGAAAAGTGTGAACTTTTCAGGTTGCATGGTGCTTTGTTCAGCTGGTCTTGGGTCCCATACGGAGGTTGAAGGAAAGTAATGCCTGCCCCAGGGACGTGATCAAGTTGTGTGACCATTGGTGAAATCTTTGCTCATTGTGGGTTTGAACACCAGACCTCTGGGCATTTGTAGCTACTGTGCTGATCAGGTTAAAAAGTGGGTTGTCACTCATCCTGCCTTCAGGCCCAGCCAGAAGACCCTGTTATCGAGCCTGGGCCATGACACCTACACAGAGACCCCACTCAGCAGGGAATAAATCTATGAGAAGTGGGAGATAGTATCTAGCCAGCATTAAAGTCAGTGGCCAAATTCCCCAGTGAATGGGACTTAGGAAAATGCATCCCTAGAAGGTGAATGGGGAAGGAACTCCAATTTATCACCCCAGGGAGTCCTCTGTGTGGTTCCAAAACATGAGCACCTATTCTTGTGGAAAGCTTAGAAGCAGGCCTTAGAGAGAGATGGAGCTGTGTTTGTGCCTGGGGGTGTGCCAGGCGCTTGTCTTTCTTCAAGGGGTAGCTTCATAGCAGGTGTACTTAGAGGATGTTATAACTGCTGTGTGTTTTTAGTTTTCCTCCTTTGGGCATTAAAAATGCCACTGAGGCCACAGAAGGCACCATGAGTGTTCCTGGGAACACTGCAGAGATATAACAGCCATTGAGGCCACGTAAGGCACTGTGAGTGCCCCTGGGAGCATTGCAGAGATATCATAGCTGCTGAGGCCACCGAAGGAACCATGTATCCTTGCACACACAGGTGGCTCATAAGGGAAGCCTGGGAAGTAAAGGATCTAACAAAGGGAGTCCTTTAGGTGGACAACCAACAGCAATGATGGTGGAAGGTAGTCTGCTTCCTCCATGGGACCTGGGTCTAAGATCAGGCACGTCGCACATGGTTTTAAGTCAAGAAAGGAACTCAGGTTTAGTGGTAAGTGGGAATACTTCCAAGGACAGTGTTTGCAGGTATGGCTGTTCTAAATTATTCTATGTTCTTAATGATTGTATACATAGAGACACACAGATACATATACAGATACACAGAGACATGCAGCACAAGAAGCAGACACACACAGACACACACATACACATACACAGACAGACACACACATACACATGCACACATACATGCACACACATGCACACACATACACACACATGCGCACACACATACACATGCACACACATGCACACACATACATGCACACCCTTCACAGCACATCTACATTCAGAGTAAAGTGAATCAATGAAGGCTAAGAGTAATTGCTTTTCTGGTGGAGGAATTTGTGCCCGTGAACATTTTAGGAAAGAAGTGTATTTGGCAGCGTATTATTAGTAATTTACAAACCAAAATAGTGAAGCCACTGAGACAAGTCCACCAGATCAGAAGCTGAGCAGTAGCTGCACCGTGGAAACAAGGAATGGTAGATGAGACAGACAGACTCAGTGATGGAAGTACAAAGTCAGGTTTATCATTGAGACGACATATGCAAACACATGTGAAAGTTCAGATTATGTTCTGATGGCAATGGTTTTAGGCTGAAAAAAGCATCTTTTGCTTATTATATTTGTGTGCTATGGAGAACAACCTAACTATTTTCAGAGAGCAAATTATCTACAGGCAAAAGTACATTGACAGTTAACTGCCTGGAACACAGTCTTCATCAGGGTTTCTATTGCTGTGTGTGAAGAGACACCACGGCCATGGAAACTATTATAAAAGAAAACATTCAGTTGTGGTGGCTTACTTATAGGACAGAGGTTCAGTCCATTATCATCATGGCGGGAACCATGACAGTGTGCAGGCAGGCCTGGTGCTGGAGCTGAGAGTCCTATGTCTTGAAGGCAGCAGGAAGTTGACTGCAACACTGGGCAGTATTCTGAGCATAAGAAACTTCAAAGCCCACCTCCACAGTGATATACTTCCTCCAACAAGGCCACATCCCCTCCAACAAAGCCACACCTCCTAATAGTGCCACTCCTTGTGAGATTATGGGGGCCAATTACATTCAAACTACCACAGACACACTCTGTTGCTAGGTATGGGGAAGAGGTCCTGTCCTGTTAGTTGCTAACTGGAGTGATTCCAGGTCTACATTAGAGATATCAGTTAGAATTTGAGGGAACTCTGGAAGGGGAAGAAATCTAAAAGGGTTTCTTCTTGGAAGCAGTATCAATGTAGCAGATATAACCCAGATCCTCCAAGAGACAGGATGCTTGGTGTGTAGGATGGCTGGGAGGTCAGCAGGAAGACTCACCACAGGTTTGGATGTTTGTGGTGTCATCTTGAATACAGAACCACCAGAGTCCATAGCAGTGTGACCCAAGAGATGATGATCAGGACTAAGCTTGAGTTTCAGAACGGAGACAGAAGCTAGAGCAGAGGGCTTCCAGGAAGGGACTGAAATTGAGTCAGTTGTAAGAGGGAGACAGCTTCCCAACAGGAGAGGGGGGACAGCTTCCTGACAGGAGTAGGGAAAGACACAGCTGCAGTTCGTGGCGCTCTCACAAAAAAAGAGTTTCAAGAAGAAGGAAGCAGGCATCAATCACGAGTGCAGCTGACAAGCCAGGGGACTCCCAGAGTGTCCACTAATTCTGTGAACTTGACAGTCACTGGAGACCTTAGTCAGAGTAGAGTAAATGTGTACCCTATAGAGCCTTTGTGCAAGAGTAACAGCTGGGTGGCTCTATCAGACGCAGCCAGAGGTCGGGTGGCCACACTGTTTGCACAGAGGCTCCCAGGGCTGGGGCTTTGATTCTCCTGTGCTCTCTGTGCCTGGACCATGATGCTTATGAATTTGAAGTAGGAAAGCAGCCTTGTTTATGTGTCTTTTCTTCCTTGTTTTATCTCTTACTATCAACCTCAAAGGCAATTATTGGGCCTGGATTGGCAGTGCCTCGTGTATTGTTTAAATATGAATCCTAGCACTTGGAAGACAGAGGCAGGCAGATCTCTGTGTATTTGAGGACAGCTTGGTCTACAGAGCGAGTTCTAGGACAAGTTACAAAGCTACACAGTGAATCTCTGTCTCAAAAAAAAAATAATGGCCCCTACAGGCTCATCTATTTGAATGCTTGGCCCCCAGTTGGTGGACTGTTGGCAAGGATTATGAAGTGTGGCCTTGTAAGAGGCATGCCATTGGTGGTGGACTTTGAGGTTTCAAGATCCCAGTCATTTCCAGTTAGCTCTCTCTGTCTCCTGCCTGCAGATAAGGATGTAAGCTCTCATCTGCTGCTCCACTGCCATGTCTGCTGCTTCCCTGATCTCTATCATGATGGTTACAGACTCAAACTCACTGAAACCATAAGCTCCAAATTAAATACTTTCTTTTAGAAGTATTCTTGATCATGGTTCTTCATTATGGTAATGCAAAAGCAATGAATACATGTGTTAAATGAGTTAATCAACAGTTTCTATAGATAAAATCATACACACACACACACGCACACACACACGGCTGGTGTATAATAAGTAGGACCATTGATAAAATTGATATTGGAAATATGTGTAAAACCCACCTAGATGTGGTTGTACACACCAATACACCAATGATCCCATCTTCTGGGAGGCAAAAGAGCTAGTATCAGGAACTAAAAGCCCAGCCTGGATTATATGAGATTCTATGTGGGAAAATAAATCTGTGGTCTGTTCACATTGCAGTAGTGAAGAAAAGCAGGGTGGGCAAGATGGCTCAGAAGGTAAAGGCACTTGAACGTTCACCGTCAAAGCCTGGAATGTACATGGTGGGAGGAGAGAACTGATACCCAGGAATTCTCTTCTTTCTTTAGCTTGTACTATGTCAAGTATGCATATATGCACATACCCACCAAATAAATAAGTGCAAAAATATAAAAAAGTGTGATTGATTTTCCTTATTTTGTGAGTCAAACTATGCAACTTTAAGTTATCATTTTTCATAGCCATGCATCAAGGAGGTTACGTTATTAGAACCAAACATCTCTTGCCCTCTCCCTGGTGACAGAGCTACAAGACAGCATGTCCAGTCTCAAAGTGGGCAATATTTGGAAACAGCTAAAGTTGGGCTACGAGTGATCAGGTTCCCAGGCTCAGTCCATGGCTCAAGACTGCCTTGAACGCACCTCACCCTGACCACTCTCTCATCTCTGCAGCACAAAGGAACTCTTGGGAATTTATTGGTGCAGCATCTGGGAAGTTGGGTGGCAAGACCTCAGCATGTGTGAACTGCACTCTACTATTGGACCATCGTCTTTGAGGGCACTAAAGGCCATTCTTTACCACACTCCATGTGACATATTTACGTCTCAATCGCTAAGCCAGTTTAAGGAGTAGACACATACCAAAGCAAACCCCCTAAGTCAGTTCATCTTTGGACATCAGAGGCAGTCTGCACTCTCAGACAGAATCTCGTATGAAACGAAGCATGCAGATGTGAGTCAAAAATTAAACCCTTTCACACATGATATAATTTTATTTGAAAATGAAAAAATCTAGCAAGTATTGAGTGCTGATTTAATGCATTGCTTTTTTAAAACCAAGGAGTGATGTTTCATATTCCTCGGTATAATAAATGAGGAGGCCTCACCATTTTGACTTCCACCATACTTGCAAAGAGAACTCCAGATATAAAGAATGACTGAAAGCCGTCCACTTCCATTGCACAGCGTACAGAACCGGAGCCCAGACCCAGTGCTGTCTACCCAAGAGCCTTGGCTTTGCCTCTGTATCACTTTGTCACTGCAGAACAAATGCTTGCTCTTTCTGTTTTTGTTCCAGTAATTTAGCTTCTTCAGGTGTACACTATGGCCATCATCCCAGATCTATCCCAGTAATTATTTCTAAGCATGCTTAGACCTATAGTTTTTAGACTATCAAAATGGTTCACAGTAAAAAGAGTTCACATCCACAATACATTATCTGAATAAATACTTAAATGCAATGTTATTTTAGCTCTTGGTGACAATAAAAATAAACATTTTCAAGGCTTGTAAAAGAGCACCCTTTTAGAACAATACCAAGCAAAGAAAAATAGAATACTAATTATATATATATATATGTGTGTGTGTGTGTGTGTGTGTGTGTGTGTGTGTGTGTGTAAACACCAGCTCAATGCACAAACACACCAAAATATTTTAAAATATATAAATTATAATATAGATGCCAGCTGTTTATGGACTGTGTGACTCATTGTGACCATTTTTTAACATTGTCTCTTTGGCTTTTTGTGAGTGTTTTCAAACCTCTACAATTACTATGTTGTTTCTAAGATGAAACTATCATTAGGTTAAAACACCAGGTATGATTTTTCCCCCATATACCTGTGCTTAAAATCAATAAAATAATTATTGTGTCAGTTTTTCTTTAGGCTGGGAAAAGTGGTCATTTACTCAAATATAGCTCCAAAGTCCCTGAGTTTTACCAATGTAGGCCTCTCCCCACTCCACTGCTTACCCTTCCACGTACCATCAGAAGCTTGGGTGCACTCTCTAGTCTGGGATTATAACCCTAAGCATTTGATTCCAGCTTCTTATTTTTCTTTGTTTTTAGTAAATACGGCAGTCACAAGGACTTGAATGTGTCACAGGGGCCTTAACAAGTTCAATAGCTTTCAAATCACAGAAGGTGGAACATCCTGTCCAGTCCACCCTGAGCTTATAAAGTAGTTAGGAGTCCGGGTGGGGAAGGTGCTGATGGTCTTCCTCACACCTGGGAGGCGACTTGTCTTGGGGAAATAAATCCGGGAAGTGCCTGTGAAAGCTCAGCTGAAGTCCTGGCCTTTATTGGATTCTTGGAAGTCAATAGGCTCCTGGGGAGTCTGCATTGTTCTCTTTAATCCCGTGGCACATTTGTCCCGATTTTATTTCATTTATTTTTATCGTTTTTCATCAGTTCAGATAGATTTTATTTTTACATGACAAAACACACCAGTTACTATGTTGTGTTCAGTGTCCCTGTTTCAGATGTCCCACGGAGAAACAAAGTAACTTAGAATTTGCTTCAATGCATTTTGGCCTAAATTTTGAGTCTATTTAATTACACATAGAAATAGCTTGTGTGTAAGTCTTTGTAAATCAACCCTCAGTGGATGGGCTTTGTGGGAAAGCCAAAAGTGGCCTGAGTGTCTGAGAGAGGAACATAAAGCGTGCGGCCTGCGTGCTTCCATCAGCTGCATCCCTGCAAGAGATTGCATGTCTTCTGTGGACTGACCGCACCCTAGGAGACTGTACTGTACAGAGACTGAGAAGACATCTCTTGTCTTAGACAGTGGAAGGTTTCTTTCCCGGAGTGGAAGTCGGGGGGGGGGGGGGCTTTTCAGGGAAATCTCAATGATGCAGGCTGTCATCTGGAGCTAATTCTCAAGGGAGCAACTTACGCACAGAGATAACCAGAGAAGTAGGGACCCACCCCGAGTGCAGCACTGGATGTCACTGCTTTCTTGTCTGACTCTTGCCCCATCCGTCTGTCTGCCTGCCAGTCTGTCCATCCAGTTCATTCATGCATTTCCTCATCCTTCCCCCACTCTAACGATTTTTCTCCTCTGCTTCTCCTTCTCTGTCCTTGCCTTGTGCTTGCTTTCTATTTCTAATATCTTGCTTCAAATCTTCATCTTTTTCTCCTAAAATTTTCTACGGCAGTCACTCTCCAGTCATCGTCTTTGCCCCAGCTGTGTCCTCTGTGGTCAGTCCCTCCTAAGGCTAGGGGACCACTCTTGCTAAAACACAATTTAGAACATATTTTTGTATGAAGACATGCATGGAAGTCAGGTTTCTGTAATGGTGAAATGCAGACTATCATCAATGTTTGAAAGAGAAAGGCTTATTTTGTTCACGATATTGATATTTCCAGACTGCTGTCCATTGTCCCCACCGCTTTGTGTCTGCCAAGTGTGTGTTCTACACAGCAGGAGCCCATGAAAACACACAGCATGGGAAGAAGGCCAGTCACACATCCCTTTGGAGGACCTGGCCTTAATGATATATCCAGCATAGTCCCACCTCTTAAGACATTCCTGTCACTTATTAACCATGCTAAGGTGGGGACCAAGCTTTTAATACACAGGTTTTTGGAGGTCAGTCATCATCAAATTTCTCTTTGTCTCAACCAAGAGTAGAATGCAGGATTTGAAGACACTCCTGTGTGTGTATGGAGATTATATGCCAAGCACTAGCTGTGGACATATACTACCTTGAGAAGAAACAGCCCGTGTGGTGGTTTGAAAGAAAATGACCCCCAAAGGGGGTGGCATTATCAGGAGGTGTGGCCTTGTTGGAGAAAGTGTGTCACTGTGGAGGTGGACTTTGGGGTCTCATATGTGCTCACGACACGGCCCCATGTCTCAGTTCACTTCCTGTTGCCTTTGGCTCAAGACGTAGAAATCTCTAGCACTGTGTGTGCCTACATACCGCCACACTCCCAGCCGCCATGCTCCCACCGTGGTGATAATGGACTACACTTCTGAAACTGTAAGTTGCCACCACAATCAATCATTTTCCTTTTCCTAAGAGTTGCTGTGGTCATGGTGTCTCCACAGCAATAGAAACTCTGACTGTTGGCAAATACCAATGGTGAAGAATTAACAGTAATTCTAATTTTTTTTTTTAGATTTTTGTCTTTGTTTTTACATCCCACCCAGATTTCCCCCTCTCTTTTCTCCTCCCACCTCCCCCATTCACTCCTCCTCCTCCCTTTCTTTTCAGATGTGGGTGGGCATCTCATGGACATCAGTCAGCAATGGTATATCACGTTGCCATGAGACTAGGCATGTCCTCTTCTGTTAAAATTAGATGAGAAAATCTGATAGCGGGAATGGGTCCCAAAAGTAGGTAGCAGGGTCAGAGTCAGTCCCTGCTTTCATTGTTAGGAGTCTTACAAGAAGACCAAGTTATACAATTATAACATATGTGCAGAAGATAGTTCCTACGTTAGTCCCATGCAGGTTCCCTGGTTGTTGGTTCAGTCTCTGTGAGCCCCTATGAGCCCAGGTTAGTTGATTCTGTGGGTTTTCTTGTGATACCCTTGACCTCACTGACTTCTACAGTCCTCTCTCCATGTCTTCCATGGTATTCCCCAAGCTCTACCTTATATTTGGCTGTGGGTCTCTGCATCTGTTTCCATCAGTTCCTGTGTGAAGCCTCTCCGATGACAGTTGAGCTAGGTACCAATCTATGAGTATAGTAGAGTAATAATTCTATCTTTAGTTTCAGAAACAATGAAGACATTCCCATTCTAGGGGCCGGAGACACCAGGTGTTATACTGAGCATTTTTAGCATAACTCTTGCTTTCCATTCATTTTACAAGAAAGAAGCCAGAGCTGCCTAACCTCTCCTTACTCTCTCGTCTTGGTGATTTATCTTGGGTACCTTTTGTTTGCTGGTTGTTTGAATTTTTCATAGGCATTTTAATACAAGCCTCAAAAACATTTCTACTCTTCTGGAAAAAATAAATACGTAAAAGGAACAACAGCAGCACAAATGAAAAGACTGTCCTAATTGCATAAAAACAGACTACAAATGACATCCTTCTTTTCCTTTGGAAACTGGCTTTTCCAAGGATGGATTTATTCATCCATGTTGATAGTCTCATGGACAACTAATATACTCAGACTGTCATCCTTCCCAAAGCATTTTCTTACATAGATCTGAGAGAAAGACACTGGCGTTTCCTTCACTATGTTTTAATTCTTACAATGCAGCAAAGTATAAACAGAAGGGTGGTTTTGGTCCATAACAATAATGTCATTACCTAGGCTGTGTTTCCAGCATCTTGGTAAACGAGGCACCTGTTGCTGAAGTGAGCTGTCTTTGATTATAGCTATTGCCATCAGTGAGAGTTCAGGTATATACACTGAACTTAGATTTGAACCCCAGACCTTTATAAATTTCTTAGTAGAGGGGCCAACTCAAATAATATTTGCATGGGGATGATAGTTCTGGAAAGTGTGTGGTCTTCTGACAGCCCATGAGCAGCTAAAATGGCTGGCTCCCGGGAGCAGGGCAGCTGTGTAAGCTAACATGTGGATTTACAGCTAGACTTCAGACTTGCCAGTAGCTATCCTGGAGCAGCGTATCATGAAGACTGTCAAACAGTTAAAATATGAGTGCTATTCCACAACAAGGTCAGCGTTCCTCATGGAATGCAGACAAGACCCATTCTCACTAGTGATGTCCAGCGTATATAGATAGAAATCAAAAGCCACTTAGAAAAACCATGAGAAGATCTACTGTCTTTTGAATGGTTGATCAAAGAAATATAAGAGGTCATTGAATAAGAAAGTTTGTTCTCTAACTGTGGGTGTGTGTGGTTTTCAGGCTTAGAAGCATGAGATTGAGAGATATTACATTGGTCCATGTAATAGTTGATTGCAATAGACAGTATTAACTTTGCCATTCATCTTTAAGGAAGGTGTCCTGAATAGCATATCCCACAAGTATATTCTAAAGATTATCTCAGACTGACATCATCCTTTCAATAATTACTGACTGATGTGTCTCAAAAAAAGCCATGGAAAACAAAGAAGGAAAATGTTTGCAAAAGAGGGAAGCAGAATGTTTGTGCTTCCTTAGACAAGTACATGAACTTGGTGGATACCTTTGAGTTCCAAAAGCTTCCTTTTTTATTTAGTAGAGATTCACTGTAAAGATGGAGTTAATCAATTCAATGCCAGTCTGTACTTGACCACTATGTTTATGTGGTTCTAGCCTAGTAGGAAACTTAGTTCTTAACAGGCAATAGGAAACCAGGCATGGTTGTGCATGTCTAGCAGTCCATGCAGACAGATCTCTGTGAGTTCAAGGCCAGACTTCTAGAATACAGGCCACAATGCTGGAGTGCTCTATTGTTTATAAAACCCAAACTGAAATGCTCCTACATGGCATATGTAGCAGACAATATGACTTTGGTGACAGGGACTCAAGAAAGAACTAGGCACATGATTCCAGAGGAAAAATGTCTAGATGTCATCCATAGTGAGTTCTACACTCTTTTCTGAGACTGACAGATAAGTGAAGGAATCAAAAACAATTCTCTCTCTCTCTCTCTCTCTCTCTCTCTCTCTCTCTCTCTCTCTCTTTCTCTCTCTCCCTCCCTCTAACACACACACACACACACACACACACACACACACACACACACACACAAGTCTGGGCATCTCCCTGGTATCCATTAGACTCCTCATAGACTTTCCTCCCTTCTATCACTTCTATACCCACGGGCTGGTAGCCCCTTTCTCCTTACCAAAGAACCCTGCCCCAGCCGCCATGTACACTTGAGAAGGAATGAGTTTGTCATATTTACCATAAATGACACGCATAAGAGAAGCATCTTTAATATGTTTGTCACCCTCAACTGAGATGTGAAAGATGCTCCGAATGCACCCAGCTCATCTCTAAAGCTGCATATACAGGTTCATACCAAAGTCCTTAATGGACACATGGAGACATTAGGATAGAGGAGTGACAAGCTGTGAGGTCAAATTAGAAATGAGAAGGAAAAAGCCAAGCCAAGCCTCCCTCTGCCCCACAGAAAGTGCAGCGGTCATATGTGTATGTGTGTCTCTACTAAGACATATATATGTATGTACTGTGTACTCTACTAAGTATGCTCCACAAGGCAGGTCTATAAAAAAGCAAACAAAAGTATATTGTGGGAGGTGAAGAACAAATGGTCCAGATACCTCAAGACTAAAGACAAGATGTGGTCATGAGTTCTTTAAATTCTTTGTTTCCCTCAAACTTCCCAGATGTGGAGCTGGATGCCTGAAAGGACAGACATGGGCAGGAAGTCCTGGATGGGAAAGCATGGGAAAGGGACAACCTAGAGTGGCCCAATAGCCATGGAAACCTATGTTGGCCTCACTGTGTCCTCAATCTGGTCATGGTGTTGTACAAAAGGGGTGTGTGACTATTCACCATTGTCAACCTGCCTGGCTTTGGAATCACCAGGGAGATACACCCATGGAGGTGTCTGTGAGGTGTTTCCAGAGAGGTGTAGCTGGAGATGAAAGATGAATGGGGGTTGTGTTCCATTGGCTGGGGCTCTGGGCTGCATAAAAGTGAGAAAGAAAGTGAGCTAAACATGAGTGCTCATCTCTCTCTGCGTTTCAACTGTGAAAAGACCTTCCCGACTTTCCTGTGATAACGGATTGTGCCCTCAAAACAAGAACCCAGAAAAACCCTTCGTACTGTAGGTTGCATTTGTTACAGTAACAGAAAAATGGTTAATACTGGCTACAAGATGCTGTAATTGGAAACTGAATTGGCAGAGCTCCAATTTATTTGTACTACATATTAAAACTACATGCAACACTGAAGTCACCTTTAATTAAATAGAATGTTTAAAGGCAGGGAAGAAAAAAGAGGAGAGAGTAGAGTCAAGTCTATGAATGGGGCTTCTAATTAATGATTTGTATTCACAGACCAACTGGCCCTGGCGAGGTTGAGGATGTTTTATCTGCGCTTTTGTGCAAGGATGTGGGTGTGGTCACAGAATAACCAGCTGGTCTGGATACCTCAGCAGACAGGTGGTCTTTAGCACTTTGCACACGTCTGCTGGGGTTTACAAACAGTCATAGCATCAACTGACAACTTGACACAGACCAGAGTCATCTGGGAAACGAGACCCTCAGTTGGGAAATGGCCTCCATCAGACTGGTCCAGCAATCCACCCTGAATAGGTCATTGTCTTTCTCTGGGTTTATCTCCTTGCGTTTGGTCAGGCATGTTGTAGGACCCCATCAACGCCGATGAACAGAAGTTCACTGTGTTCTTGGCTTCACGGTTCAACAGTTTTGAAAAGTTATTTTTAATACATCACTGGTAATTCCAACATTCATTTCTGATACAACGAAGCAGGAAAGGCTGTTTGTCTATACTTGAATTACCTTGTTAACTTTCAAGCAGCAAAGCAATATCTGACACACATTTCTTATTTTGTTTATGTTTTTGGAGACAATGGCTAAGGGTGCTCTTGAACTTGAGACAGAACACCTGCCCCCCCCCCTGCATATAGCAATTGTACTGTACATGTGACTACCATACCTAGCGCTCTGGACATTTAAGGACTCATCAACTTTTGTTTGCATTTGTAACATAATCTAAACATGATATTTTGTTTTATGTAAGCCAGAGGCATCCTTCTGGCTGGCATATCAATATTATTTTCTCATCTTCCTAAAATCAAAGGTCTGGCATTTACCCGTTTCTACTAAGGATGGGTTGGGTAGATAGTGAAGAAGTATCAAGTAACTAATTTTGTTAAATTAGTAAGATTTTAGGACATGTTCAGCAAATATATATACGTATATAGATATATATGTATATGTGTGTGTGGTGTGTGCGTGTGTGTATGTGTTTGTCTATCTACATACACACATTTTGTAACTTGTGAACAATAGTATGTACAGATAGTTAGATTTATTCAGCTAAACCAAAGGTAGACTTTAAATTTCTCTAGAAAATATTTATGTGGTTTTCTCATTTTACATTTACTTATAATAGTGCTTGATTAATCTTCCAAACACTACTGAAAGATTTCTCATGTGAAATTCAGTCTTCCAACTCCAATTTAAGCATGTACAAGACATGACCTTGCCTAACCATTTTATTCTATTCTGAGCTAGCCGGAATTTGAGCGGCCGCTCTAAGGCATTATGTCACATAAGATAAACTTAAATACATGCAGCAGACAGTTTCTGAGCATCTTCTTACAGGGAAGGGTGGCGGATGCCACAGGCACAATTACAAGGGAAAGATATGCACATTTCCAGAATTACAGGGACAGCAGACTGAAAAGCAACCTGGCAATTATGTTGCATTTGAATAAATGGCTGATATGAGGGGGAGGGAGCAGGCACATATAGGACAAATAAGAAAGGCCTTTAACTCAAAACTGGAGATTGAACCTGTATAAAATGGCTCATTATGAAAATTGGTTCATCCAGCTGTGGAGGCTGAAGGTTGCCGTGACCTTCCACCTGCAAGCCTAGATTTAGCAGAGGTAATTGGTCAGTCCTAACCTAAGGTCACAGGAAGATCAACGATGGGCGGTTCACTCACCAGCCAGGGAGCTAACAGAATTCTCCCTTCAGTTATCTCTCGTATCTCTCGTTAGCTCTGGGGCTGTCATTCATGCTGTAGGAGAAACTTATTTCCCTGAATTCTTGCTTACTATTGATTGTCAATTCGACAGGATTCGGACTCACTTAGGCGACATGGTTCTGTGTGTCTCAGGTCATTTTAGAAAAGGAGTAACTGGGGTCTTAAGATGCACTCTGAGTGTAGATAGCACGGACACATGGCTTAAATATCAAGCAGAAAGTGACCTGACCGCCAGCATCCGTCACTCTGCCTCCTCACTGCGACAAATCTAGTGTCGCCCGAAGGCCCTGCTGTTCCATGTCTTCTTTTCTGTGATGGACTCAAGTTGTGAGCCAACACAAGCATATCCCTCATGAAGATGCTTCGGCAGACAGTTCCTCATGGTGGTGAGACAAGCAATTATGATGCGCTATCATGATTGTCAAACACCATTCTTGTAAAACACACGGCCTTTGACAAAGTCTAGACGCGTATCTGGGCAACCTGTGATCCAATCCCATTTACACATGGAATTAATATTTAAAACTCTGCTCTTGTGAACATGGCACCTATCTCAATCTTCACAGGCTGCCCTTAATTTCCAAATAACGATAAGAGTGAGTAGTAAATGATAATTATTTTACTTCAAGGAAAAAAATCCAAAACAATAACCAATAACCATTAACAGCACCTTTGCTAGAAAAGTAAGTTAAAATCTTCTTGAATGTCATCATATAACTTTGCTCATATTTAATGCTATGATAACATATAAATACATCTTGATGGGTGATGCAGATATGTGATATGGATGAAAAATGAGAATAATTAAATGTATTTAAGTTGTGCAAAACACAAAATCTGAGATGTGAGACATTCTAGAGTTGTAATGATGTCACATTAGAGAGTGGCTTTGGATTCTGGAAGACTTTAGAACTCAGACCTTTGGATTAGAAATATTTAAACAATAGATATCATGCTATTATGCCATTATGCCAACCTCCAAGGGATTCCAGAGTGTGATCCTCCCTGGCCCCAATCATTTCAGAGAAAGAAAATGTCAACAAGTTAAAGAAGACCAAGGATGGCCACTGTCGTCCCATCCTCTGCATGGACCTTGGGTCTCATGGGTTTGCCTTATGAGCTCTCACCCCGCCTTCTCTGTGCTTCTTTCACCTTTAGCAGGCACTTGAGCTGCTTGGCTTTCTTCAAGAGGAGAGAGCACACCGGGCCTTGCCCCTCAGGACTCTGGATCTCCCTTGGTTGCCTGTATTGCACGGTTCTGATTGTTGCTTTCCACTTTTCTTAACTCCAGAACACAGCAACGCTGAGAAAGAAAAGCTTCTAAAGAGCGTCATTGTGGAGAGTCAGGACCTAGGGACCGAGGGGGAATGGGGACTCGTTTATATGGTTGCTGATTTAGGGGACAGAGGCATCCAAGTTTGTCAGCCATCAGACTTGAGTCAAATTTACTGTTAGAAACACTCGTTCCTTTAAAATAGAAACATCTAGGCCAGCAAAGCATAAGGGTCCTGAAATAAGAAACACACACTGGGCTTGCTGGAGCGCAAGGGCTGATAAGAAACGGCACTGTTCTTTCTATCCCTGATTCTTGGACTCGAAATCCTCCCTGTGGAAGAAAAACATCATCAGTGGATGCTCACTGGGCATATTTATCCTTCTGGTAAACCTTGCCTCAGACATACAAGGCATTATACCAAGCTGTCATTAAGACTGTGTTGAAAATACCATTTTCCAATCAAACAGTGCCTTTAGTTGGTGGGAGACATGGCAATGGCAGAAATCTCCTTCATCAGAAGCTGTGCGCCAGTAGGATTCCAGGACAACTGGGTAGAGAAAGGATTTTATAAATCTACAGAGGGCTCATTCCATACTCGGTGTTCCTCATTGGTCTCTGACATTGGCAGAGTGGATACTCGTGGCTGTCATGAGTATGACATAATACTCATGGACTGGTGAGCCATGGTGCATGAAATTCATAATGCCCTTCTCTGCCATTATGGCTCTTTTTTTTTTTTAACGAACCACAGATTACTGAGTGAGATGAATGTGTGACGAGGCTCTCTGGGATCCACAGGGAGGAATGTCCCATGCACAGATTGTTAAATACTCTACTGAGGTCTCAGGGCAGCTGTGTGTCTTTACCCTCTTTGCCCAGTCATAGATGTCTATTCACACATTTAGTTGTACATTCCCTTGTTACTAATTCTTGAATCAAGGTTTCCCTAAGCCTCTGTTGTGGTCCACCACTGGATATGATCATATGTGGCCATTTCTCCCCTTGAGGAAAGTAAGAACCAGATGTGAACGCCAATGTTCTGCCTGCCAAGAGGATTCTCTTACACTGTCTCTGAAGACTGTTCTAGAGAGAGACTCTAACCCTCTAGAGTTGCAGTTGTCCATCGTGTGGTGGCTTCATGTCATGTGCAGTATGTTTTCTTCTCTCCAAATCCGTATTCGAATGCTCTCACTCTTAAAATGATGGTTGTTGGGACTGGTTAGAAATCTCAGCAGGTAAAATCACTAGCAATGCTAGCCTGAGGATCCAGGTTTGAGCCCCAGAAACCACATTACAGAAAAGGCCTGGTTGGATGATGTGCATCTGTGATCTCAACACTCCTGTTGTGAGGTGGGAGCCAGAGACAGAGGGTTCACAGGGATGTTGCCAGGCCAGCTAGTCTAGAAGAATCAGCAGAAGCAAGACAGACAATGCATCAACAAGGTGGAAGCAATAACTGACTCCTGAAACTTGTCCTCTGACCTCCACACATGTGGTATGACATGTTGGTATTTGTACTCTCACACATAAGTACACACAAAATAGATAGATGGATAGATAGATAGGTAGTAGCTATAGATGAGAGATAACTGATAGATGATGGATTAGATAAATAGATGATAGATGGAAGATAGATGATAAATACATTAGCTAGATGATTGATAGATTGATTAGATAGATGATGGATGATGGTTGGATAGATATAGATAGATTATATATAGATGATAGATTGTTGATAGATGATAGATAAATAAATGATAGATAATAGCTAGATAGAAAAATAGCTAGCTAGCTAGATGATGGACAGACAGACAGACAGACGGACGGACAGATGGATGGATGGATGGATGGATGGTTGGATGGATGGATAGATAGATGGATGGATAGATAGATGGATAGATAGACAGACAGACAGATGAATAGACAGACAGACAGACAGACGGACGGACAGACAGTAGATGTGACCTTGGGAGCTATTTAAAGTCACGAAGGTGGAGATCTTATAACTGAGATTGATGCCTTGATGCATAAACTCTTGTTCTGCCTGCAGCCACAGCTCTCACCAGTGTGCCTGTCTATGGGATAGCAATAGAGAGTGTCTTGTACCAACAATGTGACAAGCAACAAATTATAAAGGGCGGGCATGCTGATCATCCGAGTCTCTGGAAGAAGACTGAGGTTGAACAAGATTTCTCTTACTGTATTAGTCTTCAGTTAAAATGGGGGAGCTATTTTGGAGCATGAGATTGAGAGAAACTGAGCCTCCCAGAAACCCTCACGGCCCAGAAAGATAAAGAGCTGCAGCCTGGCAGACGGGATCTGTATGTTATCGATTTTCGCTGCTGTAATAACTTGTAAACAACACTCAGGGTACCGCTTAACTGGTTCCTTAGACTTTCCCTCGTTATTCAGAGTTCCTGACATCCATCAGGGTGCATCTGCGCCTGGCAGTTACCAGGAGAACACATTAGCGTTTGGTACCGGCGCTCAGTCTAAACCGGCAAGCTGGCGTTCGACTGCAGGACCTGGAGGAGTTTCGCTTTGTTGAGCGTTACAGCTGAGCAAGCCTGCCTCTGTCGCCTGCCTCTGTGGCCTTTGTCACTGCCGTTGCTTGCTTGCATCTTCACAGGGAGCTCGACGGAGAGGGGGCTTGTGGGGAAGAGGACTTTACTTCACCAGAGTCTGCAGAGCACTTGAGTTTGGCCAGAGCATCTTCCGTACCCGTGATCATTACTATGGAGAGGTAATATTGAACAAACATCAGGAAGACATGAGCAATAAATGGGAAACTCCTTAATACCTTGAAGCAGAGGTTCTCAACCTTCCTAATGATGCAGCCTTTTAACACAATTCCTCATGTCATGGTGAGCCAAAACCATAATTTCATTGGTATTTCATAAATGTAACTTTGTTACTGTTATGATTGTAACGTGGATATCTGTGTATTCTGATAGTCTTAGACAAAGCCTGAGAAAGGGTCATTTTACTCCTCCCACCAAAAGTGTCATGATTTAGAGGTTGAAAACAATTGCCTTAGAGAGAGTTTGGGAAATTTCTGTCTTTTGAACACACACACACACACACACACACACACACACACACACACACACACTCACTCAGATTAATACTTATGTTATATTAAAGAAATTTGTGATTCTGATGCTGTTGTCATAAGTCTTCCCTGGAAGTATGGTAAAAAAAAAATCTCCTTGGCTTTCTTCAATCTGATAAAAACAATGTAAAAACAAAAACCCATTCTCTAGTCCACCACCATTGGCCTCTATACAGCAAACCCTTCCAGGCCTGGATTGTGAGAGCTCTCAGAATTCAGCAGGCATTAGCCTGCTGACTCAGAGTATACATTGCAAGACCCTGGATATCTTTGGAGGTGGATGGCAAGCTCCACCCCAAAGAGGCTCGAGTACACAGTCTCTTTCAGTGGATGCCTAAAGTGACATAGGGAATTCCCAACAGGCGGTTTGTCGTTTTACCTTTGCCAGCCAGTCTGTCCCTGTTGACTCTTACTGACATCACACACTGGAATGTCAGCATTAGCATGGCTAGCGTGCAGATACACACCAATGTCTGGGGAAAGTCACAGACAGCACTGATTTCACATGAAACACAAGAAAACCACGTATGTAATAAAAGTCCATGGCAATACCTTCTCATAAGAAAGCTAAGGCCACAGCTCAGCAAGAGGACTGAGGCTCAGGGAAGGAAAACAACTTCATCCCTTGTCAAATGAAGGAGAATCATGTATACACAGGGCTCAGCTGTGGCAGAGTCCTGGGGAGAGTTAGGAAGTCAGCACAGCTCTTACCTAGCTGCTAAAGGTTGAGCGTGAGTGTGAACCATCATGCAGCCCCCAGAGTCCTAGACTCGGGACTTTCTACTCGTAATACGCTCTTTTTCAGAGAGTTCTACCTGGTGCTCAGAGGAAGTATGAGGTAGGACAGAAGATGGTGGGAAGTTTTTCTGGTCCAGGCTCAGAGAAGGAGCTGGTGCATCTGTGGGGAGGCTAGAAACTGACCCTTCCTGGATGGGTATCTTACAAAGGGTAAAGTCTCATTCAGGGAGGGGATGGGACAGCAGGTGCTCTCAAACTCAGAACATCATCTCTAGGGCAAAGATAAAATCACTCTCCACCCATGAAAGCACCTTTGATCACCACAGTGCTCATGGCCCTTTATCTATTGATGTAGGAGAGTCTTCTGTTTGTGTTGATTTCATTCGTTAATAAAGAAACTGCCTTGGCCCATTTAATAGGCCAGCGCTTAGGTGGGTGGAGCAGACAGAACAGGAAGAAGGAAGTGAGATAGATGGCTCAGACAATTGCCGCGCCTCTCCTCTCTGGGACAGTTGCAATGAAGCCAGCCACCAGGTCAGACATGCTGAATCTTTCCCGGTAAGACACCACTTGTGGTGTTACACAGATTATTAGATATGGGTTAGTCAAGATGTGAGTAAGAGGCTGAAACTAATGGGCCAGGCAGTGTTTAAATGAATACAGTCTGTGTGTTGTTATTTTGGGGCATAAGCTAGCCAGGCAGCTGGAAGCCGGGTGGGAATGCAGACCGCTGCTCCCATCACTACAGTCTATAGAGCTATTAACTTTCTACTGTGGGAATGAGGAAACCTGCTCTGATATGAGACACAGGCTGAGTTTGGTTTCCGTGACCACTAAGGGGAAAGAAATTCAGAACAATCTGCCTGCTATACCGGTGTGGTATAAAGGCTAAAATGACTGTGGTTAATGTGTTCAGGAACGGGGGAAAGTAGCCAGTATGCATGGGGAATTTGGACAGAGAATGAAGACCTGTGAGGACCATATAGCTCAAAATGTCAGCAATGACAATAAAGGGAGAGGAGAGTTGGAGGTCTATTTATCAGCAGATGACATAGTTGTTTTTTTTTCTTAATAAGCAGATGAAAACCTAGGTTAAATGGAATCACACAAGAACATGGAATAACCACAGGCTGTTAAATAGTGCCAGATAGTCCTACATGCATGTCCTTAGAGAGAGATTTAGTGGAAAAACGGCAATAATAGGAAGAGGATTGTGAATGGAGCAAAGGCCACCAGAGAGAAACCATAGGGAGTGAGTTCCCCTCCCTCAAGGATGATGCACTTTCCAAGCCTGACCCAGAAGAAATTCCTAGGGGCTGGAGAGATGGATCAGCAGTTAAGAGCACTGACTGCTCTTCCTGAGGACCCAGGTTCAATTCCAAGCACCACATGGCAGCTCACAACTGTCTGAAAATCCAGTTCCAGGGGATCTGACACCTTCACACCAATGCACATAAAATAAACAAACCATTAAAAAATTTTTAAAATTAAAAAAAGAAATTCCTAATGATGTACTTGACTTCGTCCTGTTTCTGATGCTCT
This sequence comes from Arvicola amphibius, assembly GCF_903992535.2. Classification (NCBI taxonomy): domain Eukaryota; kingdom Metazoa; phylum Chordata; class Mammalia; order Rodentia; family Cricetidae; genus Arvicola; species Arvicola amphibius. Next base: position 4,924,039 of record NC_052054.1, read on the forward strand.
GATAAATATTCTGGCAAAGAGAAATTTGGAGGAGACAGAATTTCTTTTATCTTACACTCTCATGTTCTAGTCCTCTATTATAGGGAATCAAGGAGACAGGACGGGAGTTAGCTAGTCCCACAGATCAGTCAGGAGGAGACAGAGAATGAATGCATACTTACCTGTAAGCTAGCTTTCGCTACTCTTTAAGTGCTCCAGGGCCCCATACCATGGAATAATGCTGCCCTCCTTTTGGCTGGGTCCTCCTATCAACCAAGGCAGTTAAGGCATATCCATATTACCCCTCCAAAAGGCTCAACGGCCATCATAGACAGAAGCTTGAGTATCCAGAGGACAGAGAGCACTGAAGCACAACAGCATCTTCTGGTACGATAGGACAGCGTCTGTGGATGTCTGTACAAGAAGTAAACAAGATGAAGCCAGCCAAGGTTCTAGCATGGAGAAAGCAGGGACTCTGAAGTCCCTAGCTAGGGTGCTGCTGACAGTCGAAAGCTTCTGGAGGATGGAGAGCAGTTTCCTTTAAAGGTGTGGATCCCAGGCCATGAAACATTCTTCTCAATGTTCCCAAGAGTAAACGGGCAGCATAACTTTTTACTCTATGACTTAAGTTTTAGAAGTCAGTTCCTGGGGTCACTGAAGTGGCAGAAGTGAGCTGAGCACTGACCGATAAATCGAAAGCCTCTGATGTAGACTTGAGGCGACTGCCAGTTGAGACGATTCAAATAGAGACCTAAGAAAGTTTTCTGCAGGACGTGAGCTCTCTCTCCAAACGGCAGACGATGCCCTTGATGAGGACACCCAAGTCATCCTGCTCATTAGCAATAAGATGTTTCAGAACTCAGATGTCTGTGTTTGCCTTCACATCCAGCTGTCAGATCGTGCTGGCGTAAGTGTCTGTGTTCCAGAGTTCACCTATTTGAAGTCCTCTTTGGAAGCAAATCATATTCCTTTCTGAGAACCCTAAAATCCAAGTTAGTTATCCTCTGCATATTTGTCATAAAGAGGCTTGCTTCCTGAACCATCTTCTTGATCCTTCTAGGTTCTACGTTATGTTTTCCACGGGGCGGGGGGAAGGGAAGCCTAGAAACTTCCTTACTCATTCCTTACATATTCTGCATTACACTTTCAGAAGAATAAAAGATGAAATCAGAACGCATGCATCCCAGTGAATGGCTGTGATTCAGAATATTCAAATCATTTTTTCTCTTCAGATTTTGAAAGCTGTTCAAAAAGAATTGGAAGAGATTTAATGACATCTCATTGGAATACATAAAGACACCACCTCACAGAAGTCCTGAATCCCTTGCTGTGGGTACTTGACAGTCAGCACGGAGATCTGGGAAGAACACAGCCTGGGTTGTACCTACAGTGTAACATGGATGGCCTGCAGTCCAATTTCTAATGATTTTTTTGTTCGTATTGGATCGTCTGAACTGTCTTTAACATCTGAATTTATGCCAGCATTGTGGTCCCTTGGATGTTGGCATGACACATTCTGCTGATATGATATTCCAGAGAAGAGGCTTTCAGCCCAGATCCAACTCAAATCCCCCAAGCCATGAATCCAAGTATTTGGCATCTTCAGCAATAGGGGATTACCTCTGACCTCTGGGAAGTAACCAGGGGCAACATCAATAGCCTATATTTCTTTAGAAGTCCCAGTTATGGACTTTAATGCCAACCCCCTACAGTACTTTAGTTATGACAGCTAGCACAAGCTTCTAAAAACATCACAACCTCCCTCAAAAGCCCCATCCTGCTATGTACCACGAGCTCAAACCCTCAAACCTGCAGAGACATTTTATTGCCCACCACAACTGAGCCTTGAATGCCCATATAACTGGTTCACATTCTTCCAGTTGTCTGTGTGAGGATTTTATAGGCTCTATTAGCCTTAGTTTCAGGACAAGCCCATGGACCTTCAAATGTGGGTTTATGAAACAGCTTGGGTGTGTGACAACTTGTGGTGGGACAATGTTAGTTTCTCTAATTCCCTGGGTCTGGAATTTGATTGGCATGGATGTGACTCCCACCTATTCAGAACCGTGATAATTCAGCTTTCACACTTGTGCTGGAATTTTTCTGAGTCTCTAACCTGCAGATAATACACTGGAGCATCCTGAGACTGAGCCTCCAAAATGGTGTGACCCAATTTCTTACAAGTCACTTAATTAAAACCAGCTCTTCTCGGTTCTGTGGTTCTAGATACCCAGGGCTAATGTGAGGATTGAGCTGGGGGTGATGACAGTATTTGGTTATGGTAACTTATGTCACATTAAGTACTGAAGGAGACCATTGACTTAACAGCAGTAGGGACACAAAGCCACACACACACACACACACACACACACACACACACTCCTGTGTGCACACACATGCACAAGGCAATATTTTCTGAAAGAGAACAGCAGAGTATCATAATACAGAAAAACCAGGAATGTGTTTCCAGAATTTCAGCAGGTCTTACATATTCCAGTTCTTGATTTTTCAACTTCATAACCTTTGCATGTGAAAAATTCAGTCCAATACATATGTAAATTGTACTTTATGATCATTTTATATTTGATGATATTAGTATGCTGTGAACATACTAAATTGAACTCTTAGCCATGCTTTCCTTTAACACACAGGCATGCGTGCACACACACACACACATGTACAGGTACAAACATACAAACATACATATACCTTTACTGTGTAAATACACACATGTACTCACATAAACACACACACATGTACAGGTACAAACACACATACATGTATACATACAAATATTCACACACACATAAACAGTCACACACATGTACAGTTACAAACACACATATACATACACATATATATTCACATATAAATACTCAAACACACACAAACACACACATAGGTACAAATACACACACATACCCACACATGTAGACATAGAAACATTCATACAATTACCATCAATAGAAGATTGTACAAGAGAGACAGTAACTATCTGTGTCCAGACATACCTTTATATACTCTACTAAAGTTCCTTACTTTGCCAATTATTTCTCATGGTGCTGGATACTCCTTCATCACACTCATGCCCTGCGAAGTTCAGTCTCCTGGCTTCCAGGCAGCATTAGAGTGGCTTCTAATTTCTCCTTTATAAATCCCAATCATTAGGCACATTTGCCTGTAGAGCTTCCAGTGGGCACATTGGGGCCGTGTCACTGTGACAGGTGACTGAAGCTCGCCAGCAGAAGACTGGCGTCAGACTTGCTCTTCGCCCTTATATTTGTGTTAGATGTAAGGAGGCCTTTGAGTGGAGAAGGTTGACTGTCATGGCAATGGGCCCTGAGTTGTTACTGTCCTCTCATTTCCAGAAGGAAGCACCAAGGAGACAGCATAGTCTTCAGTCTTCTGTTATTGGAGCACCAGGTGGATTCTAATCCTCTAAAACACTTTCTCTACTCAAAGTTCTATACCAGCCTCCTTTCTTCCTCCAAACTGTGGCATCTTTCTTTCTAAAAGACTTCCTTTGTATTGAGAGAAAAAGCATTAGGATTCGTGAGCGTCTTTATACTGAACTTTTGTTTGCCTATCCTTGGAAATCATGAAAAAATGTGCTTGTTCACCAATTGGAGACATCTTGGAGTAAATTGAAATGGTTATGAGGCAAATTATTTATCTTTTTGTAGGTGAATTATGGGCGTTAGCAGCGAAAATATAAATACGTTGAGCTGGTAGCGCCTGTGTAGTTTAGAGGCATGCTAATCAACACAGGTGTTCTTTTGAAGGATTGCTTTAAAAACCTGTTTCCATGGTAACCACATCATATCTAAGACTGAAAAGAATTAACATTGACTGGAAATGGTTCTTTTTAACTTTTAGGCAAACCACACAGATTCCAGCAAATATGATATGTACTAACACTGCGGGAATTTCAGACCTTGTCATATTTTTGCAACCCATGTGTGTCCTGTCTGACTTAATGGACTGGTGTAGGATTCGAGGCTGATAATATCCCACCCACCATGTTCTAAGTAGCAGCCAACCCCAAGTGTGTAAAGATATACTTTCTTCACACTTACCAACATGACAGCAGAAAACCACTCATTTCTGCCTGTCTACTAGGTATGAATTTTCCCTTTGCTTTAGCTTATACATGATGTAATACAAGTGAGGATCAAAATATTTTCTTTTATTCCTCAGTTTTTATTCCCTTTGCTATATGCTCCTGTTTTTATTTTATTGGCTTGTGGTAGGAAGAAATTACAGCTTTCATTAATGCTTATCAACATTCTTTCTTTGATATATGTGGAAAGACCTTTTTACTCTCTAACTTTGTTTTTCATACTTGTAGAAATATGTACATCTTGGCAATTTAAAAAATTAAAATATAATTGTATCATTATGCCCCTTTTCTGCCTCCACCACTTCCATATCCTCTCTCTTGCTCTCTCTCAAGTTCATGAGCTCTTTTCTTTAATTATTTTTGTTGTGTATGTATATACATAAAAAATATAAATATAACCTGCTTACTCTATTTAGTGTTGCCTTTGTGTATATGATTTAGGGGCTGACGACTTGGTATTGGATGCCCAAATATGGTACTCCTCCCTTGAGAAGATGAATTCTCCCTCTCTCTTAGTAGTCTTTAGGCACCTGTAGTTTTTTGTCTAGGGGTAAGCCCTGTGAGGTTCCCCCAACACAGACACATAGACACACACATTAACAAGTCTAATATTGTCATTGTTCAGGTCTTGTTTAGGTAACCATGTTGTTGAGGTATCAAAGCTCCCTTGTCTTTTTTACAAGATAATCTAGCAGTAGACTTCTTTGTTCTCCCTCTTTCCCTTCATTTCCTATTTTGGATGAAGACTTTTACCCATCTTTGCAAGATTTTGTGGTGCAAAGACTTCCCAGAGCCTGTCATCACTGCCCAACTTCATGAATAGATTTGTGTGTATATACTCATTCCCTGCCATCAACTTTCTCCCATTTTAAATAAAGAGTCCCATAGTGGTATGGTAACTTGAAATGTAAAATGTGTCTTAATGCCTTCCTGATGTGGGATTCCCCTCTGTATGTGGTGAACATAATTGATTAGTTAATAAAGAAAACTGTCTTGGCCTGATAGGATAGAACAGAACCTAGGTGGGAGGAAAAAGGTGGAGTCAAGAAGAAGCCATGTAGCACCACCGGAGACAGATGCCAGAACTTTGGTAAGCCAAAGCCTCATGGCGATATGCAGATTACTAGAAATGGGTTAAATTAAATATAAGAATTAGCCAATAAGAAGTTAGAGCTAATGGGCCAAGCAGCGATTTAAATAATATAGTTTCTACGAGATTATTTCAGGTCTGAGCTGCTATATGGCTAGGAAACAAACAAGCGGCCTCCTTACCACAAACTGGTGCACCAACATGGTAAACTAAATTCATGTAAAACCTGAGAAGGCTTAAAAATAAATCTCAAAAACAAAAGAACAGAGTTAAGCAGGTTTGGTAGCAGCATTATCTTGGGTGGTCTATTTACTAGAAGCAAGCAGAGGCATGGCTTCTTTAACAGAGGTTTTCCTCATTCAGCAGTAGCAGAAAAAAAGCCATACTATTTAAAACTGTGGCTTCCTGGGCTGTGGTGTCAGCAGGAATATTGGCTCTTGAGAAATCCAGCTGTGGAACATTTAAATGGGGTTTGTGAGCAATGTTGCAACTTGCTTAATGGAAACATAGACCCACTGTGTACCTAAAAATGGGCCTGGGGGCATGGCTTTCAGAGGCAGTGAACAGCTCCACCATGCTGGACTGGGCAGGGTAAGCAGTCAGGACCCCATTTGTTCCAGAAATGCTGCAGCTTAGGTTTTTAAGAAGCACTTAGCATTTTAATAAACAGTCCTGGTCCTCTAAATGAGCCACAGTGTTGGATAAATGTATATAAGCTTGGGAGAGAGAAGAAAAGGAGTAAAGAAACACTAAATGTAATATAAAAGAGAATGGACAGTCATAGATTAAAGGAGTAAAGATAATGAAATAAATATTAAAAAGTAATAGAGTAAAAACAAGCCATGTAAAGATGGAAAATTCACAGAGTATGGATTATGTATATTATTCTGTTTACTTTGAATTTTTTTGTTTTATTTGTTTATTTATTTATTAAAAATTTCCACCTCCTCCCATCCTCCCATTTCCCCCCCACTCCCCTACTGCCCCTCCCCCTCCCTCTCCAGTCCTAAGAGAAGTCAGGGTGCCATGCCCTGTGGGAAGTCCGAGACCCTCCCCCCTCCATCCAGGTCTAGGAAGGTGTGCATCCAAACAAACTAGGTTCCCAATAAGCCAGCACATGCAGTAGAATCAAAATCCAGTGTCATTATTATTAGCTTCTCAGTCAGCCCCCATTGTCAGCCATGTTGGCTGTGAAGGAGCTAAGTACAGAGAGACATGTCATTGTATGGACTGCTAAGTTAAACCAACATAAAGGTATCTTGACTTCAGAATTTGGGTCTAAGGATTTGCTGCTTTGGAAAAGAGAGTCTTCTTTTCTTTTCTTTTCACAGAGAATGAGAACCTGTGGAATTCTTCCAGACTAATGTGTTTTGATGGACCAAGACCCCCTGAAAGGTTGTCTTGTACACCCCTCAAAAAATTATTTCACCTAATAAACAGTAGGAAGCAGTTTGGAGAGAACTATACCCATATTCCCAAATATTGTCTATAAATGTTTATTTACTTTTAAAGGGGGATATACTACAGAGATTTGCTTTGGTATGGATCTTGGTTTATTGATATAAATTTAAGGTCAATTTTGTTATACTGTTATATATATATATATATATATATATATATATTTCTGTTCTTGACTAAGGTATTGTGTTTGTGTGGCACTTTTAAAAATGTAATGTGTAATTAAGAAATATAGGTTAATGATCATCTATAAAAGTCAAGTTTGTAGTCATGTTAGTTAGATTTTCTACATGTACAGAAATATATTTCAGATGGATAGGCATTCTCCAAACCTTTCAAAGACTATAGAATACAGCATTTAAAATGCTTTAAGGATTTAGGTCTTTTCTTGACAATGAGACACATCTGCTCCTGGCAGCATCAATAACGTCAAGAGGAAGATGGGCACTGAAGAGTCTGCAGTTTGCTAGCCATTTGGGCAAGTAACTGGTCTTGCCTGGGACTGCATGATGATATGCTATGTGAATTGGACATGCAGGACCCATGGGAAAATAACTGCTAAAGTTGCCTAAAGAAGATGAGACCGTCCTTTAGGGTTCCTACTTCATGAAAGAGTCTGCCAGACATTCTGCAGGATACAGAAAAAAGTTACTGACAAACTGCCAATATAGGAAGAACTTCATGGAAAAGTCTGCTGTATACTATGGGCCTGTAGGCTGAAGATGGATGCTCCAAAAGTACAGAAGAACTTTGGGTGACTGTCCAGGTAGTGAGATGTCTCTGTCAATTCTAGATTTTTAAAAGTTGCTGACAATATATTTCCTGTTTACTTAGGTAATATTATATCCTTCTGGAGTCTTTGATGGAGTTGAAGGATAGATATAGTTTTCCTTAGTCATAATAAAAGATAAAACAGATATAAATATTGTTACTGTAATTCTTGCTTGATACCTGTTTTGTTATATGTGATTTTACTGTGTTAAAGTTAAAACCTTCCTTTTTTATTTAAACAGAAAGGAAAGGTGATGTGGCTCTATATGCTGGCTTGGCCTGATAGGGTATAACAGAGTTAGGTGGGAAAAAACTAAACTGAATGCTGTGAGTGAAGGCAGAGTCAAGAAGAAGCCATGTAGCCCACCAGAGAGACAGATGCCAGAACTTTACCCAGTAAGCCACAGCCTCGTGGCGATACACAGATTACTAGAAATGGGTTAAATTGGGATATAAGAGTTAACCAATAAGAAGCTAGAGCTAATGGGCCAAGCAGTGATTTAAATAATATAGTTTCTGTGTTATCATCCAGGTCTGAGCTGCTGGGCGGCCAGGAAACAAGCAAGCAGCCTCCTTACAACATTCCAGTGAGGCCATCATGTCTCTTGTTGTGCACATGTGGTTTTGTGCATCTCCTGGGTCAGTCCTGTAAGTTCCTGTGAAAATCCCTGCTGCAATGGTACCCACGACTTCTCTGTGCTCCCAGGTGGCTCCCAGACTATTCCCCTCCCATCTTTGGTCTCAGTGGACAGTTCCCAAACTCCCCCATCACCTCTTGACTCTCTATTCCAGCAGACCATTCCCTTACTGCCTTGGTGGCACTTCTTATTTTATTCCCAGATGTCTTCTGTGGTACATGGTTTACATTAACTTTTATTTGCTATTTTAAATAGTATTTACTGCCGTAACTTTCCAATTGGTGTTGGCTGCTACTTAAGCGACTTGCGTTTTAGACCTGTATCAGACCATTTTCTAAACTCTGACAGTTCAGGTCTGTAGATGGAATGTCGGGCTGATCTGTAGATGGAGCGGCGGGCTGTGTCCCACCACCTGGCTAGCTTTACCCAAAATAATTACACGGAAACTGTATTCATTTAAATACTGCCTGGCCCTTGGCCTGTTATCTGTAGCTTCTTATTGGTTGATTCTCATATCTTGCTTTAACCCATATTTAGTAATTTATATAGCACCACGAGGGGTGGCTTACCAGGAGAGATCTTAACCTGCATCCATCTCGGAGAGGAGAGGCATGGCAACTGCATATGGTGACTGCCTGAAGCGTCTCCCCAACTCTGCTTCCTTTCTCCCACAATTCTGTTCTGTCTACTCTGCCTTCCTAATTTTCTGTTCTCTTAAAGGGCCAAGGCAGTTTCTTTATTAATAATGAAAGTAACACATAGACACTCCTCCATCACAGGTTGTCCCCCCAAATTTTCTGTATGGATCAGAGTTGCCAGTCTTTGTTTCTATTATTATTTTTATACTTATGTTTTAATGAGCTGGAATGTAATGGCTTTTCATCTCCCATAAGTTGTTAGCAATACATGGGCTTTGGGTTTCCCCCAAACTAACCTTCCACAGACAAGAAAGCAAGGGAGGGCTTCAATAGGTAGAGAAATGGATATAAAACCCATGAGAGAGTTTTTATTATGTTCAATAAGCTGTGAATAGAAAAGTCCACATTTACCTATGTCCCTGGTTTTCATGTGAGAATATTTCAATTCTTAAATATTTTTGACTGACCAAATTGTGGACATTAGACACCAAGCACAAATGGAAAATCCCAGACCCTGTCTCTGTCAAACTTTCAATGACCGCGCTGTTAGTTCAGGCATTTTAACCATATAGTAGTGTCTGGGGAATTGAAAGGTAAGATCAGATGTCAGAAGGACACTCTGTATGGAAAGGAGACTCTTGATCTATGTTGACAAATTCTCCCTGTGAACTCATGTGGTAGAAGGATTGGAGGGAGTTCCTTAGGGCCCAGGACTGTATCTATGTAGATGTCACCTTTGCTAACTTTGGGCCCAGGATCCTGTCTGTGTGATGTCACCTTTGCTAACTTTGGGCCCAGGATCCTGTCTGTGTGATGTCACCTTTGCTAACTTGTCTCCATCACTCACTTTCAGTCAGATTTCCATATGTGAATTCCAGCAAGACACAGATAAGTTCTCCACATTGTACCTTGGGCCCCATACTGTGGGACATTTGGAAATCAATATTGACAGCTACTCTGATTTTTTCCTTGACTTATATCATGAAAAACACAAGTCTCAGTCACAAATCAGATTATAGAAAACATTTCTGAAATTAAAAAGAGTCATTCCACATCCTAAGCTATCAAAAGAAGAAAAGCAGTTGAAGAATTATCAAACTGCCACCCTAGACACACATGGACATTCTGCCTTATAGGGCCTGGTGCCAAAGTCCCACCGCCCCAGAGAGGGCAGTGCACCCCCACCCCAAAGAGGGCAGTGCACCCCCACCCCAAAGAGGGCAGTGTACCCACCACTGCTCACTTACTTATGCAGTTAATTTTGAGACTGGTCACCCTTCGAATGCAACACTGAAATTATAATTCTTAAAATGATCTTCAGTAACAAAGATAGGTGATAAAAACCAACAGATGACACAAATTGCCTGAGCATCACAGGAAGGCTTCTGCATACCAGTGTTTTTATGTCCCTTGCAATGTGACTAAGTAAACACCAGCCCCAATGCTGGGTCACCAACCCTTCTTCTTACATGGTCTTTCCTCTCTGACCAGTGGGTAAAATGTAACCAGCCATCCTTTCTTTTTCTCCTTCAATTAGAATTAAAACAAACGCCCCAGGAAGGTTTGCAGTAGCTATGTTGCCAGTCTCTGTGTGAATTTCACCAAGGCTGACCGGTATAGAGTCTTGACTGGTGCCAGTGGTCATGTACTGTCAGTGGCCACATGGCAGAGAGTTGACATTGAGTTTCAAATCTAACCTTGTACTATCCATAGACTGGTTTCTGATGAGTGACAAGTATGTTCTTATATCTATATTATATTTATTCATTTGTATGATGTGTACATGCACATGCCATGACACAAGTGTAGAGACCAGACGGCAGGTCTAGGTGGGGATAGTTTCCTCTTTCCACTTTGGTTCCATATCACGCCTTGGCCTCCCTTGTCTTATCCCCACCCCCACATTCCTTTTCCTGTTCTTTGTTGTCCCTCACCTACATTCATGTTTCCCTACTAAAGTCCAATGTCTACACATAGCAGAAAGCCCTGAGTCATTGTCTTTCTGAGTCTGTCTATCTCAACATGATGATCATATATTTTAATTCAGAATTTTTATAAAACCCCACTTATTGATTTGTTTCCCACTCAGTAATGCAGCAGTTTAGGTACATGCGTGTTTCTTTGAATAGATACACAGCCATGATCAGTGTCTATGATCTATGGTGTTTATCCAACGAAGCTTCCTACTTACACAAAACTTAACTTCCCATCTGTTCCCTACCTTTCATTTCTCTTTTGCTCATGCATGGTCTTGTCCTTCATTTCTGCTTTGTAATTTTTCCAATAGATTTTTAAGCGATTTTACTTTAAAATCCCATGCTGTGCCGATTTGCTTGCTCCCTAGCTAAGAGCTGGATGTCCCTACCTTCATCCCAATGTCTAATTGTCAATAGCTCTTGATTGCAGGCTGTTTGACAAAATGGATTTTAGACAGATGTCATATGAACATTCTGGCTGTACTCACTTTCTGATCCCTTGATTGGCTGGGAATATGAACAACTCCATCTTTCTCCCCAAGTTTCTCTCTCTTCCTGTCATGGACTCTTTACCTCTTAATTGGCAAATATACCCCATGCCCGTTAAGCTTCTGTTCATCCATAGGAACCCTGGCATTTCTCAAGGCTCCCTGTGGTGAACACTCTCTCCCATACTGTGAAATTCTCTCATTTATAGGAATATTTATTATGTAGAATTACAGTGTGTTAATTCTGAGCCACTATTTTTGTGTGGCTTGAGGGTAGGAGTATTCATTTGTCTTCCTGTTGCTGGGTTCATCATGGTTTCCCACTCAGTACCTCAGTGATGATTGCACATGTGTCTGCAATCCATCCATTCTGTGGTCCTGGGCATGTTACCTTTGTGTACCCAGAAGGGGACTACACACACACACACACACTGGCAGTGATGAGTTAGACTTAGAACTTGAAGGTGTCCTTTAGAAAATTCCTTGTGCCTTCCATAGATGCACAACTTTATTAAAATCAGGAAAAATGATGTGGACTAATCTACTGGTTTCTTTTTTTACATTCAAAATGAACTTTATATATGCATAACCTCTCCAAATGTATCAATTCTTTCTAAGTTGAAAAGCCATATATATAAAGGTGGCATGTACTTGGCCAAAACGAATGTAGAATTCAAGTACAATTTTCCGTGTCTGGCTACGAGCAAAAAGCTTGCGGCGGATCATCCAAACAATGGGGTCATTTAGAAAAGCTGCACAAAACAGAAGCAAATAAAAACATCTGTTTGAAGGCATCTGAACGCTACAAAAACATCTAGGGCTGGAGAAGCCAATATCCCCCCGAGACGGAGCACACATTGATGTGGGCCCAGCACTGTGGCATCATTTCCTTTCTTTACAGCTGCCAATTTACTGCCTGCCTAAACGGAGAAACAAGACAAGCTCAGAGGAACGCCTAACTCCAGGTGACAGGGAAGCACAGAGGAGTGGGAAGGTTTCCTGAGCTGTTGTTGGCATTGAGTCATTGGCTTTGCTTCAGTGCCAGCAGCGCTTTGCAGAAAGTGGCTGCGTGGGATGGCAACCTGAATAGAGTCATCAGCACCCTGTAGATCTGTAGAGGTAAAACTGAGTTCAGTGACTGCCAGTGCGCAGGGACCCGGAGAAGCTCTGCAGATGTCTTCACAGAGGGTGGACAGGAGCTCACAGATTGGACTGGAACTCACAGAAATGGGCTAGAATTCAAGGAGGTGAATCAGAACTCACAGAGAGGTGGATCAGAACTCACAGAGATGGATCAGAACTCACGGAGATGGATCAGAACTCACGGAGATGGATCAGAACTCACAGAGGTGGACTGGAACTCACAGAAATGGGCATGAGATCACAGAGATGGACAGGAGATCACAGACATGGAGAGGCACTCACAGAGGTGGATTGGAACTCACAGGAATGGGCCAGAACTCACAAAGGTGGACAGGAGCTCACAGAGGTGACCAGAGCTCACAGAAGTAGACCAAAGCCAGAATGGACCAGAAGTCACATACTCTATTAAGCGGCAGATTGAGTTCTGATGGCATGCCTGTGTTTCCCCTGCATCTAATCACAGAGATAAGCCAAGCCTCTTTATAAAAAGGCCAGAATCTGAAGCTCTGCATTGCTTGTATGCATAATAACCAGCTTGCAATAATAATGAAATCACAAGTACCACTCGAGACAGAACCCAGGGAAAACAGAGGAAAATGAACTAGCAGTTGAGATGTTGAACCTACCAGACACAGGCTTTAAATATTCACAAAGAGGCCACGATGACATTACTTACCCAGACCTTACACCCAATCGGTAGATGAAATCTATAAAGCAGTGAAAGTTGTAACCGAAATTAAGATCTCATTTGCTTACCAGCAAATCCTTCACAGTTGAAGACAGAATTGATGGTCTGCAGAAAATATACTGTCTGATGCATAAAGAGAAGAGAATTGAAGTGTAAAAGATTAAAAAGATATGCATGACATGGGAAAACATTTAAAGGGGAAATGGGGGAAGGAAAGGGAAAGAGGGAAGGGATAAGAAAAATAATAAAGCATATACCCAAGCCACTTTATATACATGCATGAAAATGTCATATGTTAAAATAAAATAACCAAAGACATAAAACGAACAAAATATTGCAGTGGCAATAATAGAGCTGGGGTGCAGGATTAGTAATGTTCAGTGAGATAATGGCTGAGAATTTTCTAAACCTGAGAAGACCTTAGGATATAGACCCTAGGACAACTGGAAATCTCAAACAGGAAAGTAGCCACCTATATAATACAGATAAGATATTAACAAGCTTAGAGAGGAAAATCCTAAATGATACAAAAGAAATAAACATCACTCCGTGAAGAGTAACAAGGGAAGTAGAACGACCTTTTCAGTAGAGGTTAAGAGGTCGGTGATTTCCTTGCTCATGTTCTCCCTCCTTCAGCTCTTCATTTGGGCCTTGGGAGCTCAGGAGTGCGCCCACCCACTGAGACTGTGGGGCTGGTCTAATGGGAGCTCACCAAGGCCAGCGGGACCTGGACTGAAAAAACATGGGATCAAACCGGACTCTCTGAACATGTCGGACAATGAAGGCTGACTGAGAAGCCAAGAGCAATGCACTGGGTTTTGATCCTACCGCCATGTACTGGCTTTTGGGGAGTCTAGTCTGTTTAGATGAGCACCTTCCTGGACCCAGATGGAGTGGGTTGGACCTTGGACTTCCCACAGGGCAGGGAACCCTGACTGCTCCTTGGACTGGCAAGGGAGGGGGAGGGGAGTTAAGAGAGGGAAAGGGAAATGGGAGGTGGGGAGGAGGTGGAAATTTTTAATAATAAAAATAAATAAAAAATTACTTTGAACAAAAAAAAGAGGTCGGTGATGACATATCTAAAATTTCAAAATCGAGTCAAGAGCAAACTAGAATTTGAAAGATTACAAAAAGAGATGGCAAAATGTAAGCTGCTACCCTGCAGCACTGCAGAATCTAGTCTGAGAGAAAACAAAAACTGGCAGAACATAGAAGGAGCCAGCACTTGGGACACAATCAGGCTAAACTCTCACATCCCTTCATTTCCAGTGGCTTCACCAGCAATGGGGTTGCAAATGCATTGCCTGTCATTCTGAGGAAGGAACACCCTGACCCAGAGGACAGTTAATACTAAGATTTCAGGGGCGTTCACTGACTGAGGAACATTTCCATAGATGCCATGTATTCCCATCAAGTCCAAGTCCCATGTGATGGGAAGTTAGGAATCATCTCAGGCACTGCACAGTGTAAGAGGCACAATGCTCAGGCTTGATCCAGAGTAACACAACATTAGAAGAGCAGGATATTGATCCTGTCCAAGCAGGAGAATCAATCAACTGAAGCCAACTGCACTGTATCTGGGTTCCTGGCTTGAAAGACGGGAGAAGAATGTGAAGCAGTCTGAGTTTGTTTGCAGTGCCTCAACATCTGGTTTTGGATGCCCAGCCTGCCAGTGATTGTGCATGGTGAAGGAACTTTTAGGAAGGAAGCGAAGGTGCGAGGTCATGAATGGGGGATAGGCTGTCTCATCTACAGTGATGTGTCATGGTAGCCCAAGGTGATAAACACAGGCACTTACAGAAGCCATGAGTAAAGGAAACACACTTGACATGAATGAACAGAGGAAGCTTCAACAACACAGCAATGAAATAAAACCAAAGAGAAGTGAACCCACGAGCCGTATACATATGGCAGATAGAAGAACAGGGGCTGCCCAAGATCAACAGTAGAAAAACAGAAAAGATGAACAGTAGCAAAATGTAAGGTACATTTATAGCCCAACATCAGAAGGATGGAATGTTGTGTGGAACAGGGCAGGGACACTGTCCAAAGGCCCTGAATTACTTACTTGGGCAAAACATGTTTACAGGCTCAGAAGTCCCAGCAGATTCCTGGCAGATCAAATCAGGGCTCTACTTCCTATGTGTTGTTGTGGAACTGAGGGATGCCCAGGAGAAAACAGACCCTGAAGGCCACAGAGTTGGTGTGCTCACAGGCCAAGCATGCGATGGCTGTGGATATCTCATCAGAAAGTTTCCACGCCTGAAGTCAGCCAGAAATTGTGTAGATGCCAAAGCAAAAATTGAACCAAGCCCGGAAAGTTTCAACCTAATAACTCACATCAGTGAAAACCAAGTAGAGTTTTCAGATGGAAAAAGACAAATAGAATGAGCTAGCAGCAGGGAGCTACACAGTGATGTACAAAGAGAGCATGGAATAAGGGAGATGCACAATCACATACACACAAGTACATACAAATACACACAAACATACATACAGGCAAGTACACACACATTCAAACAAGTGCATAAAAACACACAGACACAACCACACAGGTATGCATACACAAATGCATACAAATACACATAAACATATATACTAACAAGTATACACACATACATGCTCAAACAAATACACAAAAATGCACAGAAGCATATACACATACATACACACATGCACGTACTTACACACATATATGTATATACATAGAAGTACATAAAAATACACAAATATACACATGCACACACTAGCACACACATATACGTACACATGCACACAATACATACATACACACAATATGCAAACACATACAAACATACATACAAGTATACATACACTAATACATAGTACAGTGAAAATCATCACACATATATACATAAGTGCACATATGTACATGCATGTATATATATGCACACACATATACACACAAATAAGAAGCACAAACACTAGTACACATACACTAATACACATAGATACACATATATTAGTAATACACACAACTCACAAGCATACACACATAGCACATATATACACACTGTAATACATGCATATGTACACACACACACACATATATATATATCATCCATACACATACAAGCACACATATATATATGCATACGTACATAAACATACACACTAGCACACTCAACACATTAAACACACACAGATGCATATACACACTTTAGTACACACACATGTGTACCCATACATGTCACCCATACAACCACAACAGATATGTAGTCATACACCCATAAGCACACACTAGCATATCCAATACTCAAGTACACACACAAGCACACACAAATATGTACACATGCATACATACACATAATCACATAGACATGCATGCACACTAGCAATATACACATACTAGTATACATACATATACAAACACACAGGCATACACACATATATGTACACACACATGAACACACATGGTAAATTAGTGTAGAAAAGCTCTCTATTGTCTTTCATTGTTCAAAACCACGATAGCACTTACCATTTTCCAAATAGTCCTTTTGACTCCTGTGTGCATGCAAGCAGGGGTAGGTGTGTTTCTAAGGAGCTGATTCTGTCTCCTCTGCCCACCAACCTTATAAGAATTCCAGGCTTCAGAGCAGTTTGTGAAGAGCTTTCCCTTCCAAAGCTGACCACACGTTGGCTTTAGCAGCTCAAGGCTCCTGATCCAGGCACCCACTGGTCTGGGCAGTATCCATGGTAGTTCTCACAGTGCAGGGACAGGACTGAGTAGTGACAGAGGCCACAGGACACAAAGACCTGAAGTGTGTGCTCCTGAACCTTCCGACCGAAGAAACAATAGTCGTCTCATGTACTGCTCAACATACATGAAGCTAAAGAACAACGCACAGCATGAAACACTGACATTTTCTGAAATCGCAGTCCTGCGGCTGGGAAAAGTGCCCTCTATATTAAACTTTGCTAATTTGGGGATGCAAGAGCTCACAGATAAAATAATTTAGAGAGTAGAATCTGATGCAATGGAGGTAAGCACTTTATCACCCAATAGGAAGCAAGGAAGACGTTAGAGGGAGTGGAGGGCAGAAAGTGAGCGGGGACCAGTGAACTATCAGTAACTTGAGTAGAAGTGTAAATGAATCAAAGAATTAAAATGTAGATTGCCAGATGGGATTCAATGCTCCCAAACAAATATTCTAAGAGATACCATCATGTAGAACTTGGAAGTAAGAGGGATGGATGAAGCAGTGTGTCAAAGAAGGCTGATGGAGCTTGACTATGTCTGCAGAGGGAAGGAAGTCCAGAGGGCCTGATGAGCGTGTTTATGATGTTGGCACATGCCATCCTGCAGGAGGGCAGAGCACTATCAGGGATGGAAGCACCTAGTTCCACAGATTGAAATGTAACATAAAAATTGATATAAGAGGAAAAGAAAATAAAACAGTCAAAACATGATTCTCTGACACACACTTAGTATTCAATAGAATGAAGATTTTTAAAAACTAGACAAGGAAAATATATGCAAGAAGTTGAGCCTAATTTGCATATAAGAAGTATCACAGTGAACTAACTGTATGTCGGACATCAAACCCACCCTTTGTCCAAGAGTGAATATCACCAGTCCTTGTCTGGATGTAGGAAAATCAACCTGGAAATCAATGAGTGGGTAAATAGAGGATCTCTTACTGTGAGGAAATTCATGCATTTTAAGCAACTCATGAGGTAATAGATAAAAGACCGTGGGAAAGGAGAGATACTTTAGCTAGCATGTGACTAAACCTGGCATATCAACACTATGGACCATAGACATAACTTTAAGCACACCATTTATGGATATGTCTATACCCCAGTGAAGAGTTATTTTGAAAGAAACATGCTGTAATAAAGACAAGATAAGACGTAGGAATTATTTTATATATTTATGTATACTTTATAAGTTCATGATCTGCCTTCCTCAGTGGCCTGCACAGCACCTTTCTCCACTATGAACACTAGACATCAGGAACAAAGATTCCAGTTCAGTTCTAGCTTGACCTCTCTGTATCCTTTCTCCAAAATCTTTGGTGTCTTCAGCTCTCAGGTCTTATTGCTGAGTTCTGGTGGATTATCAGAGAACCAGGGGCAGAGAACCAGGGGCAATGGCAATAACATGTGCTGTTTTGGGAACCTCTGGGTCATCCTGGCTAAGAACCCTTGGGGAGGTATGGTGTACCTGATGCTTAGATTTTTGTCTAATATTGTTAGTGATTTTGAGAAACTGGTAAAAATTTCCAGAACTATTACAACATAGAGTTAACGTTAATGAATAGTTTTGAATAATAAGACAAAGCGTGTGACTAGTTAAGCATCATGTGTCGCCTAGTGGCACAGTTTGTACAACTACTGGATGCATTTGAACAAGTTAGGCATGAAATGTGTACCAGAGACTTAGATAAACCACAACTGAGAAGCCAGAATTTGAGATCTGTTTGAACTTTATGTGAATATTGCTTAACAATCTCTACAAAAGATTAATAACTATTTCAATAGTTAAAAAGAAAAAATGCATTGTATAAAATATTTGGTCAATGGAGACATTTTAAAAATTCTGAAAAACTCAAGAAAGATTTAGTAAAGACAGGCAGCAAGAGACTCAAATTCAGCATATTATTTCTGAAATAGAATACATTTTAATTTTATTATGCTATTAGTGTGTATAAATATTTAAGAGATGCCTGAACCATTATCATTTGCAATGTCTCATTTAAGAAAGCACCAGCCACCTGCCATATCCTTTCTTTATTTCTCAGCTCATATTTCAAAATTTATGAAAGGATGTAGGACTAAGAATAACCAAGTTATTACTTGAAATAAAATACACAAAGATTGAATTGATAAAATGTTGCCTTGGAGAATTCAGTGTCACAGTTTATAAGTGGAACTGAAGCAAAGATCAGTAATCACAAAGTGGAAACATCAGAAAATACCAAAGAGAAATCTGCCTGGGCATCTCTCAATTTCTTGCCTTTTGTTTTATTTTTGTCTGTTGCCTATGTAGACTATACTACTATAGTCTACAAAAATGCATGGATAATATAACCATACTTCGGTTTAAGTAATTTTAAAAAAAGTTTTATTTTAAATAAGTGAAAAACTAAAAGAAAGTATTTTATAATGAAAAGCCAATCCCTTTTACTGCATGAAGGAATGAGGACAATTATATTCAAATAAGCAGTGAACTATATTACAATAAATTACACTTGCCACCACTTAGGTTTACAAGTGAAGGCGACTTTAATTACAGTCCCCTTGTTTTCGTATTGACAATTTGAAACTGATGAACAAGGACGTTTGTTCCTGTTAATAATACGAGCTTATTAAATTTGTAAGTGCAGACTGATGTGGGCTGTGGGCTTGCTAAGCTGGCTTTGACTGCATCAGGAGGGGTGTGGCTGTTGGCATAATTTTCTGAGATAGTGAATGGCATTTGGTAAATGAATCAAGCAGAGTGCATACTTCATTAAACCTTTGGTGATTGTATCTCTGGGCAATCACACCATGTTAAATTCTCCTAAGACATCTTTCCGCAAGGCGCCTCGAGGTATAGGCTCAAATACCCTTCCTTCTCCTTGACAGTAGTGTCCAGCAAGGAAGGAGTATCCCTGCTGCTGTGCTGAGTGTGAACATTTCTGTAATGAGGACACGTCAGTCTGACTCACCAAAGTAAAGATTTCCTCCTACATTTTCATGTGATGTTTGTGCACCCATTTGAGAATATTGCCTAATTCGTGCTAAGTTTCAAATGACTACCTTGACCTCATGGCTTTATGTTTGACAGTAAAACGCACTAACAATTCCTTGTTTGTCCAGAGAACATTCTCTTCCTAAACTTTAAGAGACAGCTACCTCTGCTTTGCAGATTGAGTACAACCTAGAGAAGGTTCAAGTGTGTGCCATCAAGACAAACCCATTGGAAGACCTGGAAGGAAAGGGTCCCATTTAGCTGTGAATTTTTACTATGAGTTGGTTTGACATTTAACCCAAGCCCTGATGTGGAGTAGATTCTACACACACACACACACACACACACACACACACACACACACACACACACACACCTTCATTTCCTGGGTTCCATTCAGCTAAAGAAGCACAGTGGTGCAGGTTGTCCTCACAGTCATCACCCGCCTCTGCCCCATGGCCTCATGGGTAGCAGCGGCTTTTGTCCTGCCTGTGTTTCTGGGTGCAGCCAGCCTGCCTTTCCCACGTGTTCCCAGCATTGCTCAGAGTTTCTCTGATATATTAGGGATCCTTGCTCATGGTTGAAAGCAACCATCTGTTAGGAATGCTGACACATTTGTTCAGATCGAAGCTCCAGGGAGAAATGTAACAGAACTGTGAAGGAAAGTGGAGACCGAGAAGCTAACCGAGCAAGATCCCAGTACGATACCAAGGGCATCCGAAGGAAGCAGCAAGTTCAGAACACCCGCTAGTGTTGCCTGAGGTCTCAGCTGAAACATAGAGCGCCAGCATTTGCTTGGTACTGGCCTCACCTCAGTGTCCGGGTTGTGAGTCATCCAAGACTAACGAGTCACACATTGGCAGGTAGGGATCTTCCCCTTGAGGTAAGCTGTTACAAATTCGAGAGAGAACATTGACTGGGGATTGGTAAGATTGCTTTGTGTCGAAGTTGGTATTTGGTCTCCTGAATTGCTTAAACTGGTTGCTGTGGAACAAGCTCAGATACATGAGACTCTGTCTCAAGAACATGGAAGAAAATCAAATTCTGTCCCTGAAAACTGGCCATCTTCTAGGCACAAGCTAGGATTATCTGTCTCTGGTCACAGCTGGATGACACAGCTGGTGTGAAGCTACTGGTGAGGGCTGTCAGGATGGCTTTTGTGATGATGCACCCTCAATCAGGCCCCGAAAGGGGTGTGGTGGGCAGAACCAGCTCCCTGCCCTATCCACATCAAGACCCCTGCCCCTTGGATCTGTTCTGTTGTGTTGAAAAAGGCAAGGGAGTGCTGTGGAATATTACTTTAACTACGTAAAGGTGTGTTGCATTTGTTCAGCAATGTAAAGATGTGTTGTATCTGTTTATACTGCAGTTGTTCAATGATGTAAAGATGTGTTATATTAGTTTATGCTGCATTTATTTCATGATGTAAAGATGTGTTACAATAGTTTATGCTGCATTTGTTTAATAATGTAAAGATGTGTTGCTTTGCCTGCCTGAGGCACCCAATTAGTCTAATGAAAAGCTGAATGGCCAATAGCTAGGCAGTAGAAGAATAGGTAGGGTTGGTGGGCAGAGAAAATAAATAGGAGGAGGACTGTAGGTTTGAGAGAAAAGAGAGAAGAGAATGAGGGAGAAAGATGGACACCCCGGGGGGTAGCCAGCCAGGCAGCCACCAGGCAGAAAGGCACAGAGTAGGATGTGTAGAATGAAAGAAAGGTTAAAAACCCTGAGGCTAAACAGATTAAGAGAAACAGGTTGAGTTAAGTTATAAGTTCTAGCCATAAATAAACCTAAGCTAAGGCTGAGCATTCATAACTAATGATGTCTCAGTTTCATGATTTGGGAGCTGATTGGGGTCCCAAAGAAGGCCTGTTGCAATAGAGGCTGCAAATGGAACCGACATCCTAATAGGCTCCTCTAGGGTGGGGAAAGGCCCTTATTGTAAGTGCCTGCACTTACCAGGCCAACACCACCTGATACAGCCACCAAGAATGAAATCAGGCCAGCCTGGAGGGATCACAGGACAACTGAGGCTTTGAGAATTTTACTGAGAGCAATCTGACTTTTTAAACCTTTATCAGAAAGAGAATATAATTGCCATGGTCAGGATCAATACAGTTGTAGTTGCCAGGATACAGCGAAGTTTGCAAGCCATACAGGGTACACAAGATAAATGTATGTCTAAGACCAATTGTCCTGTTAAGTTTCCATGCTTCCTTGACTACTAAAGGACAAACAGAGATGCACAAAGTGACCTGAATGCTTTGCTGTCTGTGGGAGCTCATTGATTGGTCTCTCAGGAACTGGAAGAGACCCTGTGCCCCAGGAGCCGTGGACTCTAACCTGAAAAACCAATGATGCATGCCTCCCTCTCAGGGCAGCCTGGCCAGGCCTGCTCCATGGTTCCCAGCACCTTACCAGTGGAAAGCTTGGAGAAATAACCTCAGTTTGCCATCACTGGTTCCAGGAGATGGAATGTGGTCCTGAGCAAACTATGCTCAATCATTTCAAAACTGGAGAAGGCTAGTCTAGTAAGGCTAGACTCCTAGTCTCCTGAGAGGTAAGTGGCCCTGAAGAAGCCCCATCCTTATGACTTCCAGAACTGGTTGATGATAACTCCACATTGCTTCATGCTGCAGCTCATATCACCTTTTACGAGGGCAATGAGAATGCCTCTGACACCTTAGATGTCTCCCTGATACAGGGCAGTGGGTAGGTTGGTTGAGTAGCAGTAATGGGTAAAAAAGACCAGGTGAGCCTGTTTTCATCACATGGTAAATTCTATCTGTGTCTGATGCCTTACAGTCTAGAGTTATAACAAGGATTGAAGTCAAATGACTCCATGTGTCATATGAGTTGAGGGCTCTGATAAGAAGACATTGTTAATTGTGTCTAGGTAAGGCAACCTTTGCCTAAGGTTTTATTTCAAACACTGTGTCTTGTGTCTATCAAAGGAACAGCAAAGTTGAGAAGGGGAGTTTTGAAGAAAAATGCTTTACCGACACACAGGATTAACAAAAGGGATCCAAGGTCAGCTCCTGCCCTTGGCTTTGGACTGTCATTGCCCAAGCATGGTTTAGGAGCTGCTTGTAGTGTGAAGATTATGAGAAGATAGTTAAGCTTTACTTGTGTTCTTGAGAAGTTAATCAGCAATCAAAGGAGACAGCTATGTAGATGGTTACAACAGAGGCTGGTGCATGCTCCTACCAGAAGAGCTGGTAGAATGGGGTGTGGACCTGGGTTAGAGTCTCAGCTGGAGAAAACAGCTGGAGGGGTTTATCTTTGTGTTCAGGTTACCTGTGTGTCCCAAGTCACCATGCCACTTCAACACCACTGGACTTCCATAACACCATGGATGTCACCTGCTTCCACAGTTTATCTCCCGTTATCCATGTACAGGAACACAGCTTCAGTTTCAAAACTTGAATTCCTAACAATGTCTCTGTCTTCACTTCCTGTATTGAAGCCTTAGAACATACCTAGGAAACATAAGTACTTTACTTCTTTGTCTGTGTGTATGTATGTTTACATGTATGTCTGTATGAGTGTGTATGATTGCATTTCTATGTGTGCTTGTGTTTATATATGTGTTTATACAGTGTACACCTCTCTCTTTCTCTGTGTTAAGTGTAGAGGCTGACATTTGTATCTTCCTCAGTCACTACCCACCTTTTTCTTTTGAGACAAAATCTTTTATTTAATCTGGAGACAAGGCTCACTATCCTGGCCATTAGGCTGAGGGATACTCTGACCTGTGCCTTCCCAATTTTGGAATTATGGGTATGGGCCACAGCACAGTGCTGGCTTTTTCCATGGGCACTATTAAACTCAGGTCCTCTTGTTTGCTCAGCAAGCACTTTACCAAGACTGAGCCGTGTCCTTAATCCCAAGAGATTTACTTCTAGAGGAAGATGTCAGACAATGAGGGTGAAGCCTTTAAATGGGGTAAGTGCCCATTAAATGCCTGGGCTTGTGTACCCCTCCCCAGGTGAGAAGGAAGAGAAATGACACCATCTACGAAGAAATCCACTGACTCTGGAGCTGTAAGAAATAAATGCTGGAGCTTAGAGGTCGCAGGGTCATGGCTGTCTCCTACGGCAGTGAGGACAGACAGGCACAGTCCCACAGGTTGCTCACTTGTAGTGGGATCAGCTGAGTGGCTGACTGAGCCAGCCTCTGAGCAGATGATGGGGCTGAGTTTATTGGGACATCGAAATGGCCAGTCTTAAAGTACATATATATGGCCAATGTGGAGATTTATTCCAGGTAAAACAGATAATATTAATTTGTTCTGATTCTGATATCGAACACATCTTTGTTCCTTCATCATTAGCTCATACAAACTCAACCTAACTTCTGAGGGCTCAAACCTGGGAAGTCAACCTCAAGTTAGTGTTTGTGGGACTATGTCAACGCACGATCTGCCTTCTCCTGGTAATTAGAGTCACTCATCCCGATGACCACAATTTTCAGCACCAGGATGCCCAGAAGGAGACTTTTTCCAAGCTGGAAATAGTCTTGCTTTGCCCTCAGACTCAGACACATCAAGCTACTCCTCCCCACCCCATCCTTGGCTCATTCTCTTCTCTCTTTCCCTGCATCCTTCCTTCTATTCTCAGAAGCTCTGAACTAAAACTGGAATTCTCTGACATCAGAATCTTTCTCCAGGATCCTTCATGTCCTTGCCTATGGCCAAAAGACCCCTAAACCTAAATGCTAGACTCAGACTGGTGTCAGGCCCTTCCTATCTCTCCCAGATGCCACACTGGTGGCTGCTGTGTCCTTCAGGCTTGGGTCCCTTGCCTGTGTTTACTTTCCAGTTCTCCATATTTTTAAGACACCATGAGTTTTGTCTCCTTGTCTTTATTCTTGAAGGAACAGTTAGAATCAAAAGGTTAAAAAATGAGTCAGGAAAAAGGTGAGGTATGTCTTTTCTCTAGTTACTGGAAAGATTTACAGGGGAAATTGTTGGAGTCAGGTAATCTTAGGAAAAAGTCATGGGAAACTTTCCTCTACTGGTAACTTGAGACTTACGGAATCTGAGTATTCATGGAACAAGGCTATTTAAATTACAGTTTGGGAGGAATGCACTGTGGCTCTGATGGACTCTTTTCATGAAAGCTAGCCATAGGAGGTACATCAGATGACACATCAAGGACACTTCTGGCAGTTTTAGTTAATAATTGGTATTTACAAGTGGCTTTTAGAATGCGGCCTTTGCATATATTTAGTTGAGGAAGAGAGGACTTCCATTTGGGAATTCTGAAATCGATACTTGTTGGATTTGCGTGTATCTCGAGGTCACACTGAGGCAGTTCTGTGGAGCTTATGGGTGAGCTTGGCCTGTGCTTCACAGACCTGCAGAATCCTCTTTCCCAGGGTTATGAAAATGCAATTTTCTTCCTCACTCATTGCATTCATTTCAACACTCAAAAGCACATTTAGGGGTTACACTGGGTCTTTCTATTGATTGCACTGTGGACTTTTCTAGAAACAACACTAAAATACATTAATGAAGTCCCAGAAGTGCTATCAGGTCTTGTGAGTACTGTTTGAGCCAAGTAGGAAATGTGACTTGGGTTTGAACTCAACATTAGTGTCTGATTATATTATAGCTAATGATATAATTTATATAATTAGATACATTCATAGGCAGATGGTTTAAAGGCAAAACTAAGGTTTTAAGTAGGATATGGCTATATTAGTTTCATGTTCCATGCAAACGCTCAGACATTTTAACAGCTGTCATGAGACAGAGGACAATGCCTCCTGTTTTATCTCATCAGTCATTGTCACCTTTACACAGAATCACCCTATCTGCATCAATAGAATTGAACAGGAATTCACTCGAGGCTCAGAGGATGTGAATAGATCATAAATATCAAGGACCAAATGTAACAGTGTTACTGAAGAAGCACTTTAAAATAACTCATGAAACTTTATTGTCAGGACTAAAGAGATGGCTCAGTGGTTAAGAACACTGGCTGCTGCTCTTCTAGAGGACCTGGGTTCAAATCCCAGTATCCACATGGCATCTCACAACTATCTATAGCTCCAGTTTCAGGGGTGTCTGGTGCCCACTTCTAACCTCCAAGGCAACAGGCACCCAAATGGTGCACAGATACACGATTAAATAAACCCTCATCTGCACAGAATTTTTAGTTTTAAAAGGATAAAATATTCTTAAAGCTTTTGATTCTGAAATATATCCACAACTACATTTTGAGTAATAATGTGAAAACTCCAAATTGTTCAAGAACATGACAAATCATGAATAAGAGTTATCTCATGAAAGTCTTTCCCATAGAAGGCTGAAGTCAAGACAATCTTTCTTCTGTGGCTGACGGCTGGCATGATGGTTTCAAAGCAATTGAAAATTGTGTACTCTAATTTTTCCTTCATTTTTTGACAACAAATGTTTGAGCAGTTAAAAACGTACTACAAAAATGCCACCGTCCTTGAGGAGCTAAGCTTACAAAGACCATCCAGGTTTTTTGAGACAAATGGGTCTTTAGCCTTTGTGACTTGGCTTGATCTTGGTGTGGACATTGGCTTCTTGGGTTTTATCAGAACTTAGTGTACACTCAACCAGCTACAAAGGGAGATCAGTAATGAGAGGCCCCTAAAGGGCTGGTGCTGGCAACTTGAAGCAGTCATTGCTGTAGGATGATTGACAGGCTGGAAGTTGAGCAGTCCTGAGCATAGCGAGAGGGCCAGATCAGACAGTATAGTAACTACAGAGATGATAGGGGACATGGGAAATCATGTCCTCAAATGTTGAAGCTGTATCACACACCAGTCATCCATATTTCTGTCAGAGTGGGTGGCCCACGTTGTGGAGGAAAGTCACCATTCAAGAGACATGACCACTGCAACATGTCTTTATTGTAACAGTTGCTCGGCAGAAAGGTCAGATGTGACATTTTGGGAAAGATTCCATGAAGAATAAACTCTTTGGTATGGAGTCTCTGGGTGGCAGTTAATATGATGAACAGTTAAGGCCACCGTCAGATTCATCAAGAATAACTTACATGGAAATCTAAAGAAACTGTTAATGAGTGTGTAAGGTTGGAGTGGCATGGCCATATGGGTCAGGTTCAAAAATGGCTGTCTTCCCCTGGCCCAAGTGTGAATGTTGACAATGTATGTAGTGTCAGTGTTGATGAACTATTGACCAGTGTGTATGAGAACTAGCAACCACAGCGTCCTCTTCCTGGACTTAGACGAGCTAATCCCTCCCCGGTGAAGTGCATAATAAAAGCACTGGGTTCTGCATTATACTGTGTAGTTGATATTGCTCCATCCGAGTGAGTACAGTCCATCCACCCCAGCTTTCCAGTATGTGCTTCTGTGTGTCTGTTCTTTCTTCATTTAGTGACCCCAGCAAGTTTTCAGGACTAACCCAGACCGGACAGAATGAATTTACTTATTAAAGAATTATCTAGAGTCAGTTTCTTTTAGGGAGCTTCCACATAGGCTGCCCAATCTCAGGTGGTCATGCCTGAATGCACGTACATATGGGCCATACTAAATGGGCTCAGTGTGTGTGTGTGTGTGTGTGTGTGTGTGTGTGTGTGTGTGAGATCTGTGAGGGGAAGCCACGCGCAATGGGTTGGAGTGAGGGGATGGTTTTGGAGATACAGTGCTCATGTATTCAGTTCTTAAAACTTGAAATCTAATAACCATGAAGAATGTATAATATCATAGACCCCAATGATATGCTGTGGGGAGAAATAGGAAAACAAGTTGTGGACGAGGGCACTGGAAAGGCAGAGGGGCAGTGTTGTACATGTTGGTGTGAGAAAGGTCTTTAAGGAATGGGTTGGTGGGTAGTACCATGGAGATACTGGCAGAATACGATTGCATTTTAGAGTATATTAGAAAAAAAGCGAGAACTATTTGCACAGGTATAAAGACTCCAACCCTGGGCCGTCTCCACAATGTTCACTCCCATGAGTAACATTCAAAATATGTTATAAAGCAGCTGTTTCCCCGAGAGTTGGAACTGTGACAAGAAGATGGCATAAACTTGCTAACACATTCGCCAACATTTCGAAACACTGGAAATTTTACAGTAGTAAGGTTCATCCATTACACAGCAAGTTTCAGAACACGCCATAGTCTAGGACTGAGGCTGGCGTTGGCCGTCTGGCAAGTTGGAGAGTGTCTAATTGCTGTCCCAGAAGCGGAAGACAACAATAGTGGACTTCTGTACACCCTGGGAGGAATGGACAAACTCTGCAATAATTGGAGCTTGTTCTAATGAGCATCACGGTTTAGTTTGACACGCTCGAGGAGATGAATGACTTCAGGCATTTGGGGAGGAGGAAGGTGAGGGTAACTTTGTAGGGCAACTGGTAAGAGTTCAGTCTTGAGTAACAAAGCAAAGTAGCCATTTGAAGGAGGTTGAGGACAGTTTCTGGAAGATAATCCATAGTAAGAATTAAATTAGGTACTGTGTGTCCTACAGAGATGGCTTGGTGGTGAAGAGCACACTCTGCTCTCATGGAGGACACGTGTCCATTTTCCAGCACCTCACAGCCTCCTCCAACTCCGGCTCTAGGGGATGTCATGCCCTTTTCTGGCCTCCATAGGCACCTGAACTCGGCTATACACACCTACAATCAGAGTTACACAATCAGAAATAATAAAAGTAGATCCTTGAAAGAAAGTTATGGAGAATATCAAGAAAGTTAAGATCTAAAATTGAAAATAAAACTTACTAGCATATTTTAAAGGAAAAATAATTAAGTAACTTTCTGCTAATATCACCACAGACCGGGAATTTGTGGTTTGTTTTCAGAAGTCAAAGCTGTTGGAGGAGTGACACTGGCTTCTCTGGAGCTGGAGGTCGTCTCAATCCATTGTGTATGCAGCTGTGGTTGACATTCTAAGGTAAATCTGCTCTCACTTAGATACATAACCAGAAAAGGTGGTTTTGTTTCAGCCCTGTTAATTAATAATAAATATTACTTGAATTTTTAATTGAAAATATCATGCATGTTTTGAACTAGTCCAACCTCATTCTTTGGTTCATTTCTTTTTTGAATATTTTTCTTAAATATTACACGAGAACTCAACAACAGCAGCTTCTTGAAGCTTACCTCATAAAGTCTCAGACAATATCAACAAGGTCTAATTCTGCTGTCCCATCTGTGTTTGTCCATCTTAGACTTTGGGTAGATCTTTGGCCTATGTTCAACTGTGGTCATTTGGAAAAGTTTGACTTTTGCCTATCTTTAAAGTTCATGCCCTTCATTAGACATTGCTGGAAATGGCATTTATTAAGGAATACCATAGTCTCACCACACATCCCAGAAATACTGAGAAGCAGCTAAGCTCATGTCAGTTGATCCTTGTTTTAAAAATTCCCGAATTTCCATTGAATGTTAAGTTTTCATTGTTAAAAATAAGTATAGTCAGTTACTTTTCTTTAAGAAGAACTAGAAAGATTAGTCTGTAGAAAATGGCAGGCAGATAGTCAGGTTTGAATACTTACAATCAGTCTGGGGTCCGTGGGCTAGTGAGATGACTCAGTGGGTGACAGAGCTTGCTATGAAGCCTGACAACCTTAGTTCAACCCCTGGAACCCGTGTAAGGGTGAAGGAGAGAACCTATTACACGAAATTGTCCTCTGAGCACCACACAAAGGCATGGTGGCATGCATGCCCCCCTACAGGTAGTAAATAAAGTCAGTGGATTATTACTTTATGTTTGGTTTGCTTCTGCACTGCTTCCAAAAGTGCCTTTCCTGAAGCCAGCATCAGAAGTTTGTGTATATCCCACTTCACCAGTGATTTGCATATATGGAATGATAGCATTGAGATTTAATAAATTAACTTATTTTGCTTCTTTGCCAATATTATTTTGAAAGGTGAGGTACTCAGAGGCAAGAAACCAGCTCTAGGTATGCACAGGCAACTGCCTCATTTTTCTTGTTCATTTGTGAGTTTTGTGGGGACTATTCATCTAGCTTCCCTCTCCCCCTCAGCTTGAGGCTGTAGCTGCAGTATGATGTAGTCTATCTACCATGGAGACCATACTTCTACCTTTTTACCTGAACAAGATTTAAGACACTATGAGCTCACTTGGCTCAAAATTGGTGACCACTGTCCCAAGCGGTAGATCTATAACATAACTCCTGTGCCTATGGCTCAGGGATCATTGTGCAAAAGGAGGCAGAAAATAGCAAAGGCCAGAGAAACAGAGGTTACTTGTGTCTCCTGTGAATGCTGGAAGTTAAACTCATAAACTCTCACTAACATGACTGACTAAACAAGAGCTGAACAAGGACATCAACAGACATGATAACATGGGTGGGGAAAGCCCAGAGACTTCATTTCTGTAGTAAACAAATAACTACAGGAATGCTGAGAGCGTGAGAAATTAGTCTTTACCAGAGAGGAGCACTCCATATGGTTACACAATACCAAATGGGTAGCCCTAAAACATACATACAAGTAACGTTATAAAATCTGAACAGGTTGTATTTATATATTTATGAATTATGAATATAAAAACAAACTAAGGTCATGGATTTGAAAAAGAGTAAGGATAATTATATGGGAAGGTAGAGAAGAAGGGAAGGGAAAAGGGAAATGATTATTGTATAATCTCAAAACATAATAAAAACATTAAGATATGTCAGAAACACACACACACACACACACACACACAATAACTGGTAAAAGGTTTAATCCTATAGATCAGGACTTAAATCTGGTTAGAAAATATTTGGTATCTCCCATGATATCCATGCCACTATTGTACCAGTAAACATGTCTGGCCAGGCTAGTCATTATCATAGCTAGCAGCATTCACATCTGGGAGAGACTGATAACCACGCCCATCCTCTGGTAGTGTGCATAACATATTCTGACCCTTTGAAAGTTACCCAGGAGGGATGAGGCTTCCTGATGGAGGCAGGTCTTCTATCAATCTGTTGATTTCATTGGTTAATTAATAAAGAAAACTGCTTGGCCTAATAGGTTAGAACATAGGTGGGTGGAGTAGACAGAACAGGAAGAAGGAAGTGGATGGCTCAGTCAGATGCCACACCTCTCCTAAGTTAGTCAGACTGCCATGCCTCTCCAGAGAGAAGGCAGACGCTATGAAGCTCCAGCCCAAGATGGACGCATGCTAGAATCTACCTGGTAAGGCACCACTTTGTGGTGCTACACAGTTTATTAGATATGGGTTAGTCAAGATGTGAGTAAGAGGCTGAAAATAATGGGCCAGGCAGTATTTAAAAGAATACAGTTTGTGTGTTGTTATTTCGGGGCATAAGCTAGCCGGTGGCCGGGAGCTGGGCAGGACGAAAAGCAGCCCTGCCCGCAGCTCACACTACAGCTTCCAGGTCGATTCCCACTCAAAACACATGATGTGAATTTCTCAAAGAACTACTAAGTATTTAAAAATCAGTTAAAAGTTTATACCATGGGATAGGGAGAGGGATCAGTGTGTAAAGTGCTTGCTTGTGCAAGCAAAGTTCAGGTCCCCAGCATCCATGAAAATGCCAGGCCTGGTGGTGTGAGCCTCTAATCTTTGGGATGGTTGTGGGGTGAGGGAGACATAGATGGTCACAGGATACCTGAATGGTACGTGATTCACTTACCTCTGAAGCAGTAGCTTCAGGCAAGCTTCAGGCATCCTGAAGGGTGGTACCTCCACTCAGACAAGCACACTTGCACATACACTACTCAGAAGCACACTCAAAGAGAAATTAAATATATGGAAAACACCTTTAGTTCAAGTCATGAAACACACCGAAGTTTTTATACAATCATTTTCAAGACTTGATTATGGCTGAAAATAAAGTGTTACTAAAGTCCAAGCTTGATATAATTGCTGATGGTTGAAGCATGAAGCCTGCTTTCTCTCTATTAAGGAGAGGTGTAGACGATTTTGTTTTCATAATAATTACACTATGTTATAGTCATAACTTTGTCATAAGTATTTTCACTAGTGGTTAGAATCAGTATTTTTAGTAAGGGTTCAACGTAGTTCACCCATCACTGAGTTATATATGGGGTTGATAATTCTGACTAGATGATGGTGTTTTATGTGTGTCCTGGCCCTGTTATAACACATTGTATAATATTAAAGAAGACTTTTAACTTTTCTATATTTTTCTGCCATGGTAAAAAAGAAAAAGAAAAATACCGTTTTTTAAAAAAAGAAAAATATCGGTTAAAGGGGCAATTATTTTTAAAAGCTTGTTTCTGGGCATGATATGCTAAAGTGTTTGGAATTCAAAAGATAAGTTTGAAGATTACTAGATGTTTATAAAAGGCAGCTTACAAGCTAGGCAGATAACACAACAGGCAAATAGATGATAATTGCTTTTATTGAAAATCTTCAAGATAGGACCATGGAAGGAGGCCCAAAAAGTAATTCATAAATTACTGTGATAGAGTATACCTATTAATAACCTATGAAATACACAACCATTTTGCCTTTGAAATTATTAATGTTGACTATTAACATAACTGCTAATAAAAATTAAATTCCCACACAAAGGGGGGTAGAGAATCAAAGCAGTGATGGCTCTTCATTTACCATGGTATATAACATTATTAAACATGAGCATACCCCTGCCCCATTGCTCAAATATCTAGAGAGTTGTATGAAGGAAGTAGGGGAGACCGTGTGCCCATGTATCTATAGAAATCTACAATGCTGTGCCCAGTAAAGCAGTTAAAACAAATGTACACAATAGTTAGAAATCAGATATATTGTACTTTCTTAGTGCGGTATGTCTTCTTCTGTGTCGGCCCAAACAAAACGCCTTGGCCTGGGTAGTTCAGAAAGATGAGAGCTTTATTTAGTTCAAAGAACTAAACATAAACGTCACTGGTCTCTGTGGCACTTTGCAGACAGATGCAGAGGTAGAGGAAGGCGTCATTGTGCCAGGGAAACTCATAATGAAGACATCATGTGGCCGTACAACAATCCAGGAGGGGTCCAGCTGTAGGCTCTCTTTTATGATGACTGCTTCTCATGCTGAGGAAGAAAGGCCTTAATTTCTTCAGAGGCCTTTTTGCCCAGTAGCCTAGTTCCGTGGCTGAGCTTCCATCATCTCTGAACATCAAGGGAGTGGGCACCAAGCGTGGAGTCTGTTGGGGAGCAGACTTGAACATCTGCAAGCCACAGGAGCTCCCATCCACTAAGCTCATGCAGGAAAATTCTTTCATAAGTTGAGTTTATTCATCGTTCGCATTGAATGGGAGATTCTTCTAGGTATTAACGAACAAGCAAAGCTTGGGTGTGGTAAAGTGCCCAATTCCATAGGGTTTATCTTGCATAGAGTGTGTGGTAACTTCAGTTGACAGGTATTTTGACAAAAGCAAAGCAAGTCACTGAAATAGAATAAAGAAGGTTATAGAAAACTATTTACAATATGGTATCATTTTCAGGAATAATTATACATAAAGATAAAGCTTATATGTTTGGTTGGGATTTTTATCCCCAACCAAACCAGGATTCTTGGTTCCTGATATTAAAAAATACATCTATATTTCATTATGCACCTTTTAAAATTATTTTTTCTTAAAAATAAAATTTTAATAATTTTATTGTATTTATTACCATCCATTCAATATGATGAACTATTAAAACTTTGTAAATCTATTGATAGAAATCAAAACTCATGTTTACTAACAAAATGATTTAAATGATGGTTAGATAAATTATGTCTATTTTTTTTTACAGTTTAGGAAATATTTGGGGAGAATTCTAGGTGTGCTCTACTTAAAATTGTTATAGACCCAGCTTTGTAACAAGTACACAGCAATAAGTAAAAGGGTATGTGTGCATGCATGTGTGCATGTGTGTGTGCACACGTGTTCATGTGTGCATGTTTGGTGCATTTCAGTTTAATGCAGTCAGTTTTACTTCTTTCCTCTTATACCTGGTTCTCTCTGATCTCCTTAGCAGACTTTGCAGACCAATATCAACAAAGCAGATTGTGTGTTTTTTTCCTCTCCCCTTTCCCCTTGCCACATGGATGGGATACTGTAAAACGGACTGGTGTAATTGGAAGGAGAGATGGTACTTGGCCATGTGAGGGTGGATGGAGCCAGAGAGATGCTGATGGCCCTGTTGTAGGCTGGGTGCTACCTTGGTTTGGATCTGGAGTGTTTCCTAAGACCCAGAGGCTAGAAGTTGGTGCTTCATGGTGTGTGGAGGCGGAAGACACCTGAGGCGGTGAGACAAGTGGGAGATCTGGCAGCTGGAGGGACCCTGGGCCATCCCTTCTGTCTGTCTTTCCTCCTCAGCTGCCATGAGATATGTTCTACTAAGCCTCCTATGATGCCCAGTAACACCACAGTCTCCAAAACACTGGACTCCCCAATCACAGACCAAGCTTTCCATGCCTGTGAACCAAGCTAAGCATTCCTTCTAGAGCTGAGTATCTCATCTGTCACTCTAAAGAAAGTGTGATGAGCCTCATACAAATGTCCCCAGAGCAGACCCGGTCATGATATCCCAGGCTGCACTGGGGTTGCTGCTCCTAACTCTGCTACCTGTTCAGGGAGATGCCTTCCACAGAAGGGGAGCAATGCAGGTCCCATCCCAGGGTCTGGCTGAAGTAAGATGACAGAGACACGAGGTTCCAGAATCTGGCGTGTTGTATGAGAAGGGACTGTGCAGCAGCGGGCATTTCCCATTATTGTTCTCTGTGTTTTATGGTGATCTATTCGCTATGCTACATCTGAATAAGCCTCCCTCTTCGGCTCTCCTTCTTGCCTCCACACTTTCTCTTTACGTAAATATATGCAAAGACAACATTTAAGCAGCCATGGGAGGCTCTAGAAGAGTGCATGTGTACATTTCTTTGTGCTGTTTAGACTTGATGTACCTCACATTAAGCTGAGAGGACTTCCTTGAACCTTAGTACTGAAATCGATATGGACCAAATTGAGAAGTGACATTTCTGTATAAAAATTTGTGTTTCTCTGCTCATCATTTTGTAAGACCTCACCAGATTAGTTTCATTAGAAATGAGAGCATCGTTTCTCAATTTTATCATAAACGAGTGAACATTTCTTCCCCACATGCATCCACTAGAAGGAAAACTGTGTCCTCTGCACTTACAGTCTGCCAGACATGGAGTGACCTATTGTTCTTTATTTTATCTACATTTATCTGACTACAAATGAATTTGTCCATTTCATAGATCTGTGGCTTTAATGTTTGTGCTTGGGTTAATCACTGCATTTCAGTTTCTTTGTATTATTTTTATGCATTGAAAATTTATAGTCACTATTGTACATTACACCTAATAAGATATTGCTATCTGTTCAGCCATTTTTCCAGCTTATGTGTTTTCCTGTTGACATTTTTCATAGTGACTTTAGCTATGTAAAGGTTTATATTTTCCTGTAACTCAATATGCCTCTTTTAGCTATGTCACGGCTTCAAACTGTGGTAAAAATAGGGATATCTTTGACTCTTATTTCCAGTCTACTAATATTTCTGTAATCATTAACTCTTTTCTCTTTCAACATTCAGCAACCTTTATCCATCTAAAATCGACTGTAACATATGTGTAAGGCTCGTGTGAGCGTGGCGTTCATCTTCTAGACAGACAGGCAGTTACGGCAGTGCCTTTCATTAACCCACCCGTTGATTTATGATTACATTATGCTAATGTCTGCTTCTACATACTGTCACCCACTCTGTTTCCCTGATTTATTTCTTTAATTTCATGTTTCGGTGCAGTTGGTTAGCTCATTCTGAGTTGCTAACACTCTGAATGCCACTGTCTGCTCCTCGTTCTGCCAGCCTGATGCAGCTATTCAGAGGGGTGTGGTGACACACTCTCTGGTCCCAGGCTTCCCTTTGCAGTTTACAGCAAATGAAGGAAGAGGTATTTGTCTTTGTTCCTCCTTGAGGCAGATTCTTGAGACATGTATTTCTGGAAACATTTTCATCTTCATATATCATTGGTCAAATCAAGTCACACAGCCACTTTGGGGGGTGAGGAAGAAGCTGAATAATTGTGTTCAACAGTATGGATTGTTTGTGAAAGTCTCACGGTGGACTGATTTGTCACTGATGCAACATTGTGAGTTGGTGTGTCCCATCATCAAAGTGTCTTATTATTTGATTTTGAAATTTTATATGTAAGTATATAATTAACGAGCACACATAGTACACTTTTCATGCTGTTTTCCCATTTCAAATATCAAATGAAGCTGAATGGGACTGACTTATGTCCTCCTGCACTTGGTCTATAGTGGCTGTGCCTGTCTCTTACAGTATCACATTTATTACGTGTTCTGACATTGACTTTCTTCTGGAATCCAGACATACCATGCTTGACCTTATTTTCCCTTTCATATATTTTATTATTTATTGTTTTCTACCTCTGCTTTCTATCTCCATTGCATTAAGAATAATTTATTTGCAGCTGTAGAAGGAGCAGCGGGCTGCGTTCCCGCTTACCTGCTGCATGGCTATCTTTACACCCGAAATAACTACATACAAATTGTATTCATTTAAACATTGCCTGGTCCATTAGTTCTAGCCTCTTATTGGTTAATTCTCACATCTTGATTAACCCATTTCTAATAATCTATGCAGCACCACAAGGTGGTGGCTGACAGGGAAAGATTCTAGCCTACATCTGTCTCGGGTCGAAGAATCATGGCGACTGTTTCATGGCGGTTGCCTCACTGCCTTTTACCCAGCATCTTGTTCTGTCTACTCCGCCTACCTAATTTTCTGTCCTATCAAAGGGCCAAGGCAGTTTCTTTATTTAACCAATGAAATCAACACAAAACAGAAGATCCTCCCACATCATGCGGCTACCTGCTAAAACATGGAGCATAAACTTGGTTTTTATATGATTCCTAGTGTTTTTTGTTGTAGGAATTCTGCTTACAACTTTTGCAAGTCTGTTGTGTTATCGTGATAATTAACATTGTCAGCTGGATTCCTACAATCTGTAAGCATGACAGCTCAGATATAAAGGGATCCTGACATCCAGGAGCCAAAGAATACCACAAAGTCACCCCGAACAACAAACCTAGCACAAAGGTTTTATTGGAAGGGAAAAACACCAGCAGAGTGGAGGCCTCTGCTTGGGCAAAAAACAGCAGGAAAATGAGCAGAAGGTGGGACTTGTATAGTTTCAACTTTTCAGGGTGAAACTTATCTGGGTGTTGGAATTTCACATCCGGGACTGGGTGGGAGGCTGGGTCCAGCAATTAGGGCAGTTAGAGTGTTCTGTGTGTGGAGTCTGGCAAAGTTAGAGGTCTTTGGGGAGGGGCCTGGTCATGTGTGTGGCTTGAGGGGCTTACATAATCAGGGTTCTTAAATGTATGCCAGCGTGGAGAACCTGTACTGAGAACAGCAGACAAGCGAGCGAGCGAGCGAGCGAGCCATTCGTTCACTTCTCTCTGCTCCCACCTTCGATGGAGCAGTGTTACTCTCCCCTCAGTGTGACTTCTGGCCATTAGCTGTAACAAACACCCCACTCCCCAAGTTGCTTTTTGTCAGAATATTTTATTAAAGCAACAGAAATGAAACTAGTACAAATATCTCTAAGAAGTCCCTGTTTTTAATGTTTTATTTTCATAATTTATGTTTCTTTAACCAAAGCCAAAGAGTTGCCATATTGTATGTATGACAGTTGTACATGGGGTGAGTTTCAAATTCCATTTTAAAATAACCTTTTCTTCCCTTTCTTGGTCACGGTATCTTGATTCCTGGTGTGGTTTGAGATTTTTATTATAATTGCTAATATTTCTTGACTAGTTATTTGTGGGATTAATTTAAGATAGAGGACAGCAGTGTTTTCATTTGGGAAATATTTTCTCTCCTTAGTGACTCTAGTCCTCTCAAATTGGAACCACTCTAAATTAATGGCTTTGTTGTTTTGGACCCAGGTTACTTAAATGGGGCTGTAGCGGCAGGTCTCTGGCTGCAAATTCTTTTTTTATTTTATAGGTGTGTGTGTGTGTGTGTGTGTGTGTGTGTGTGTGCACGTGTGTATGCTCTCCTGGCCGGCCTAAGTGACTCTCCTTGTAGCCAATGGGGAAGAAGGACCAGGAGAATTTGATAAAAACGAGATTGATCCCTGCTGGAGGGCCTGGCTGTGACCCCACTTTCACTTGTGTGTTTCCTTTTGGAAAATCCATCTTGATAGACTTGGTTTCTATCTCTTCACTGAACCTAGGAGGCCAATCACAGCCAACATCCAGAAACTTCTGTTAAGGGAGGGTGAAGAGTTAGAGGAAGTACCCCACAAAGACAGGAGCCCCGCCCCTTTACTTTCCCTCAGTATGCAAGGGGACTAGGAAACGTTCCAAATCTCAAGAACACCTCACTTTTAAATATTAAAACCCTGCTAAGTGAAAATCAGAATTCTTGAGAGCACACCCGGGGTTCCACAACCACAGAGATAAAATCCTCTGCTTTTTCCACTTACCACAAAGAGGGAGGCTCAGGGCAGGGCAGGCTCCCAACAAACAGGGTGGGCATGCGGAGTGGAGCAGAAGGACTAGAGAACTAGTCAGACGTTAAAGGCGCAGGTCAAACCTTGTTAGAGATTCCCAGGTCAGACACAGACGTTAAAGGCGCAGGTCAAACCTTGTTAGAGATTCCCAGGTCAGACACAGACGTTAAAGGCGCAGGTCAAACCTTGTTAGAGATTCCTAAGTCAGACACAGACGTTAAAGGCACAGGTCAAACCTTGTTAGAGATTCCTAAGTCAGACACAGACGTTAAAGGCGCAGGTCAAACCTTGTTAGAGATTCCCAGGTCAGACACAGACGTTAAAGGCGCAGGTCAAACCTTGTTAGAGATTCCCAGGTCAGACACAGACGTTAAAGGCGCAGGTCAAACCTTGTTAGAGATTCCCAGGTCAGACACAGACGTTAAAGGCGCAGGTCAAACCTTGTTAGAGATTCCTAAGTCAGACACAGACGTTAAAGGCACAGGTCAAACCTTGTTAGAGATTCCTAAGTCAGACACAGACGTTAAAGGCGCAGGTCAAACCTTGTTAGAGATTCCTAAGTCAGACACAGACGTTAAAGGCGCAGGTCAAACCTTGTTAGAGATTCCCAGGTCAGACACAGACGTTAAAGGCGCAGGTCAAACCTTGTTAGAGATTCCCAGGTCAGACACAGACGTTAAAGGCGCAGGTCAAACCTTGTTAGAGATTCCCAGGTCAGACACAGACGTGAAAGGCGCAGGTCAAACCTTGTTAGAGATTCCCAGGTCAGACACAGACGTTAAAGGCGCAGGTCAAACCTTGTTAGAGATTCCCAGGTCAGACACAGACGTTAAAGGCGCAGGTCAAACCTTGTTAGAGATTCCCAGGTCAGACACAGACGTTAAAGGCGCAGGTCAAACCTTGTTAGAGATTCCTAAGTCAGACACAGACGTTAAAGGCACAGGTCAAACCTTGTTAGAGATTCCTAAGTCAGACACAGACGTTAAAGGCGCAGGTCAAACCTTGTTAGAGATTCCTAAGTCAGACACAGACGTTAAAGGCGCAGGTCAAACCTTGTTAGAGATTCCCAGGTCAGACACAGACGTTAAAGGCGCAGGTCAAACCTTGTTAGAGATTCCCAGGTCAGACACAGACGTTAAAGGCGCAGGTCAAACCTTGTTAGAGATTCCTAGGTCAGACACAGACGTTAAAGGCGCAGGTCAAACCTTGTTAGAGATTCCTAGGTCAGACACAGATGTGTAA
This sequence comes from Arvicola amphibius, assembly GCF_903992535.2. NCBI lineage: Eukaryota > Metazoa > Chordata > Mammalia > Rodentia > Cricetidae > Arvicola > Arvicola amphibius. Next base: position 4,963,430 of record NC_052054.1, read on the forward strand.
GTTTCAGGAGACCTCAGAGCAGTGAGGGAAACCACAGCTCTCAGAGGCTGTGACTCTGACCTGGGATGTCCTGCTACACAAGTCAACAAAAATTTCAGTTTTAATCTGAGCAAAATCTAGCCATATTGGAACAAATGCCTAGACAAATATTCAAAGAATCAAGGTTCAGAAATTGCACAATGGACCACACACAAGCTCTGTTCTAAGTGAGGTGGTTGCAAATTCAAAGGAGAGATGTGTGCCTTCACCTCACACTGACAGGTGGTCATTGCCCAGGTGGAGGAGCATGGCTTAGTGAAAGAAATCATCCGGGCAGCTATTTTAAATATGGTCAAAAAATTAAAGTAGATCATCTTTTTGAGACAATGGATAGGGAAATCTGATAGAAAAATAGAATATATAAAATGGAGAGTTACCATGTTTGACAATTTTTATGATAATTTTGCTAAAAGCAATCAGCAGAAAGATTCAAGATGGAAGGGGAATATGGTGAGTACCAGGAAATTCAAAGCAAGAGACTCACAAAGAGTCTCTGAAGCACTCAGGGTCAACTCTTACATATTAAAAGAAAAAACTATCATGAAAATGTGAAAGGGAAAATACTGCAATAATTGCAATGTGGATATACGTGTCTCTAAATCCTCAGTTTATAAAAAAATGAAGTTCATAGAACCTGAACTAGCATGAAAAGGTAATGCCCATGGATGTGATGCTGGCATGAACAACATGGGAGTATGCAAGAACTTAGTGGTTGGATGTAAGGCTATCTCCAGGAGGTAGGACCCATACTCCACAATGTCACTAGGATCAAGAACCTATCACTAGACAGGACATAGAACCCGGGAAGAGCCTACTACTGCACTCTGCTAGACAGGCATAGTTTTCAACTGATTCTTTATGATGTGTTGCTATTCCCATGTATTAGTGCAGCTTTCAGCACTCATCAGAGAAACTGCTTTATGCTATAGAAAGTGATTAACGCAAAGACCTATGGTCTTTGTATAAGGTCAATATATACAGAATAAGATACTGTCGAATGCTCAGCCCTAAATGGGACATCAATATCCTACTCCTTCTTCCGAGGCTCAGAGGCCAGTGTGGAAGGGGAGAGGAAGGACTGGTAGGGATAGAAGTGCTGGATGACTTCAGGGGAACAGTCTTTTCTCATTGCAGCAGGGTGGCTGTACATATGAGTCCACAGTGGTTATGACAGCACACACAAGAACTGTGCAGTCTCAAGCAAGACAAACAACCAGGAGAAGGGAGGTCATCACAAGGTCCTACCCCTAATTGAGGAACTACTGGTAGTTAATAACAGCAGAGAGAGAGAGAGAGAGAGAGAGAGAGAGAGAGAGAGAGAGAGAGAGAGAGAGAGCACTTTAAGCTTGTGGGCCCTGAAAGATCCACAATGCTCCCGTAGACAGCCCCACATCCCCACATCCATGAGGCTATGGGCAACACAAATTGTACTTGATGAGTTTTTAAAAGGAGGACATGAAGTTGGGACGCTTAGGAGGTAAGGGTGAATATAACCAAAATAGATTGCATAAAATTATTGAGGAATTTATACGTATATATAAATAGCACAAAACTCAAAGCTCTTGTAATTATTCTTTTTGTATTTAAACTTCCCTTTCAAAAAGACATAGAAAGTAATTTTTAGTATAAGATAAACCAAAGCTGAGGGCATTTGTCTCCAATTGTCTTGCTTCTGAAGCAATTCTGGTCTTCTAAGATGATCCTAGACACTAAGTCCAGTCTACATAAAGGATGAAGAGGAGTCGGGTGGTGAATATAGGAGCAGACATAACACCACATGTCTTAGCCACTGTTCTATTGCTGTGAAGAAATGCCACAACCACGGCAACTATTATAAGACAAAGCATTTAACTGGTGTCTTGCTTAGAGTTTCAGAGGCTTAGTTCATTATCATCATAGCAAGAAGCATGGGGGCATGCAGGTAGGCTCTGGAGCAGTGACTGTGAGCTGCATCCTGATTGTAGGGAGAGAGAGAGAAAGACTGAAATTACCATAGACTTTTGAAACCTCAAAGTCCACCCCTTCAACAAGACCACAGTTCTTAATCCTTCTAATCTTTTCAAATAGTACCACTCCTTGATGACTAAGCATTCAAACATATGAGTGCATGGTGGCCTTTCTTATTTAAACCACAATGGCATGCCATAAACAGATATAACCTTGAAGACACATGTACAAGTGCACACACACCTACACACACACACACACACACACCACTAAACTCCAGGATGAGAATACCATATTTGTTTAAATAAGTGAGTTACCTGAGTGGTGAATGGCAGCTAAATTCACTGAATCTGAATTAGTATAGTGGTTTGTGGTCATGGGTAAGAGTCCATTTGGAGAGATTTCCATGTGGGGTTGGTTATATACAATGATCCAGGCAGGATCTACAGGACACTCCACCTATGGTAATGATTCTATAACAAGATTGCATGCCTTGCCTATGTAGTAGAAGAGGGATGTCTGATGAGGAAGCCATTCTAAGTCTCTGTGCTGAATATCTCACCCCAGGCCTTAAGGATGTGACCCAACTCAGGTCAGAGCTTTAAAGAGGTCCAATGGGGCTTGTTCCTTACAAGAATTCCCTCCTGTAAGAAGGGAAAAACATAGATGTGCATAGAGGAAGACCATGTGCTGAACATGGGAAAGATGGCCACTTGCCATCCAACACACTTTAGGAACGAGGAGAGCAGATGACCCCTTGGCTATTGACTTGCCCTTCCACCACCATGGGATATTGAGTACCTTTCCCTTGAGACATGTTTTTATTTCTAAACCCCAGCATACGGGCACACAAGGCATCACAATTCTCCATTAGGCCCTGATGGAGGTGGTCCAGGAAATCCATGCTTCTAAACATGAGTAGGAGACCACAGCCTCTGCCAGCTCATTCCAGGGAGGACCTGAAGACCTGCTGGTCTCCTGGTCTTGTTCAGAGGGCAGCATGGGTCTGCTTGAAGAGTCTCTTGCAAATGTAACTGTTATACTCTTCTAAAGTAAACTTGCCTTATTAGCCTCAACATTGGTAGGCATGGAAGTTGTAATATAAAGTAATATTTGTCTTACTAAGCACATTAGTGGTCTCTATTGAACATCTATCTCTATATGTATCTATCTATGACCTAGCAAACAATCTCTGTGTCTTTATTACCTATCAGGCAACCATCTGCATCATATCTATTTACCTATCATCTATTCATACACCTAGATATTGTTTATCGAATGACCCATCATCTATTTTTCTATTGTCTATCAGTCACCTATCAAATACCTGTAACCTTATCCATTTACTTTAATAGACATGACCATTTAAAGCCAAAACAGTGTTACTGTTCCATAAATCTGTGACGTAAATAGGGTTAATATATGTTAAGATGAGCATAAAGTATAAAAATACTTGAGAGTTACTGTTTCCCAGAAGTTATTAAACAAATCCACTTACTGTGATAAGTTAAAGATGTGTACCGTAATCAAAAAGCTCTAAAATTATCCAAAGAAATATAGATAAAATTCAATATACTAAGTAAAATGCAATTCTAAAATTCACATTAGAAAATGAGAGGAGATACAGGAAATAAAACAGAGAGAAAACAAATAATAAAATGGCATGCCTGCCAATACATCTGTCAGTAATGATATTACATATATAGATTGATAACACAATCAAATTTCTGGGATTACAATACTTATGTCAATAATGATATTAAATATATAGATTGAATAATCGAATCACACTTCTTGGATTATCATGGTGAATTTGGAAAGGTCAATTCGATTATGTCTATAAGTAAAATGCAACAGGAAAATACAAATAGGTTGAAAATGTAATATTAGAAATGATATCCCCTGGGGTTAGGGAGCTCCAGAATGAAGTGAAGTTATAATAATAAGAGGCACATGGCCTGGAACAAGAAAGTGGAATCTTCATGACAGTGGACTCAGAACCAGAAGGGAAAGAGGTTATAATAAATTGTGTGATTCGGAACAAGAGTGGGGAAGCCTCCTGATGGTGGGCCTGGTGGAAGCGGCTTCTGTCCATGACACTGCTGTGGTTTGGGGACAGCTCTGACTGCGGAGACAGGACTCCGTATTTGTGAGCTCAATGGAAACCACCAGCGGCAAACATTGAAATTAATGGTATTTTAGTTAGAGTTGGATAAAATATATTTAAATGTATTTAAATATATAGTTAAGCACTAGCTAGCATTTACTCTGAATTATTCTATACGTTTTCAGAGTTAATTCCATTTTCCAAGTGAAACAGAAACACTATATTGCCGGGGAGATGATGAAATAACCCGAGACTGCATAACTGTCATAATAAACGCTCAAATAAAATTTCCCATCCGGATAAAAGCCACAGTGTAAGACATTGCTACGGAGTTATTCTTTCCTTTGCTCAGATTTTAATTGTTTTTTATGATTTCTCTAGAAACACCAAGCATGCAGAATTATGAGGGAGAGAGGGAAAAGACAACATTGTTGCTGTCTTTAAGAAAAAAAAAGTGGTTAATGCCAAGATGGCATGAGTGTGGACAGAATTATAGCTTGTGTGATACAAATCCTTTTAAATAACTGGCATCGATCGCCACTTATCATAGGCTGGGAGCTCAAAGGTCTTCCACATCCTCCCTCTTGTGCCTTCTCTTCTCAGAGTCAGTTCCTGGAGACAGCTGTTTGTTATGGCAGCCTGCCGTGTTTGTCAGGACCCCAGTGAATCAGACATTTGCCAATATGCATTCTGCAGAGATCTCTCAGTGTGAGCAGACCACTGTGCATGAAAATTCGTATGCAAAATTGACGCCTTGATTTTGATTGTACACTTTGTACACTAGCACGAGGCGGTATTTACACCTGTTTGATAGGAGTTACAAAGGACAAGAAGAAATTCTGCCTTTTACCAAATGAGTGTTTATCCAGTCTTTTCCTTGAATGTGCCACAGTCAGGGCTGGACGTGGGAAGCGGGGAATGTAAGTGGCGCTGAAATGCTTGAACATTCAAACAATACAGTCTTGATTATAATGAGTGGTTGAGTTTTATCTGGATGCAAGCATGCAAGCCAAAATGTCTGTTATTCTGTAACAACAGCGTCTTGGTGAATTAGCCACAAAATGTCTGTTTTCTTAGAGATGGTCCATTCTACCTTAGTATGAACACCCAGGGCAGCTATCTATTGAAGTAACTAGATCTTCTAAGTTGATTAAATATGGATGCAGGGAAGGCACATTGGTAAGAATTTCAGTGACTGGTGGAGGCAGAGAGTAGAGATGGGTGGGTGCCTGTGTGTAGCTCAGAATTTCCCACTTCCTGTCCACCCAGACAAGTCCCTGTATCTGCCTTCAGGCCAGTGGAGTACAGCACACATCCCAGACATCCTGAGGCAGAGGGGTCTGGGTTTTGGTGAGAAGATGTTGACTACTCTTTCTCTGGTCTCCTAAGCTGAAGAAAAATCATGCTGCCAAGCTCTGAACAGCAGCAGGTTTTACTCAGAGCCTGTAACTATGTTGAGCAGCCTGGATACATCATCCTATTTACTTCTTAAGTAAATCAAAAAGGCCAGTGTAAGGCCATACTCATGGACACAGAATGATGGTATTTTCATATAGCATAGATACCGTCAGAGGCTTTTTCTTTTCAAAGCTTATTTCCCCTGCCACTGTCTCACATTGTAATTACTTCCATTTTCCAATTCCTGGCTTGCTGAATTATTTTATTTTAGAAATCCACTGTAATAAAGTACTTGGGAGATGATATTTGAAACGGAAGATTGGGATAGAAAGGGTAAGAACATGATTTATAATCCAATTTAGTGATTATGGGGATGGTCAGGATGAAGGTATAAAAGGAAAAATGTTAAAAAAAAACAAACACAGCAAAACTAAGAATCACGTCTGGAAACACTAATGTCAATTCTGACAGCATTTAACCAGGAAAGATAAGATAAATGTTATCTAGAAAATCCTTTAGCAGAATCTATATAGCTTACGCCCACACTGATTTCATGAGCATACTGGCATGGACTCTTAAAATATTAATAAGAGGTGGGTCTGTAGAGATGGGTCACTGGTTAGGAGCCCTTGCTGCTCTTCCAGAGGGCTGTGTATCCAGCCTCCAAGAGCATGAGGCTCACATGTGATACAAAGACCACTGGACAAATGAGATATCTAAAAAAAGAGGACAAATCATTCTGTTGGTACACTGGCCTATTGGTCACCACATTATTCCAAAATGTTAAAATTTCATAAATCTTCCCAAACGTTTGTTTCTGCTCTTCTCTACAGACATATAATGCAAATGGTCTCTTTGTAGGCCCAGTCCAGTTAAAGATTAAAGCTGGCCTTGGAGTAGGAGTGTGACTCTCTCCTTCTCTAAACACAGCATGCTTATTGAAGAGAATTCCCAAATCTCTGTCTTATGTCAGAAGAGCCACCTGACATAAAACAAAAGAAAAACAAATATTTAGGACTATTTTATTTCCACTAATCTCATATTCTTTTGGTTTTTTATATTGACTTTTTAACAGTTTTTCTCAAGATATATATATTATCTCAAAATTCAGAAGACTAAGAAATATGTATATATTATTTATGATTATATATAATATATATTCTAAATTTTTGTCATAGTATTAATAGTCATATAGAGTACTAGCTAATTCTAGAGAAAGGTTTCATCTACCTTTCTGTACATGATTTCGGGTTTGAGTCTCTCTCAGTTTTCTGCAGTGAGCCATGAGCATGCCCAACAGCAACCTTTGAAGTCTCCAAAAGGAGGATGGAGCCTCACAATGACGATTCCTCTAGGGCTATAATAACACCACTAAACTGGAAAACATCACCTCAGGATTGGCTTTGGCCTACAAACTGCTCAGAACAATTTTGATGTGGCTATCTAAGATGATCCGGTCTCGCAGACTACTCTAGCCAGGACATGAGAAAAGCCCTGCACTTTATTACGCATAGACCAGCCAAAATATAGCTACCTCTCTCAGGACTTGACAATTAACCCCAATTTTTCTTTTCAGGATCGCCCAAAGATGCTGCCACTTTGCCAAAGATGCAGACAGCAGGAAATGAATTTAAGAATACAATGACCATATTCCCAAGAGGCAGCACAGGTGGTTTTGGTCATTCAGTGGGTTATGTATATTTGTCATTGCTTGGAGAGGCTTGGTTACAAATTGTTAATGGTTATATTCAGGAGGAAAGCTAAACAAAGGATCCTTAGATTCAGAATCCTTGCTTTGAAAAGATAAAAGGGAGAATATAAATACAATAAAAATAAAAATGTAGATTATTAAATCTACTTTTAAAAAGCAACTACATTTTTAAATGTTTTACCTTGGATTGGAATTTCTTATATTGTATACAAATTTTGTATGTCGATACAAATTTGAGATCAATTTTGTTAAAAAAATACTGTATTTAATGTTTAATCTTGGTCAAGGTATTGTGCCTATCCAGCTCATTTAGCAATGTAATGCGAATTTCTAGTTCTTGAAAGTTATTATTACCAACTGTTTAGGCTAATAATGCAGGTTGGTAAATTAAGCTTGTAGTCATATTAGGTATGTTTCAAGGTCAAACAGCGATAAATTTTAAATAGAGAGGTCATCTTAAAACATTTCAGAGATCTGCAGAATATGGCATTTAAGATGTTTTAGTAACATAAATTTTTATGACAACAAGATGTGTCCGCTCCTGACAGCATCAATCTACTTCAGAGAAGATAATGGGCATGAAGAAACTCCACATGGATTTTACTTTCTTTGCAGCAAAATTAAGAAAATGCCCTTGCCTGGACTACTGACAGTATGCTGTCCTAATTGTACAAGCAGGACATAAAAGAGAGTGACTGCCAAATATTGTTACAACAAGGTGGGACAGCCCTTCAGACTATCCTGCTTTGCAGAAAAGCTTGTTTAATATTCTAGGTCTGTAGGCCAAAGATAGATGCCCCAACCTTGTAGAGAAACTTTGGGTGACTATACAGGCAGCCAGCTGTTTCTGTCATTACTCACTATTTTTTTAAGTCACTTGCTTGCACTTCCAGCTTACTCAATTAATATTATTTCCTTCTTGGGACTCTGGGGTAGTTGAAGACTAGATAGTTATGGTTTTCCTTGTATACTGGACTCAGAAAAGAAACTCACTAAAGAGATATAAAGTGTAATAGGTTGAGAGATATTAAAATATAAATTCGATAATGCAAATTAGAATGGAATGTAAACTACGTACAACCTTTTGGATTCATCAAGACAGAATAGATATAGAGTATTTTCTCTAAATTTGTCAAATGCAAATAGACTAGACATTGTTGATGTGCTTATTGCCTATATATATTGTATATAGTTATAATACTTATTGCATATGTTTTTTCATATATTAGTTATAGGTGTCTTTTTTGTTTTAGATAAAAAGGAGAAATAGAGTGGTATATTATTTGTGTTTTAATAAATAAAGCTTGCTTGAAGATCAGAGTGCAAAATAGCCACACTAGTCAGCCAAACAGGTCAGGGAATGGTGGCACACACCTTTAATCCAAGCAGCTACACTAATTACCCATAGAGGCTGGATGGCAGTGGTGCATGCTTTTAATCTTAGAACTAGAGAGGATTATAAAACAAGAGGAAACAGGTCTCACACTCAGTCTCAATCTGAGAACTCATGGAGGCAGGATCACCCATTTTAGTCTGAGGCAGAGATAGGAGCCAGTGACTGGCTGCTTTGCCTTTCTGATCTTCAGCTTGAACCCTAATATCTGTCTCTGAGTTTTTATTAGAATAGGTGTGGTGTTGTTGGAGGAAGTGCGTCACTATGGAGGCAAGTTTTGGGGTCTCATATATGCTCAAGCCATGCCCAGTGAGACAGTTCCCTTCCTGTTGTCTTTGGATCAAGATGGAAGGACTCTCAGCTCCAGCACCATGTCTGCCTGCATGCTGCCTTGCTTCCTTCCATGACAATAATGAACTAAATCTCTGAGCTGTAAGCGAGCCACCCCTATTAAATGCTTTCCTCTATAAGAGTTACCATGGTCATGGTGTCTCTTCACAGCAATAGAAACCCTAACTAAAAAACTGGGATATCTGAGACATTTAGGGAAGCAACAAGAACAACTAATTGGAGAGTTGAATATTTCAAATCTTGTCTGCTCAGATTCTAAGCAAAGAAGATGTTTTAGAGTTTATTGCTTTTTTTTCCTGGCAGATGGCTTTTTGAAACCTACCTCACAGAATTAAGTCTCTGATAACACGAACAGGCCCCTGTTTGTCAATGATGTCCTGCCCTTTCTAGATGTCAGCATGTGTAAACATAAAGCTCACACTGACTCCAGTTACACCTTGAGCAAGATCTAGGGAACAGGGAGAATGGTCTGCCCAGACCTAGGGTGAAAGGAGTCTTCATGGGCTAGATCCTGTACCCCAGAGTTGCCTGCTGCTCCATATGGACGGGTCCCTGTGCTCCTCTGCACCTGAGGCTGCACAGCACCCCAAGGATGAGAGTGCATCCTGCCTGGGCTCCGGTGCCCACAGAGCACCATCCCACACACATCTCACTGCTCTCTTCTCGGAAACACTGGCTCTGCACTTAGCAGCTTTGTGGGTGTGCTGGACAATACTTGTGGCTAAGAAAAAGCTGTGTGGTGTGGGTTTGAATGAAAGCATCCCCATAGCCGCATAGACTCCGGTGTTTGACTAATTAGTCCCCAGTAGGTGGTGCTGTTTGGGAGATTTAGGAGGTGTGACTTTGTGGGATTGAGTACATCACTAGGGGTGGACTTTGATGGTCCACACACCATTCCCAGTTCGGTCTGTCTGCTTTGTGCTTGTCATTCAGGATATGAGCACTCTGCTCCAGCACCAGCAATCCTCATGTCTCTACCCAACATCTTAGACTCTTTAACTGTAAGGCCAAAGAAACTTCAATAAGTTGTTTTGTTCATGTGTCTCATCACAGAAGTGTAACTAATTCATGTGCTTAAACAACGGCATGCTTGTCTTCTTCTCCTTGGGACAAAGAACATTGTGTCTCCTTGATAACATGTCCTTCCTCCCCTTATCTTAAAGATTACTAGAGATAAGTGTGAACATCACAGTCAGCATTCCCTACCACAGCTGGTTCAAGATACACCATGCCACAAATTATCGGGCTGCTATGCCACACTCCTAAATATAACATGACTTATCAGCAGACAGAAGTGGTGTATAAACAACATGAGCAAATCTTCCCACAGTGAAATTGTGGAGCTCTGTGAAACCCACCCAACACTGGACAACATGCAGCCAGCTTTGTATCCTGTTCCAGTTGAAAACGGCCTGAGCCACATCCAGCTATGGCAGAAAAGTTTCTCCCAGAGAGTTGGGAGGCTATATATTTATTGTTAAAATTTTGGTTTAGTTAGAGATATACCACATATTATCATCTAGCCATTTAAGGAATCAAAGGTGCTTCCTCCAGACTATTACCCAAGCTTTCCTCTTTCTAGACTATGTATATTGGATTAGCCATGTTCCTTTTTTCAGTAAGGCATTCTCATCTTGATTCCTCTGTGACAGGCTGATGACTGCATCTCTGCCTTTTTTCGTCCAGATTTCTCTTAGTCTGGTTTCCCTACCCATTCTTCCTGCAAGGCTACTTACCAATCAGTGTTTTATTAAACCAATATAAGTGACAAATCTTCACAGTGTGCAAGAGCATTATCTCATACCATGATTTGTTAAATATTTTCTCATTTTTATGTGTGTGTGCATGTGTTCATGTGTGGGAGCACACAAATATGTGGGTGTGTGCACCTGCCAAGACTGACATTGATTTCAGAAATCATCGTTCCCTGCTGTTTAATTGTATTCCTTGAGGCGGGGGTCTTTCAGTCACACTCAGAGCTCCTGTTGTGGCTAGTCTCACTGCGCTTTGAAGATGCGCTCTCTCTGTCTCTGCTTTCCCAGACTGGTGTTGCATGCTTGTACCATTCCCAGCTGGCATGTGCTTGGGTCCTGGGAATCTGAACTCTGGTCCTCATACTTTCATGGCCAGCACTTAGCTGTTGAGCCACCTCCCTAACCCTGGCTAGTTATATTTTATGTATATCTATCTGAAAGTGTAAGAAACAAAATTTGCTCCTCAGTCTTTAAAAGGACAGGACCCCTTTTGGCCCACAGTCTAGAGTTCACCAATATTTGACTTACAGAAATCTACTGAAATATTGGAGTGGGGATTTTGCAATATATCCGTGAGATGCTTGCTAAGTATTCCTTCAATCATGACACCTAAGGATTTAATTAAACCTTAACTCGACTGTTAGGAAATTAATTTCACACAGAGCTAATTTTAATTTTTGTTAGTAATTTGTTACACTTATATATGGAGAAAGGTACCAAGTACTATCTGCTTTAAGTATAGATTTCAAAGCATTTTTGTTTGTTTAAGTTTTATTGTTTTACTTTATATTTTTATATCCCAATCACAGTTTCCCTTCTCTCCTTTCCTCCCTTTCCCTTCCCCCACCTTCTTTCTGCCCCACCCCATCCACTGCTCTCTTTCTATTCTGAAGAGGGAAGTCTTCCCATGGATATCACCACAACATGGCATATCTAGTTTCAGTAAAACATAGCTCCTCCCCTTGTATTAAGGCTGGACAAAGTAACCCAGTATGGGGAATAGGGTCCAAAAAGCTTGCAAAACCAGAGGCAGTCCCTGCTCCCACTGTTAGGAGTCACACATAAAACCAAGCTACACAGTTGTAACATATGTGCAGACTGATAGGTCAGTCCCATGCAGGCTCCCTGGTTGTTGGTTCAGTCTCTGTGAGCCCCTAGAGGTCCAGGTTAGTTGATTCTGTGGGTTTTCCTGCCCCCACTGACTTCTACAATCCTTCCTTCTCCTCTTCTGCAGGATTCCCTGAGCTCTGCCTAATGTTTGGCTCTGGGTGTCTGTTTCCGTAAGTTGCTGGATGAAATCTCTCTGGTGACAATTGGGCTAGGCACCAATCTATGAGTATGACAGAATATGCTAGGCATCATTACATTGGCTATTTTTATTTTGCTTGCCAGGCAGAGTCAGGGGTAGGTTCACTCCTGAGGCATGGATCTCAGGCCCAACAAGTTGGTCTCCCCCACAACCTCTGTGCCACCCTTGTCTCAGCACATCCCACACGCAGGACAGACTGTAGGTAGAAAGTTATGTGGCTGGGTTGGTGTCCGGATCCCTCCTTTGAGTCTTGCCAAGTCACAGGAGATGGTCAGTTCAGACTATGTATCTCCTATTGCTAGCAGTCTTAGCTAGAGTTATCCATGAAAATCTATTCTATTTCCCCTTCCCAGGTAGATCCAGGAATCCCCCCTAAAGCCCTCATTGTTAGCTAGCCTTTCTAGGCCTGTGGATTGCATCATGGTTATCTTTTACTTTATAGCTAAAATCTGTTTATAAGTGAGTCCATACCATGTTTGTCTTTCTGGGTCTGGGTTAGCACGGTCAGGATGATTTTTTTCTAGTTCCAGCCATTTGCCTGAAAATTTCATGATGTCATTGTTTTTAACAGCTGAGTAGTCCTCCATTGTGTAAATGCACCACACTTTCTTTAACCATTCTTCTGTTGAGGGGCATCTAGGTCATTTCAAGGTTCTGGCTTTTACAAATAATGCTGCTATGAACATAGTTGAGCAGGTGTCCTTTGCTGTGATTAAGCATCTTTGGTTATATGCCCAAGAGTAGTATCGCTGGGTCTTCAGGTACATTGATTCCCAATTTGTTGAGAAACCGCCATATTGATTCCCAAAGTGGTTGTACAAGTTTGCACTCCCTCCAGCAATGGAGGAGTGTTCTCCTTGCTCTGCCTCCTTTCCAGAATGAGCTGTCACTTGTGCTTTTGATCTCAGCCATTCTGACAGGTGATAAGGTAGAATTTCAGAGTCGTTTTGATTTGTATTTCCCTGATGGCTAAGGATGTTAATATTTAAGTGTTTCTCAGTCATTTGAGATTCTTCTGCTGAGAATTCTGTCTAGATCTGTACTTCATTTCTTAATTGGATTATTTGTGATTTTGATGTCTAGTTTCTTGAGTTCTTTATATATTTTGGAAATCACCCCTCTATCAGATGTAGGGGTGGGTGAAGATATTAGGCTGCCATTTTGTCCTATTGATGGTGTCCTTTGCCTTAAAGAAGCTTTCGGTCTCAGGATGCCCCATTTCTTAATTGTTGATCTCAGTGTCTGTGCTACTTGTGCCCTGTTCAGGAAGTTGTTTCCTGTGACCATGTGCTCAGCGTTATCCCCCTCTTTCTCTGCTATCAGGTTCAGTGTATCTGCATTTGTGTTGAGGTCTTTGATCTGCTCAGACTTGAGTTTTGTGCAGGGTGATAAATATGGATCTATATGCATTCTTCTATATGCTGGCATCCAGATAAACCAGCACCATTTGTTGAATGGTGCTTTCTTGTTTACCACTGTATAATTCCGGCTTCTGTTTTTGGAGACAGGGCCTCACTATGCAGTTCAGGCTGATCTTGGATTCATGCCAGCTTTCTTGCCTCCAGAGTGCTAATCAAAGTCTCCCTCACCACACTTGGTTCTTCCAAAGCTTCTGGATTTACACCTTACATGCAGCATGTCGTCCAGGCCCTCGTGTGTGTTGATGTCTGAGTCACCAGAAAATGGCCCAGGAGCGTAGGCAAGATGTTTGCTGAAAATGTCCTGAGTATTGTAGATTAGCAATAAGATTCAATTATATTTTGATGAATTTTCTCTTGGTTTATAATTTTTCTTTAAATTTCTGTTGATCAAATGGTTTGTGAATCACAGTGACCACTGAGCAGAGACTGGTGGTCAGGAAGAAATTTGTCCTCGCATGGGCACACAGTGTTAGCGAGTTCAGTTTGGTGGGTGACACCAGGGACCTGCATGCTCAGCAGTGTGCCTGTAGCCTTGGTCTCTCTCCTAAGAAGCTGAACACCCACTTCCTATGCATGTGGAAAGCAATTCTTTTCAGTGAGGTAAAACAAAATTCAGCAAATGCAAGAGTGGGCTTGCATAGGCCCCATCTCTGGGGTCTACAAGTCGTGCTTCTCCACAGGCCCCACCCAGCACTTCACAGTAAGATTCTGCAGGCTCACAAAAGTGCCTTCTGGGACTTTAAAAGATGCCAATGTGTTTTATTTCCTTTATTTGAAATCCCCGTGTGTTCCAGTGATTGCTAATGACAATAAAGATGCATTTATTTGTTGCTGCGTGATGGAGCAGAGTTGGCTGGTGAGCATTGCCTCCATTGGTCTAAAAATGGACTCTTTAAAAACTCCCTAAATAAATTCCCTGAGTGTTCCAAAAGCAGGGAATAGTGCCAAGGGGCAAGAGCCCAAATACTGCCAAGAACTGAAATAGATGGGGCTGCCAACAATGTATTAAGCACAAATAACAAAGAAATATGGTGTGTCTGGGTCTGGCCTGCCAGTTTTAAGTCTGTTCCCCAATTTCTGTCAAACTCTAATGTCAGGGAAGGAGAAAAAGCCACAGAGTGGCCTGAAAGCTTCACCGAGCAGCACACATTTCGGGAGACAAAGTGAAGGTTAAGTAGGCTTTGACAGAAAAATAGTGGAGGGGAAGAATTCCAGTTTAAAAAAAGGAAAGGCAGAGCGAGCGGAACGAGCATTATTGGGGAGCTCCGGGAGCAGCCTCCAGAGGCAGATTCATGATTGTTCGCACTTCCACACTGCTCAGCAGCGGCAGGTCGTATCCACTTTCGAAGCTAGAGAGGGTGGTGTTCAAAGAAACTGGTTTCTGAACACGGAACTGGTGTATCCAGGAAGGTGGCTAGCTGAGCAGATGGGAGGTGGTCTTGTGATGGGGGAGCTGACCAATCCCTTCCTCTGAGGGGCGTGACCCCTCCGGGGCCCCAAATACCTTTAAAAGATCCGTGTGCTTTTGTTTGCCCTCTTTTATTTTTCTGTGCTCCTCGCTGGAACCTTGGCTTTTGTAAGTCCCTTTTTCTTTTCTTTATTAAAGCTGAATATTAATATATTAAAGCTAGTCTGGTTAATTATAATTGCCGATCGACCACGCCCATTCAGTCTTGGCCTCTACCAGCTGTTGCCTCACATTCTAGGAGCCCATCCCTGGGCCGTCTAGACCCTTGGCGTGTGCTCACAGTGCGCCAGTTCACATTTTCCTCAGCTTTCTGGTGTAGCCTCTGATTTCCCGAAGCAGCACGCACACGGGAGGATAGAGATAGCCTTCCTATTCTGAAAAGCGGCTAGAAGACAGGGAGAAAACAGTCTTAAACAGCGGTCTAATGACTTAATACTATGACCTGTGGTTTTCTCTTTCTCCCTTGAGTACTGACCATAGTGCTAAAAGCTTCCATGCAGATGGACAGAAATGGGACCAGTGTGGCCCAGTTGCCGTGGGGTTCTGGGTACAGAGCAGGTGCATGGCACGATAATATTCCTAGTGCTTAGGTCTCTGTTTCGGAGTCCAGATTCTATCCAGTATTTCACCATTTCATCAAGGCTGGTGCAAAAGTCCACACAGTGAGAAACATTCCTCAAATCTTAGGCTGAAGTGAGTTAAACTCAACATCCTTCATTTTTGTGTATGATTGATACCTTCTTTGGATTACTTTTAGATTCAAAGTTCTTCAAAGAATGTTTTACACCCTGTTTCCCATGTCTTCCTGCCTTTGTTCCCTTTCCTGTTGCTATGATGAAATAAATACCCTGTCCAAGGCAACATACGGGAAGAGTGGGTTGTCCTGGCTCCCAAGCCGACCGTGGTAGAGCGGTCCTGTGTCGGGCGCTGGGGGCGCAGCTGTTCAAGTCACATCTGCAGTCAGGAAGCAGAGACAGATGAACGTGTGTTGCCTCTCAGCTCAGCTCTCCACGCCAGCATCCTAGCCGAATGGCAGGGTTTTCCACACTTTGCAGGTCTCTCACCGAAATGAGCACAATCAAGGTCATTCCTTTAATGGTGATGTGATCAAGATACTTTGTATCAGTGTGGAATTGTCCAAGAGCAAATAAAAGATGTTCTGAACACAAAGTACAAAGCAAAAATCACCCCCTGCACCGCTACCAGAGGCCCTAGATAACTTAGATGATTGTAGAGTCTATTAAATTGAAAATGAACACTAGCTGTCCCGCTGCCCTCCCCAGGTTCTTAGATACTGTACCAGAACACAATAAGCAGGAGGGACACGGGGATTCATTAGGAACATTTGAAGTAAGATTACAAGGTTGAAAACAGAAGAGGACTTTGTGGAAATTAGGTGACCTATCAGGGGCACAGGTTAAGAACAACTGTATTTTCCTAACCGTCGGGTCTGCTCCTCCTCAGTCTCCCGTGTCTGGGACCCTGGATGCTGATCCCCCAGAGCCCTGACTTCTCAAGCATAGGACCTCATATATCTCTAGCTCTGTGCCTGAGAGTCCCTACACTCCACAGACCCCAGCGGGAAACTGCTCTCTTTATTGTTCTGATGGTAAATATTGTCAGCTAGATTGTCTCCTGAAACACCTCAGAGGCAGCCTTGGGCAGGTCTGTGAGTGCATTCCCAGGAGGGGATTACTGAGGGGAGAAGTCTCTTACCCAGAGGAAGCAGCACCAGCCAGTGGAGGCCCAGATGCATAGAAGCCAAGGGAAAGCAGGGATCTGCCTGCCTTTGCTTCTTGCTTGTGAGTGTGGCTATTCCATTCTCATTGCTGCTGCTTTGGCCGTCATCCTCCATTGTCTTTAGAACCCGGATTCTCAGTCCTACCAACAGGTGTCCAGCAAGCTTGAGAATCAGGACTGGCTATGCTGAGGCATTAGGGCCAATGGACTGAGAAGCCACCAGCATGAAGATGACTGTGGCTGGACCCCCAGGCAGAATCATGGATGCTGAACCCTCCCACATTATCTGTTCCTTCTGTGAGTTCTGTCCCTCTAGAGAACAGTTGACCTCACTGCACCCCGGGGACTGGTTTCTCTGTGCACTTCCAAGTCCTGTCAGTTACATACTGACTAGGTGAGTGACCTTTTCATTTAACCCTCTGCATCCTCTCATTTTTCCTCATTAACTCTCAGATAGCTCTCCACTGTGACATTAATGCTGCTTTTTATAACTACCAAGCTATATCCAGCCTACGATAATGCTATACTTTGATTTTTAACATTTCAACAGCTTCCTGCACGTATGTTCTGGCCAAGCGCATCTCCACCCTTTCCTCTCCCTCTTCTTACCCACACCAGCCCTGCCCATCTACTTCCATCAAATCTCTGTCTCACTTTCATGTCTTGTTTGTTTGATTTGTTTTTGCTTTGTGAACTGCTGCTCTTAATTAGGGCCACACTTCAGAATGTAACACACCAGTGGCCACAACGATGAGGACAATCAGTGACTTCCCTCCTGAATTGCCCTTAGCTCCTTTTGGTGTGGTAGGGCCTTAGGAGCCCCTCCTCCACCCATGACTGAATGTTCAGAGGCTGAGTCTTATGCTAGACCTAGGCGTGAAAGACCCATCTGCTTTTGCTTTACAAGTGCCATGGCAATGGCATGCCCAAAGCATTGTTTCATGGTTCTTGTCTCTATTGTCCAGTGCTTACATTTTTTTCATGCTTCTTCCCTCATGACTTTTCCTTAATATGGAAGGGTTAAGGCTGAGCATTTAAGGCTGCGTATCCCACAGTTGTTTGTTCCTAGAACTTTGACCAACTAGTCATCTTGGCATTGACTGTCATTCTCAGCAAAGGGAAGCTTTTCTGATCGAGGCGGACGGTCATGCTAACCTACTGGGAGGAAGTATTTGGGAGGCAGTGTGGCCACTTACAAAACAACGCTAGCAGGTTCAGTTCTAGTTTTGACCTCCCCATCTATGGATCTTTGATCAGGTCTACAATAATGAGCAACAAGTTCCCCCTAGGGCGTAAGATTCTGATGCAATCAGGAAATGGGATTTTACCCCATGATATCCGTGCCACAATGGTACCAGTAAATATTTCTTGCCTGGAAGCTACTTTTGTAGAATTCAAGACTCATATGTGTGAAAGGCCAGATAGGAAGTCGCTCTCCTATGCAGCAACTTCCAGTACTGTGATGTCTCCCAGCAGAATATCTTCTGGTTCAGCTCCAGCGCTGCAGACTTAGCATTAGGGCCTTATCCTCCAATTCTCATTGGCCACCAAGGCAATTCCACAGCCTGTAAGATTTGGGGTCTCTGAGGCCTTCCCGGCTGACAATTCTTAGGGAAGTATCACACACTCATAAGGAAGACTTTGATTTATAACCCATGACTTCTAAGGTCGTTGGGTATCTGTTCAAGACACAATTCTATGATCATGGAATCCAGTCATGTTCAGACTCAGGAATCCTCCATCTGACTCTGTGTCCCCGTCAGTCATTTCCTATTGGAACTTCTTCAGTTCAAGAGCCAGCAAGCTTGCACCTCCTCAGGCCTCCTGCCCTAGAATCACCTCATAACAAAAGCAGGGACTGATGGGTGTGTACTTTGGCTTTTCTGTGCTTCAGACCAGCACAGCCAGGCTCACCCTCAGCTAGGGAGTTCTTCATCTCCTTTGTCAGTCACCCTCCTGTTTCAGCGTCTTCCAAACCCATGGCCTCTCAGTGTCTTCTCTTGGGCTGGTCTGGGGTCAGGACCTCTGCTGTGTTTCTCAGGCTTACTTTTCATGGACTCTCGTTTGCTACTGTGAAGCAGCTCATTTATGTCTTCTTAAATTGGGTTTTACAGTTCCGTCCTCTCTTCTTCTCCTCTGCCCATTCCCTGTTCTTCCCTCCTCCATGCAGGAGAGTCACCTGCCCCTCTCCTCCTCTTCACATCTGTTCCCTGCTGATGCCGTGGCCCTGGGATTGGTAACCAAGCAGGGTGTAACAGATGGGGGGACTGTATCCCGCACTGGGCAGGAATGCAAACTGTCACCAAATAGACACTTGCAAACTCATTTCTGTGTCAACTCTGTACATAACAGTGATTTATCTATTTGTTTTGTTGCTGAGGGCATGGCGGGGATGACAGGCGTGACATGATCGAGGGGACATGTCTAAGCATTTCTTACATTTTAAACTACTATGTCCTAGTTATATTAGAAAAAATGGTAGGAGATACATAACGCTGTAATGGGATCCGGTATTAAATATAGACACAAAACACTACAACGGTGCTAATTAGACAGCATGGTAGCTGTGATAGGCATAAGGAAAATATACAGCACGAGAGTTTTCTTAATTCTTTAAATTAAGATATGTTAGGAACGTTTAGATAAGTGACCTCGAAAACAGGCAAGAGAGACCCAAATGGTATACTTTGTTTCCTCTGAAATGCATAAAAATGGTTTCAGAGTATCATTTACTTGAGACTATCAGTCAAATCTAGGAGAGAGTGTTGATGGGCTTCATGGACATATTGTTTGCAACTTAGTTACTGAAATTTGAGAGATATTTACTGCAAAAGAAACAGACAATCTAAAGACACAGGACATTCTCATCCATAACAATCTGTCTTCTGGAAATGGTGAAATGATGAATAGCATGACTGGGAGAGATGCTGTCATCATTATGGGCGTGGCAGCATGGGGATTAGGTGACACATCAGATAGACCAAGCCCAGGAGGGATCCTTCCGAAGTTCTCTCGGGAAAACACAAATGGCAAAAGGGATGAGGGCCACATGGAGACACAGGATCTGTGCAGAGATGGTCACAGAGACTGTGTGGATGATCCTGACATTAGTTTAGAAGCTGGGACTCTACAGACATTGCAAAAGAGCGAGGAGACAGGAGAACACGCTCATGGCGCACATGCTTGCAAACTTTTGCAAGCTCTCTTCTGTGACTTTTTTTTTTTTTTTTTTGAAAGTATACACGCATGTGGACCCATAATTATAGATGTGCAAAAGACTCCTTCCCCTACCTTCACAGAGTTTCACAATAATTCCGCCTAGTTCATTGCAAGTTTGAATTTTGCTCTGTCCTGTATGTTCATGACTTGGGAAGAAAAAGATTTTTTTTTTAAAATGAAACAGCTTTTGGCCAGGCTTGATCTGTTCCCCTGCATAGTAGAGTGGCCAGTGACAGGCTTCCTGTTGTAAGATCCCAGCTGCCCAGGGCTGGCTTGGGGAGCAATGTTAAGTTGTCCCGCTGTTCAGGTCCCTGTGGGCTGAAATGTTGCATTGTAAATTCTGATGGAGCAAACTGACATGGCAGTAATTTTCTGGTATGTGGTTTCCAGGGTTACTGTGATCTTCCAAATAAGGAATTCAAAACAGTCATGTTTTCCTGGGTGAAGCTGAAAACAGTCTATTAAAAAGCATGTGCTGATGGAGGAGGCAGAGGCCGCGGTGCTGGGGGCTGAGCTGTGCGGGCCCAAGTGGGGCCCAGGACCCCTGTGCCGTTCCTGTAGTCATGGGCTGACTGGGACGGAGGTGACTCCATAATCCAGTGTGGATGACTGGAAGCCTAGTCCCCTCATCAACTCCTTTGGGGCTAGGAAGAAACCGAGCTGGTATCTTACCTGGAAATACAAACTGACAAACCAGCCTGCCCTGCAGAGATTCTGTCAGACAGGGGCTGTGCTTTTCCTGCTGGTGACTGTCATTGTGCACATCAAGTTGATCCTAGACACTTGGAGAGCGATCAGTAAAGCCAATGAAGACCCGGAACCAGAGCAAGACTATAATGAGGTCCTAGGACACTTGGAGTTCCCTCGGCGCCGAAACAACAGTCCCCGACGTGCCCTGGATGTGGAAGTGTGCTCACGTACAAGCAGAGTCAGTGTGGCAGTGGACGGCACCACGGTGCTAGAGGATGAGGCCCGAGAGCAGGGCCGAGGCATCCATGTCATTGTCCTCAGCCAGGCCATGGGTCATGTGATGGCAAAGCGTGTATTTGACACATATTCTCCTCATGAGAATGAGGCCACAGTACTGTTCCTCAATATGTGGCACCTGGCTGTGTGTTGGTCTGCAGTGTTAAGCATGAGGCTCCTTCCACCTCACAGATACAGCGATGGCTTCGCTGTGGAGCCTGGGAAGCCAGGCAGGCCCTGCCCTTGGCTGGAGGGACACTTGGGCCTTCGTGGGACGAAAAGGAGGTCCTGTACTTGGCGAGAAACACCCTGAAGTCTCCTGCCCTCTCCTCTTGGGGTGACCCGGTCCTGCCAAAGTCTGATGTGCCCCTGAGCTTGGCTGAAGAAGCCAAATGTCACTGGTTGGACACAGAACTGAACCGCCCCAGCAGGCGCTTCTTGCCGCAAAGTTTGAGGGCTATGGGAGTGTGTGCAGCTGCAAGGACCCAGCCCTGACCACTCCCAGACTTATGGTCCTCAGTGTGCCTGTGACTGTCATTGCAGGGAACCAATTACCCATACAGAATGCTCTCAGCCTGAGGGGTGTCTCCGCAGATGATAGCGGTTTTTATTGATGGCTCCCCACAGTAGATGTGGATGTGGTGGCACTGTTTGGTCTGAGGGCAGCCAGCACACTCCTGTTAGCATCAGGAATGCTCATGTGTCTCAGCACTATAAGGCCAGCCGCACTGCCACTTCCAGCCTGTTTCCAGAGGCTAAGTTTGCCATGGTTCCGAAAGAGGATCTGGACATCGCTGTGGGTTTCTTCAGTGTCCTGAGCCAGTCCATCCACCTGCTGGAGGAAGGTGACAGCCTGTACTGCATCTCTGCTTGGAATGACCAGGGGGTGTGAACACGCGGCAGAGGATCCAGCACTGATGTGCCTGGATTGGGATGGGTGCTTCGGAAATCTATACAAGGAGGAGCTTGAGCCTAAGTGGCCCACTCCAGAAAAGCTGTGGGCCAGGGACATGTGGATGCCAATGCCAGAACAGCGCCGGGGCCGAGAGTACATCATCCCAGATATTTCCTGATCCTATCACTTTGGCATCATGGGCTTCATCATGAACGACTACTTCCACGAGGCCTACTTCAAGAAGCACAAGGTCAACAAGGAAGCTTTTGAAGTGGAAATTCACAGGCTGCTCAGTGAAGCCGAGGTTTTGGACCACAGCAAGGACCCTTGTGAAGACTCTTTCCTGGCAGACACAGAGGGCCGGCCGTGCCTATGTGGCCTTATTCTGAATGGAGAAAGATGAAGACTTTGTTTTGTTTTGTTTTCTCCTTGGAAATCTGGACAAAGAGAAGGCTGAGAGGAGGCCTGAGGGTCTCTGAGTGAGTCTGTCAGCACATGGTCCCAACTGGGCCTGTCATCAGTTGGGCACAGCAGTTTCCTCACTATGAGCCAGTCCCACCCTCAGGGCAGTGTCCTGGTCCAAAGACGAATAAAGGCCCCAGGTTGGGCCTATTCCCAAAGCCTTCAGGATGGTCAATAAATAGGTTAGATTCTGAGCCAGACCTGGGAGGATGGGGTGGAAAAGGGCAGGATCAGCTGCCCATGGATCCCAAAGAGGTCCTGAGGCCTGCCCTTCTCCAACAAGGAAGTAATAAATAGACCTTAACCTCAGGAACGGGTGTTGGAGCAGGGGATCCTTCCCCTCAGAGTTAGTAATTAAATCTCATGTTAAAAACAAACTAACCCTAACACCTACCAGCATCTACAAAATTCTACAGGAGAGGGCGACGGGCTAGCCTGCCTGCGGGGTACACAGTACCCAGCCCTGCAGGGTACTGGAGCCCCTGGGGCTCCTTCTTCCCTAGGGGTGACTGATGGTGGCTTCTTCACTGAGTAAGGGGAGACTGGGACCCCCACCATCAAAAGTGGTTCTTCCGAAATAATCTTCATAGGTCCTGAGGGTTGCCACGAAAATCGAGGTCCCAAATATGGAGGCACTTGGTAAGCTGAGTCCAGGTGGTGAAGTCTTCTGTGACTTTTATCACTTGGAAAATTAAAAAAGCTCATTAAGTATCCTCTGACCTTACAACTCGGTCAAAATCTTGCTTATGCTCAGCATGGCACTTCTCAGTGGATTAGGAACTACATGAAGAGTGCTCGCCTGACATAATGTAGGGACAGAGGGCAGTTGGAAAGAATCTTCTAGTGATATCTGAAAAATCCTTGGTCAGAATTTGTTCTTACAAAAGTAGTTTATATTGTGCAAATGTTTTGGGGAATGATGAGGTCATCTTCAAAGAGGGGCATCATGGACAATATGTTGGATATTTTGCTCAAGATAAAAATGTGATTTTTTCTACCCAGAATACCACAAACTTCTTTCCATGTATGTAAAATACCACAGACTTCTCATTATGTGATATACTACAGACTTGCCATGAATGTAAAATATCACAGACTTCACATGGATGTAAAATACCACAAAATCTTTCCATGCATTAAAATACCATAGACTTCTCATGTATGTAAACACCACAGACTTCCCATGTATGTAAAAAACCACAGACTTCCCATGTATGTAATTACCACAGATTTTCCATGTGTGTGATATACCACAGACTTCCCATGTATGTAAATACCACAGACTTCCCATGTATGTAAATACCATATACTTCCCATGTATGTGAAATACCACATACTTCCCATGTGTATGATATACCACAAACTTCCTATGTATGTAAATAACCACAGATTTCCCATGTGTGTGAATCCATCTGGCCAGCACTGTCAGGTGCCTCTCATCTCACTGAAAAACCCCAAATATCATTCGGTTTATATACATGACCCCTTTTAAGAGTTTAATTTTTATTGTTGCTTGTTTATTAAAAGGCAGAGTCTTGCTATGTAGCTCAAGCTCTCTTTAAAGTTGGCTTTCTTCTCTAAGCACTGGGGACAGAGGAGTGAGCTGGCCATCCAGTTCCATTTTGACTTGAGTTTGTCACTATCTGAAGCTTCCTAGAATCATTAAGGGAGGATAAAGTCTTTAACTTACATGTTCTGTGCATTGACTATTTATGGAATAAGTGGATATAGTAATTCAGGTCAAATTATGGATATAATGATTTGTTTTAGTCTATCTATCTATCTATCTATCTATCTATCTATCTATCTATCTATCTATCTCATTCTCTGCCCATATATGTGCTGGAAAATATTTGAAAGAATAATCTTTGAAGTACGATACACCAAAATAGACAATTTGGGATGAAGCAGTAGAAGTAAAATCATCTAAATTTAATATAACAAATAAATACAAATATAATCATATTAAATGAGGAGTGTTAATATGTTTGTCATAGTCTTGTCATATATGTACATGCAGTAGAAACATAAAGCACCAGTTCTGTTAAATTATTCTCAGTTTAGATATTAGGTAAGTAGATAACACCTCCAATCAGTTCATGCTGGATGATGGCCTGCTCCCCCTGGACCTGGATCTGGACCTTGAGTAGTTGCTAACAGATGAAGAATCAAGAAGACATCTAGAAAATTACTAGGTTTTAAATTTTATTTTATTTTTAATTGTTTTTGTAGGTGTGTGTGCATATGCACACAAGCATGCATGTGTATGTGCATATACTTTTGGTGGCTAGAAGAAGACACTTGATTCCTGGGAAGTGGACTGGAGTTATAGGCATTGATGAGCCACTCAGTGTAAATGCTGGCAACTCTGGCCCTCTGCATGAGCAGTAAATGCTCTTAATCTCTGGGCTTCTCTCCAATCTCCCATTACTCTCTCTCTCTCTCTCTCTCTCTCTCTCTCTCTCTCTCTCTCTCTCTCTCTCTCTCTCTCTCTCTCTCACACACACACACACACACACACACTTTATGAAATCACTTAGGTTTTATTTCTATAAACTGAGGCCTAGATAAATGGATGAAATCTAAAGCACACTCTGTGATTTCAGTATAGAAGTCTTTTAGTGACACATTTTCATGTTGACTTAACATTGTGCGAAAGATACAGAAGATGCTCATATTTTTAGAAAATATTTGAATGTAAATACAGACTCCATTACACCCTTAACTACCTTTACTGAAGGTGAGGGCCAAGGGATGTCTCCCTTCAGGCTATGAGGGCTGTGAGAAACATTAAGTGGGTAGGATTGCATGCTCCCTTGCTACTAGCCATGGGGAACTGAAATACTACACACATGGTTCCGTTTTTATACCTTCTCCCAATCCTGGATACAGAATTAGGGCTCTTCCTTGTGTCTCAGCATTTGAAACAGGAGTACAGCCCTGATTTCCCCTCTGACTCAGAGTTAGCAGGCCTCAGAGAAATAATGCGAAATAGTTAAATAAAATTAATTCTAAAATTGCTTAAGTATTTGCAGTGACTGAATTACATGCCAGCAGTTGATAAAACACTGATTCTTGAACTTTTAGTGTTCAGAAAAATAATTTAACATTAGAAAAATTGTGATAATTGCCTATCAATAATGCTGAAACTACTTTTTGAAAAGGCCACGGCATTTCCTCAAGTCAAAAGAGAGATATTATTATGAACTCTCAATAACATGGCTACCAGAGCAAGACTAGCATAATGACATCAAAAACTGTCATGAACCTGAGCAGGGGAAATTCCACAAGGATATACACTTAGAAGAAACACTGAAGGGGGTTAATGGCCAGTGAGAGAGGAGAATCAGTGTTCTTCTGGGATGACCTCCAATCTAGATTGTCCAATACCGATTGGTCAGCCCTGGACACATGTATAGTCAGGCAATGCTAAATGGACTTAGTAGGTAGTGTGTGTGTGTGTGTGTGTGTGTGTGTGTGTGTGTGTGTGTGTGAGAGAGAGAGAGAGAGAGAGAGAGAGTCTGTAGCAAAAATAAAGATGTAATGAATTTGGGAGGGAGGGGTAGTGTAAAAAGTTGCAAAAATGTATTAATATCCAATGTCTTAGGGGAAAAGTGTGGACTCTAGGAATCCCAGTATTCTGGAATTGGCTGCTCATCCTGACTAATCATCCTGATCAGTAATGCTGAAACACAAAACAGGGGCTAAGTATTGAATAACAGAAAGAAGAGCCAACAAAGAGCACAGATTCCTGCATCTGTCTTCCAGGTGTTAACCTGGGCATTGAGTTCAAATGAAGGAGGGACAGACGCAGAAGAACAGGAGCTCTGTGGAGCTGCGCAAAATGAAAATGGAAGGGTGAGTTGGATACTTGACTCAGCTCTGCTTCTCCAAATTGTTACAAAAGTCATTGTTCAGGGAAAGGCTGGCTCTCAGGAGATAGTCACCCGTGCTTCAGCAGCTGCTCTGGGGGTTTTATGTCAATTTGACACAAGCTAGAGTCATGGGAGAGGAAGGAGCTTGAGTTGAGGAATTGCCTCCATAAGATCAGGCAGTAAGCAAGCCTCCAGGGCATCTTCTTAATTAGTGATTGATGGAGGAGAGCCCAGACAACTGTGGGTGAGGATAGCCCTGCTGGTGCTCCTGGGTTCTATAGGAAAGCATGAGCTAACCATGAGGAGCAAGCCAGTAAGAAGCACCTCTCCACGGCCTCTGCAGCAGCTCCTGCCTCCAGGATCCTGCCCTGCTTGAGTTCCTGCCCTGACTGCTTTTGATGATGAAGTGGTATATGGAACTGTTAGAGAAATAACCCCTTTTCTCTGCAAGTTACTTGGGATTCAAAATTATCTAGGAGACACACCTCTGGGAGGGTTTCTGAAGGCCTTTCCATAAAGGTTTTCACATGGGATGGTTGACTCACCATGAATGCAGGCAGCAGAAGCCAATGGGCTAGAGTCCCAAACTGAGTTAAAAATACGTATATAGCTAGGTGAGTTCCAGCTTCCTTGTCCACTGTGCCGTGAGGTATCCTTGCCACTTAAACTCTTAGCGTAAACTCTACCATGCCGTACACATTGCAGTGGATAAACTCTTCTGACACATTGGTCAGACAAAACTTTCCTCTTATAATTAGCATTTTGATCATATGTTTGCTCATAGCAATGCAAAGAGTAGCTAAGGTGGAAACAGTTACAAAATGAAGGCAAGGCCCCAGGATTTTATCTCTGTTCATTTAAATAGAGGGGTGGACTGCGGAGTCAGGATTTTTTATCAGAAGTTCCTCGGTATCTGTCATAAGATGAAGAGAAAAACCCAGAAATGGCAGCATAAAGATTTATACAACTATCTTCCCTTCCAAATTTGACCCAGTATCAAAGCCTTGGTCATTAACGGTTGGAATGACCTTTGATGCTCTTGCCCTATGCCCATATAGAAAACTGTCTGTGGTGGACGTGGGAGTTGGGTGTTTTGCTCATCCTCATGGAACAGGGAGTATGGTGATTGGCGATGGAATGCACGCAGCATGGTAAGTTGTTCTGTGTGAGAGGCCGGCTCCATTGGTTTTCTTCTCAAAGACGTAGCTTTTCTCTCTTTGCTCCACACAAAATGCTTGAAGCTAAGGCCTTTGGGTTTTCAGATGCTGTGAGGGTCCACGATGGCGCTCTCACAAAGCAGTCATTTACCCTTTACAGAAGGATTAGTGGCGGGGAGGAAAGGTCACTTCTGTGTTCTCAAACATTGGCCCTGTTGTTAGTCAAATGTTGACTTGAGGGCTTGCTAACTTCAAGATCACACACCGTAACTAGATACAGGTGTGACGAGAGCGTCTTTGCTCAGGTGAATCCTTTCTCGTGTCACGTTATGTAAACATAAGGGTTAAAGGAGGAGGTTAGGTTTTACAAAGCTCAACTTTATAGAGAGGACACCTTCAGAGTGGACTCCGGTGACATTTGTTTCAGGTGCTTTCTTTGGTGCTGCTCCTGTCGTTGTGATGACATATAAACAGAAAACCAACCAAACAGCTGCCCCAAAGCCCTGACCATAGGACATGGAAACTCCACACATGGATCTCAGCAGTATACCCTAAAAAGGACCTGCGCAATGATAACACAACTTGACATGCCAACAGGGGCAGGAGAAATCTCACAAGGCCCCAACCCTGGATAAAGAAGTACAGGCAATTAATGTCTGCTGAGCGGGACAAGTGTTGATGGGTTATCTAAGTAGTCAGCACAAAATCATACAAGTACACGTCTTAATAGACGGACTCAGAGTTGTCTCACTTGTGCACATGCACACGCACGCGTGCGCACACACACGTGTGTATATTCTTACAATAATTTAAAAAGCACCCAGCAAAAGTATCCAACTAGATTTGCCTCTCAGATTAAGTTATCAAAATGTCTTAGAGAAATTTATCAAAATTTCTCAAATTTTATTCTTTTGTAGTTGATGAATATGAAACAATATCCAAA